>NW_019154113.1:10611157-10788341 GCF_002288905.1 Enhydra lutris kenyoni
CCTCTTACACTGTTGGTGGGAATGCAAGTTGGTGCAGCCACTTTGGAGAACAGTGTGGAGATTCCTCAAGAAATTAAAAATAGAGCTTCCCTATGACCCTGCCATTGCACTACTGGGTATTTACCCCAAAGATACAGATGTAGTGAAAAGAAGGGCCATCTGTACCCCAATGTTTATAGCAGCAATGGCCACGGTCACCAAACTGTGGAAAGAACCAAGGTGCCCTTCAACGGACGAATGGATAAGGAAGATGTGGTGCATATACACTATGGAGTATTATGCCTCCATCAGAAAGGATGAATACCCAACTTTTGTAGCAACATGGACGGGACTGGAAGAGATTATGCTTAGTGAAATAAGTCAAGCAGAGAGAGTCAATTATCATATGGTTTCACTTATTTGTGGAGCATAACAAATAACATGGAGGACAAGGGGAGTTAGAGAGGAGAAGGGAGTTGGGGGAAATTGGAAGGGGAGGTGAACCATGACAGACTATGGACTCTGAAAAACAATCTGAGGGGTTTGAAGGGGCGGGGGGTGGGAAGTTGGGGGAACCAGGTGGTGGGTATTAGAGAGGGCACGGATTGCATGGAGCACTGGGTGTGGTACAAAAACAAGGAATACTGTTATGCTGAAAAAAAAAAAACAGAAAACAAAACAAAACAACCCCAAAAAAATCAAATTAATTGATTAAAAATGTTAAGCTTGGCATGTCTGATCCTATTAATCTTAGTGAAAATGCAGATCTGTTAATACATTGGGCGAGAGTAACAGCTTTTTCATACTTACAAAAGGTTCTAAATGTTTACACCCTGCTAATTTCAACTTGATGTCATCCTTTCTTTTAAGCTACTTCAAAGGCATAATTTATATGCAATAAAATTTACCCATTTATGTGTGTTACTGAGTAATATTTAGTCATCCTCCTGAGTTACGCAGCTATCACCACCATCTACTTTTAGGACAATCATCCTTCCTTTTCAATATCTCCTTAAATGCAAATTACAATGTACGTGTTACAGTAGTTCCGAAATAAGTATGTAGAATCTACAGGTAAATAAATGCATACATGTATCTCAGACTATTTGCTAAAAGACAGGCATGGTCCAAAAGCATGGAGACTATGGCTTTAGGGACCCCGTCACAATGTTCCCCAAGTCCATATAACCATTTAACCCCTTTGCACAAGCCACACTGCACTTGGTTCCTTTATCAGACTCTCCGACGCCTTTGCTATCTTGACACAACATTCCACGCTTAGTTGTGTTTCTGAGACCCATGGTAACATTGGAGGAAGAACAAACAAGTGTTTTGGCCATCATTTTATCAGGGGGTAATCCTTAGCAGAATCAGGGTCTGGACCCTAGGCCTGAAGACCTCAAGTTCGATGAGTTAACATTCAAACTCCAAGACTCCAGGGTGAAGGAGAGACACATACATACACACACATACACATACACACACACATAAGCGACAAATCAGTATAACAGGCATCTGAATGGCAAGGTGCCCCAAGAAGAACCAAGAGAAAAACTGCTCCATTCTAAAATTAGCCATGCATTTCCTGAACAATTGCTTTTATCCAAAACCCAGTGAGACTCGCCTTTCTTTTTTGAAACTGATCAGAACACAAGGCCAACGTGAGAGTTTCTCTCTCCCTAATAGTTTTTTTCTAAATCATCTCTGCTTCATCTTTTCATACTTGAGTATCTTTCACCTTAATTCTTTTCCTTAATTTTTATTTTATTTACTTACGTTGAGAGAGAGAGAGAAAGAGAGCATGTGTGAGCAAGGGGAGGGGCAGAGGGAGAAGGACAGGGAATCCCAAGCTGACTCCACACTGACTGTGGAGCCCTATGTGGGGCTCAATCCCACAACCATGAGATCATGACGCCAGCCAAAATCCAGAGTCCAACATCTAACCTACTGAGCCACCAAGGTGCCCTTCTTTTCCTCAATTTTATTTTTGGTTTTGGTTTTGTTGGTGATGCATAATCAAATCCTTAAGAAAAACAGAAAGGAACGTTGAGATGGATAACTGAGTAGATTAAGAGCTCATATTTGAGGGCTAACGTGCTACCTGTCTTAAACTCCTGCCATACCCGAAATGCATATTTTCTCATCAGTCACTAACACGACACAACAGGCAATGCTGTGACAGCTACTGGATAGATGAAAAGCAGTGTACAGGCATTTGAGTAGCATGCCCAAGGGCAGGCAGCTACTAAGTAGCAGAGGCAAGATTTGAACCCCGGCCAACTAAACCCACAGGCTGCTTTCTTGTAATGTCTCCCAACTCAGAGCATGGGACAGGCTAGTGAAGCTAACTGGAGGGTCACAGAGATGGGGCCAAGGTGACATTCTTATGCAAGCAGAAGGAGGGACTGTGACCTAAAAGAGGTCTCAAGTGTTAGCACGAGGGAAGAGGACCGCACCCTTCTAGGTAGGAGAGCTGGGACCTACGGTCACTTCTCCCAGCTTCAGCTCTTGGAAAGGAATACTTTAACTGGCCCGCTGGTAACGCGAGGCATACATGGCCTCAGAATTACTTTCTTCTAACTGTAGCCAATCCTCCTTCTTCACTTAACCCACGTGTGTGAATCTGCCTATTCAAAAATGTATTGGCAACCCCAGCAGCACTTTCCCAGTCATTCACAAACACGTGCGAAGTGGCAACAAATCTGAGTGGACCCACAGGCACCATCCAAATGGAGGCTGAGGAGAGCAAGGCTCAGGCACCTTGTTTCAGCTCTTACACTGTAACCAAGTGTCCTTCTGGAGATCTAATGCCACTTGTTTGCAGTTTCTTTGCTTTTTCTCATGAATTTTGCTGTTTAAAATGGCCCCTACACACAGCACTAAGGTGCTATCTGGTGTTCTAGAGGCAAGAAGGCTGTGACGTGTGTTATGGAGAAAATACGCATGTTTGATAAGCTTTGCTCAGGTGTGAGTTCCGGTGGTGTTGGTTGTGAGTTCCATGTTAATGAACCAGCGATATACATGAAATAAAGGTGACTTTAAACAGAAATGCACATAAAGCAAGGTTATTTATTAACAGGGTGACAAAAAGGTGACCAGAGGTTCGCAAGAACCTAACTCTGTATTTCCTTTAGAAGCACTCATTCAAAGTTCCTGGTGACTTTGGAAAGTGTAACTACTGTGAATAACAACAGGCAATTCTGTGTTTCTTTTTTTTTTTTTTTTTTAATTATTTATTTGCCAGAGAGAGAGATCACAAATAGGCAGAGAGGCAGGCGGGTGGGGGGGAGGCGCAGGGAAACAGGCTCCCCGCTGAGCAGAGAGCCCGATGCGGGGCTTGATCCCAGGACCCCGAGATCATGACCTGAGCCGAAGGCAGAGGCTTAACCCACTGAGCCACCCAGGTGCCCCCTGTGTTTCTTTTGATAGACATTTTGTCTGGTCAGAATTCAGCCAGAAATCCAAGTGTATCTTAGGTCCTTTCCTGCTTAAGAAACAGGTTTATGGTCACAAAGATTTACATCAAGAGTCTATTTTGCAATATAAAGATGAAATAACAATCCAGAATTTTTTTTTCATAAAGGAACTTTATGCCCAATTCATTTTACAACTAAAATAATAATATGTGGGATGCCTGGGTGGCTCAGTTGGTTAAGCATCCGACTCCTGGATTTGGCTCAGGTCAAGATCTCAGGGTCCTGAGATCGAGCTCCCCACTGGACTCCATGCTTGGTAGGGAGTCTGGTTGAGAGTCCCTCTCCCTACCCACCTCCCACTTGTGTGTATGCACACTCTCTCTCAAATAAATCTTTAAAAATAAATAAAATAATAATATGCTTTGAGGAACAATAAATATTTTAAATGCGTGCTAAATTGAGCACATAAACACTGCAGCTAAGACTCCCATAAATCTTGCAGTCATTCGCATTCACAAAGTCCAAATAAAGAGTAAGTTTAGAGGCCATTGATCTTAATAAGTGATGCTAGGCCAATATGTTTCCAGCAGTTTCCTAGGGATCACCCAAAAGAACAGTTCGTGTTACTAGTAGTGGAAAGACAGATGAGGAAACACACGCACATGCACATGCACACAAAAGTCACGCTAATTAAAACTACGACTTTCCGGCAATTCTTTTCAAATGAACCTCACTTAATATATATATTAAAGGGTACACTGCAGTAACATATTTAATGATAACTGTACAATACAAATATTACAAAGTTTCACTTCCTTTCCTGGTCCTATAATTATTTAGGCGATGGCAACTAAAAACCTTTTAAGCATAGTTTATTTTTTAACTTTTCAAATAAGCAACATTACCTGAATAAAAGAATACAGTGGATTATATTACTGGAATAAAATGCATAATGACAATAATTAGAGGGGAAAGAAATAAAGCATTGACTTAGAAGTGTCCCAAAAGTAATTAAGTAGCTGCCTTATTAGATTCATTGGTATATACAGGAAATGTATGTAACATAACATCATTATAATGTTTTTCAAAAGTCCTGAAATAAATATCGTCTCCAATAAACACAACCTCACATTGACCACACTGATTTAAGTAGGATGCACCATCCAAAGTTGCATATAATGGGAAACAAACTTAACACTAGTTTTACACCATGGCACAAATTCATTCCGGAAGAACGGAAACACTAGTCACGCAGGGATTTTACCCTCGAATACAGTTAGGAAAACTATTTCTTTTATTAACATGATCCACCCAACATGATCTACCTCCCTTAACAGAGACACTGGAATACTGTCAGAATCGCCTTCATACACCTTGGGTGTCACAAAGCCGGACCTCAGCACAAATATCTCAAGGCGGGGGTGATAAATAAACAGCGAATAAAATTCACTGAGCACGTACTATGTCCCTCGTACGGAGTTACAGGTCACAAATTTGATTTATATAATACTTTTAAAGTCCTGCAGGGATGATGACATTTAAAAAAAAAAAAAATCTCTACAGATGAAGGAACTAAAGTGAACTTGCCCTGGGTCACCAGCTTGGTTTTGGTAGCAGAGCTGTCATTAAAAGTCACAGTTGTGGAGGAGGAGTCAAGATGGCGGAGAAGTAGCAGGCTGAGACTACTTCAGGTAGCGGGAGATCAGCTAGATAGCTTATCTAAAGATTGCAAACACCTACAAATCCAACGGGAGATCGAAGAGAAGAAGAACAGCAACTCTAGAAACAGAAAATCAACCACTTTCTGAAAGGTAGGACTGGTGGAGAAGTGAATCCAAAGCGACGGGAAGACAGAGCGCGGGGGGAGGGGCCGGCTCCCAGCAAGCAGCGGAGCAACGGAGCACAAAAGCAGGACTTTTAAAAGTCTGTTCCGCTGAGGGACATCGCTCCAGAGGCTTAACCGGGGTGAAGCCCACGCGGGGTCAGCGTGGCCTCAGGTCCCACAGGGTCACAGAAGGATCAGGGGTGTCTGAGTGTCGCAGAGCTTACAGGTATTAGAACGGGGAAGCCGGCTACAGAGACAGAGCCGAGTAGTGAGCTCTCAGCTCGGGGTTACCTTGAACCGGTCGCAGGCTCGGTCAGCTTGGAGCGCGGCTCTCACAGCTAGGATAAATGAGGCAGAAGAAAGAATTAGCGATATAGAAGACCAAATGACAGAGAATAAAGAAGCTGAGCAAGAGAGGGACAAACAGCTACTGGACCACGAGGGGAGAATTCGAGAGATAAGTGACACCATAAGACGAAACAACATTAGAATAATTGGGATTCCAGAAGAAGAGGAAACAGAGAGGGGAGCAGAAGGTATATTGGAGAGAATTATTGGAGAGAATTTCCCCAATATGGCAAAGGGAACAAGCATCAAAATCCAGGAGGTTCAGAGAACCCCCCTCAAAATCAATAAGAATAGGTCCACACCCCGTCACCTAATAGTAAAATTTACAAGTCTTAGTGACAAAGAGAAGATCCTGAAAGCAGCCCGGGAAAAGAAGTCTGTAACGTACAATGGTAAAAATATTAGATTCGCAGCAGACTTATCCACAAAGACCTGGCAGGCCAGGAAGAGCTGGCATGATATATTTAGAGTACTAAATGAGAAAAACATGCAGCCAAGAATACTATATCCAGCTAGGCTATCATTGAAAATAGAAGGAGAGATTAAAAGCTTCCAGGACAAACAAAAACTGAAAGAATTTGCAAATACCAAACCAGCTCTACAGGAAATATTGAAAGGGGTCCTCTAAGCAAAGAGAGACCCTAAAAGTAGTAGATCAGAAAGAAACAGAGACAATATACAGTAACAGTCACCTTACAGGCAATACAATGGCACTAAATTCATATCTCTCAATACTTACCCTGAATGTTAATGGGCTAAATGCCCCAATTAAAAGACACAGGGTATCAGAATGGATAAAAAAACAAAACCCATCTATATGTTGCCTACAAGAAACTCATCTTAAACCTGAAGACACCTCCAGATTTAAAGTGAGGGGGTGGAAAAGAATTTACCATGCTAATGGACATCAGAAGAAAGCAGGAGTGGCAATCCTTATATCAGATCAATTAGATTTTAAGCCAAAGACTATAATAAGAGATGAGGAAGGACACTATATCATACTCAAAGGAACTGTCCAACAAGAAGATCTAACAATTTTAAATATCTATGCCCCTAACGTGGGAGCAGCCAACCATATAAACCAATTACTAACAAAACAAAAGAAACATATCGACAATAATACAATAATAGTAGGGGACTTTAACACTCCCCTCACTGAAATGGACAGATCATCCAAGCAAAAGATCAACAAGGAAATAAAGGCCTTAAATGACACACTGGACCAGATGGACATCACAGATATATTCAGAACATTTCATCCCAAAGCAACAGAATACACATTCTTCTCTAGTGCACATGAAACATTCTCCAGAATAGATCACATTCTCAGTCCTAAATCAGGTCTCAACCGTTATCAAAAGATTGGAATCATTCCCTGCATATTTTCAGACCACAGTGCTCTGAAGCTAGAACTCAATCACAAGAGGAAATTTGGAAAGAACCCAAAGACATGGAGACTAAACAGCATCCTTCTAAAGAATGAATGGGTCAACCAGGAAATTAAAGAAGAATTGAAAAAATTCATGGAAACAAATAATGAAAACACAACGGTTCAGAATCTGTGGGACACAGCAAAGGCGGTCCTGAGAGGAAAATATATAGCAGTACAAGCCTTTCTCAAGAAACAAGAAAGGTCTCAGGTACACAACCTAACCCTACACCTAAAAGAGCTGGAGAAAGAACAAGAAAGAAAGCCTAAACCCAGCAGGAGAAGAGAAATCATAAAGATCAGAGCAGAAATCAATGAAATAGAAACCAAAAAAAACAATAGACAAATCAATGAAACTAGGAGCTGGTTCTTTGAAAGAATTAATAAGATTGATAAACCCCTGGCCAGACTTCTCAAAAAGAAAAGAGAAAGGACCCAAATAAATAAAATCATGAATGAAAGAGGAGAGATCACAACTAACACCAAAGAAATACAGACAATTATAAGAACATACTATGAGCAACTCTACGCCAACAAATTTGACAATCTGGAAGAAATGGATGCATTCCTAGAGACATATAAACTACCACAACTGCACCAGGAAGAAATAGAAAGCCTAAACAGACCCATAACCACTAAGGAGATTGAAACAGTCATCAAAAACCTCCAAACAAACAAAAGCCCAGGGCCAGATGGCTTCCTGGGGGAATTCTACCAAACATTTAAAGAAGAACTAATTCCTATTCTCCTGAAACTGTTCCAAAAAATAGAAATGGAAGGAAAACTTCCAAACTCATTTTATGAGGCCAGCATCACCTTGATCCCCAAACCAGACAAGGATCCCATCAAAAAAGAGAACTACAGACCAATATCCTTGATGAACACAGATGCAAAAATTCTCGCCAAAATACTAGCCAATAGGATTCAACAGTACATTAAAAGGATTATTCACCACGACCAAGTGGGATTTATTCCAGGGCTGCAAGGTTGGTTCAACATCCGCAAATCAATCAATGTGATACAACACATTAATAAAAGAAAGAACAAGAACCATATGATACTCTCCATAGATGCTGAAAAAGCATTTGACAAAGTACAGCATCCCTTCCTGATCAAAACTCTTCAAAGTGTAGGGATAGAGGGCACATACCTCAATATTATCAAAGCCATCTATGAAAAACCCACCACAAATAACATTCTCAATGGAGAAAAACTGAAAGCTTTTCCGCTAAGGTCAGGAACACGGCAGGGATGTCCGTTATCACCACTGCTATTCAACATAGTACTAGAAGTCCTAGCTTCAGCAATCAGACAACAAAAGAAAATTAAAGGCATCCAAATTGGCAAAGAAGAAGTAAACTATCACTCTTTGCAGATGATATGATACTATATGTGGAAAACCCAAAAGACTCCACTCCAAAACTGCTAGAACTTGTACAGGAATTCAGTAAAGTGTCAGGATATAAAATCAATGCCCAGAAATCAGTTGCATTTCTCTACACCAACAACAAGACAGAAGAAAGAGAAATTAAGGAATCAATCCCATTTACAATTGCACCCAAATCTATAAGATACCTAGGAATAAACCTAACCAAAGAGACTAAGAATCTATACACAGAAAACTATAAAGTACTCATGAAAGAAATTGAGGAAGACACAAAGAAATGGAAAAATGTTCCATGCTCCTGGATTGGAAGAATAAATATTGTGAAAATGTCTATGCTACCTAAAGCAATCTACACATTTAATGCAATTCCTATCAAAGTACCATCCATTTTTTTCAAAGAAATGGAACAAATAATCCTAAAATTTATATGGAACCAGAAAAGACCTCGAATAGCCAAAGCAATATTGAAAAAGAAAGCCAAAGTTGGTGGCATCACAATTCCGGACTTCAAGCTCTATTACAAAGCTGTCATCATCAAGACAGCATGGGACTGGCACAAAAACAGACACATAGATCAATGGAACAGAATAGAGAGCCCAGAAATAGACCCTCAACTCTACGGTCAACTAATCTTCGACAAAGCAGGAAAGAATGTCCAATGGAAAAAAGACAGCCTCTTCAATAAATGGTGTTGGGAAAATTGGACCGCCACATGCAGAAAAATGAAATTGGATCATTTCCTTACACCACACACGAAAATAGACTCCAAATGGATGAAGGACCTCAACGTGAGAAAGGAATCCATCAAAATCCTTGAGGAGAACACAGGCAGCAACCTCTTCGACCTCAGCCGCAGCAACATCTTCCTAGGAACATCGCCAAAGGCAAGGGAGGCAAGGGCAAAAATGAACTATTGGGATTTTATCAAGATCAAAAGCTTTTGCACAGCAAAGGAAACAGTTAACAAAACCAAAAGACAACTGACAGTACGGGAGAAGATATTTGCAAATGACATATCAGATAAAGGGCTAGTGTCCAAAATCTATAAAGAACTTAGCAAACTCAACACCCAAAGAACAAATAATCCAATCAAGAAATGGGCAGAGGACATGAACAGACATTTCTGCAAAGAAGACATCCAGATGGCCAACAGACACATGAAAAAGTACTCCACATCACTCAGCATCAGGGAAATACAAATCAAAACCACAATGAGATACCACCTCACACCAGTCAGAATGGCTAAAATTAACAAGTCAGGAAATGACATGCTGGCGAGGATGCGGAGAAAGGGGAACCCTCCTACACTGTTGGTGGGAATGCAAGCTGGTGCAACCACTCTGGAAAACAGCATGGAGGTTCCTCAAAATGTTGAAAATAGAACTACCCTATGACCCAGCAATTGCACTGCTGGGTATTTACCCTAAAGATACAAACGTAGTGATCCGAAGGGGCACGTGCACCCGAATGTTTATAGCAGCAATGTCTACAATAGCCAAACTATGGAAAGAACCTAGATGTCCATCAACAGACGAATGGATAAAGAAGATGTGGTATATATACACAATGGAATACTATGCAGCCATCAAAAGAAATGAAATCTTGCCATTTGCGACGACGTGGATGGAACTAGAGGGTATCATGCTTAGCGAAATAAGTCAATCGGAGAAAGACAACTATCACATGATCTCCCTGATATGAGGGAGAGGAGATGCAACATGGGGGGTTAAGGGGGTAGGAGAAGAGTAAATGAAACAAGATGGGATTGGGAGGGAGACAAACCATAAGTGACTCTTAATCTCACAAAACAAACTGAGGGTTGATGGGGAGAGGGGGGTTGGGAGGGGGTTGGGATTATGGACATTGGGGAGGGTATGTGCTATGGTGAGTGCTGTGAAGTGTGTAAACCTGGCGATTCACAGACCTGTACCCCTGGGGATAAAAATATATTATATGTTTATAAAAAAATAAAATAAAAAAAAAAAGTCACAGTTGTCTAGCTCAGGACCTTTGAGCTTTCCACTCTGACAGACTATCTGCTCCACTATTCAAGTAGTAAAATCATCAATCAAACTACCGTTTTGAAACTGGAATGAGACAGAATTCCCAGGGGAGCTGCGAGCTTACTCCCTGAAGCCTCTTGACTCATCTCTCAACCTTCTCTCCTTCGCAATCTCCCTTCCACCCCACCAGAGCAAGAGCACTGACAAAGCAGGGATGCGATCCCCTTGAATGGTTCCTGTATTGTCTGCAGGAAAGGGCTGAAAGTCCTTAATGTGGCATTTGAAACCCCACTGACTATCTGGTCACCACCTACAGGTCCTGCCATTCCATCTGTGATGAGAGATGGGAGGCCAGGAGGAAAAGGAGGCTTGAAGCTGTCACTCTGGACAGCATGCCAGCTTGTCCTTGAGGGATTTGCCCTCTGATCAAGAGATGGTGCCCACAGCTGAACAGCAGGCACGCTGCACGGGCCTGGTCTCAGGGGGTGGACAAGGGAGATATGGCAAAGAGACAGGAGAGCATTCTGGAATTGAATACACCATACTGGAGGAAGTCTTGTTCAATTCGGGGCTGGAGAGGAATTTTGCACAGATTTAATCTCTCCACGGAGATGCTCAGCGGCCAGAATCCCCAGGAGGAAGACGTCAATGTTCTGTGAGTAGAACAAAGAGAAATGATCAGTATGGAAGCTGGACTCTCAGAAGAACAAGGTTAGAATTGGAGGTAGAATCTTTTCATAACCGTCTTGGGTTTAAAGCAAATGACCTAGATGGTGACTGGCCAAAGGGGAAGAGCGGGGTTTAGTAAGAAAAGAACAGGGAGGTTAGACAGCAAATCATCAAATACACAGAATGTGGAAAGAGCAATTATCTAGCAGTGAGGAGGGCATTATGGTGCATTAGGGTTAGACTAGAATCATCTATGGTTCCACCCAATCACAAAGTATAAATGGCAATACTGGTACAAGGGACCAAATCAGGGCAGATACACTCTTTTGTATAGCAGAGACCCAAGTAAGCCCTTATAAGTCATCACGACCTTCCAGAAGCCACACCCTTTACAAAATCATCTTCCAGCAAGAGTTTCAACCACAGAGTAATCTAGGCTTCGAAGGAAAAGTTAGAGCACAATGATGCCATCCCTTCTGTGAAAATCTTGGGCCAGGTTTCTTTGTTGGAACTCAGAATGGAGATTTTGGAAAGCTCGCATTGTATGTTACATAACAACCTAATCAGTGTTTGCGTCACACCCCCATAACGAAACATACCAAGGCTCGCTCGGAAGGGGATAGACAAAATAGCTTCTGAAGTGTTCCTACGACATCATCTTCTGCTTCCCAACCCCACCGCCCTCCCGAGCTCTCTCTGAAGATGGAGAATTAAGAATTCAGTGAGCCTATTTCAGAACCTTCAGCAAATGATGCTCCTTCCAGCCTCCCTATGCAGATTTTGGACATCTTTTCCTGCTGCATTTCTACCGAGATCCGGCAAACCCTGTGAAGTGCTCTGGGTTGTGGGGGTGGGGAGGGCAGGCTGCCAGGAGCATGCCGCAGGGAGTGTCCAGGACAACCCCGGCACAGGCGAAGAAAATACTGGAACTGCCATTCAGACGGGTCTAATGTGTCCGTTTAATTTCTATTTTGGTGAGTGTTTAATAATACATGTAATATCAGTACACAGTACATGTACATAATTTATAAGCAAATATATAAATTTAGATTGGGTGTGGCTACTCAAAAAGTATCTCCTCATAGGCTTATGATCAAAAGAATACAAAACATTTTTAGAGCACCTGAACAATTAAATCCTTTAATCTGCTGAAAAACAAAAAACAAAAACAAAAAAAAACCCTACAATACTAAGAAAAGAATTTTCTTTTCCCCTTTAGGCAAAAACTATTATTGGAACTGTGTCTCTTCTTTCTGGAAAAAAAAGGATCAGGTAACGAGCATAAAACAAACCAGACAAGGTTAAATATACAAGATGCTTGTTTAAAAAAAAAAAAAAAAGTAAGTGTGATACAAATAGGGTTTTCAGTAAATAGGTAAATGCTGCTGTCACCTCTGTTAAAGGGAGTTTCTCTAGGGAAATCCACTGAGCATTAATTTCAACAAATGTTCTCATTTGTCTCAAGTTTACTCTAACATTACAAACTACATTATGCACTGTTTCCTTTTGCTTCCTCCAAAGCATTCATGTCATTTGCAATTTCAGAAGTAGGCACAGGTGCCTTTCTGTGGACCCAGGTGATGGGGCAGAGGTAGGAAAAAAAGATTTGCATCTCCTCTGAGAAAGAAGTCACTCATAATTAGAGTAGAAAATTAAAGTCACAACATTAAAATAAATCCATTAACCATAGTGCAAGCTTAGAGAAATCTGGTCAGTGGGAGCCTTGCTTTAACTGTGACGTACACACAGGGATTAGAAACCCTCATGGCCCTGGAGCACAAGAAAAGGTCAATATGCAGAAAAGACCATCAGTATCCTTTCCATGGTGCTGTTCCCAAAAACAAAATCACTTTCATTTGGAATGCTCCCAAGTCATTGTAGTTAATATAAAGCGCTGTTACAGAAGCAAAATGTATGGGAGATGAGGTTGAATTTGGTCTGATCGATCACAAATTCTGAAAGTTCCTCTTTTCAATTAACGCCCAGGATCAGCTTTCCACGTGTGACTCGACCTCTTATTTACAGCTCAGTTCAGTGGCCCGATCAGACAGAACACCCGCTCCCTTGAAGCTCATGTTCCTGTTGGGGTATGTATGTCTGGAAGGGCAAATGGAGTCATTTCACAGAGGAAGCAGTAACACAGGAGCGGATGCCTAAGTGACAAGAAGGAAAAACCTGGCTACTTGGGGAAGAGGATTCTAGACAGAGGGAAGAGTCCATGCAAAGCCCCACAGCCAGGAACATGCTCCCTGTGTCCTGGGAATAGCAAGGGTCCATATACCCAGACTACATGATCTAGCAGGCAGTAGGAAGAGATGACATCAGAGAGGGACCTGGGACCAGCAAAGACTTTAGGTTTGTTTGTTTGTTTTTTTTTTTTAAGATCTGTTTATTTTGAAAGGGAGGTGGGGAAGGGCAGACAGAGAGGGAAAGAAGCATTTTCCCCACTGAGCACGGAGCCTGATGCAGGACTCCATCCCGGGACTCTGAGATCATGACCTGAGCTGCAATCAAGAGTCAGGTGTTTAACCACCTGAGCCACCCAGGCACCCCAAGACCTAGGGTAGGGAGGTCTTGGAGAGGTGAGGCTTGGTCACAGGAAGGATCTGATTTGTTGTACATTTCTAAAGGATCAAAATGGCTGCTATAGAGAACCTGTCCCATACAGAACAAGAGTTGAAGGAGACCATGCAGAAGTAAAGGATCAAAGGGTCTTTCATTTGCTATTTGCTTTTTCTCTTTTTAGCTTTCTGGCTCTCCAGATGTCAGTAATAGTGGATCCACAACACTGCTGGAAAGGCCAGTTCTATACCACATTTTATGTTACACTGCCTGTTGCATTCATTCAGGAAAGAAGAAAACTGAAGGTTATGCTTCCTTTCAAAGAGGGCCTTTACTTCGCTGAGAATCACACTCCCAGAAAAGTCACCCATCCCTGAGACAGGCTGCCTTCCTGACACTCACCAGTGACATCATCACAGCCTCCCAACCTAAACAACGCCATGCAAATTTCTGCATGTATTTACTGGGATTTCCATTTCTGTCTCAAAGGAACCCCATATTGTGTAGAGGAACAGCTTCAGGGCAGTCCTGTGTGTCATCAGTAGGAGCTGTTACTCATTCCACAGACATGGGGTGGTAGGGGAGGGCAGTGTGTATTTTATTCCTACCATATGTCCGGAAATGTTCTGGACACAGCAGTGTAGCTCAGGAGAAAGAAAGAAAAGACTTCTCGGGACATCTGAGAAAATAAAAGTCATCCTGACCAAAAATAGACCACTAACATACACAGTGAAGCCCACTTGCACGTCAGCAGAAAACATTTTCCCCCAAGATCATGTTGGGGCTTCCCAACAACTACTTTTGAGCAATCATTTCTTTCAGACCAGTTCCTTCCAAAACCACTGTATTCCTCCTGTCTCCTGAACACAGATTACTGGGATACACAACAGGTGCTTCAGAACAGCGCTCAGTACAGAGCTGGTCCCAGCTTTGCCTGGTCCTTACTTAAACCTATCCTGCAAGGAGCGCCTGGGTGGCTCAGTGGGTTAAGCATCTGCCTTCAGCTCAGGTCATGATTACAGGGTCCTGGGATCGAGCCCTCCATTAAGCTCCTTGCTCAACAAGGAGTCTGCTTCTCCCTCACCCTCTGCCCCTTCTCCCTGTTCGTGCTTGCTCAGTCTCTCTCTCTCTCAAATAAATAAAATCTTAAAAAAAAAAAATACTATCCTCCATTAGCCCAGAGCCCTTCTCCACTCCCTCCTTCCAATGCACTCCAAGATTCCCCATGGGGAGCACTTTCCATTCTTACGGGTCTTTGTCCAAATGGGACTTCTCACTATTTGGCAAAAACAGGTACAAATAAAATAATCAATTATTAAAATATTTACTGTCTCAGATGATGAGACGTGCCTTGGCAAAAACAAAATTGCTAAAAAAAATTTAACTTTCTAGCCCTCTACACCTAAACTAAACTAAACTAAAAGGATGCTGATACTAAAGATCTCAGTTGTAGAGATGAACGCCTAATCTCTACTAAATACAGTAACAATTCTGAAGAGATCTTCCTTTTTTTACTCTTAGGTCTCTAAAGCACGGGCCTGACCAAACTTCACACTTAGCCATCTTCCCTAAAGATATATTTGATTAATTTCTTTCAACAGTCCTGACTAGATTGATTATCTCACCAAGAAAATGAGTGCGTAGCTGCAAGATCAAAGCGTTAGGAACTAGTTTTGAAAGTACTGATCAATATAATCTACTGAATGTTGTCTTTAGGGGAAAAAAAAGGACCATGTGTCTGATGTCCCGAAGAGAGACTTTTAAAAAGTTGTATGTCCATAAACCCAGTTTGGCCAAGCCTGGCACCATATTCACTGGACATCCCCAAGCATAACACATTTTTTTAAAGATTTTTTATTTTTTATTTGACAGAGAGAGACCACAAGTAGGCAGAGAGGCAGGCAGAGAGAGAGAGGGAAGCAGGCTCCCCGCTGAGCAGAGAGCCCGATGCGGGGCTCGATCCCAGGACCCCAGGACCATGATCTGAGCAGAAGGCAGAGGCTTTAACCCACTGAGCCACCCAGGCGCCCCCATAACACATTTTTTTAATAAAAATGTCAGATTAAACTCATCTGAAAACTACAAGCCTTAGAGAAATAATTCAGTGACATTATTGAAGTTACAAGCAATGCAACAGAGTTGGAAATTCTCTCTGGCAAAGTCATTCATTTCTAAATAAAGAATCATCAATCATTTAAGGCTGTGATTAATGGCAAACTAAAGCTTACTCTCATAAGGGCAAGCATGACAGTTTAAATTCATTTGTTCATCCAATAAGTATATCTGTAACTTAGTATTTATCAGAATATAAAATTTGTGTTTTCTTAATATTTATATAGTTGAGGGGCACCTGGGTGGCAGTCATTAAGTGTCTGTCTTCGGCTCAGGTCATGATCCCAGGGTCCTGGGATTTAGCCCCACACTGGGCTCCCTGCTCAGCGGGAAGCCTGCTTTTCCCTCTCCCACTCCCCCTGCTTGTGTTCCCTCTCTCACTGTGTCTTTCTGTTAAATTAATAAATTTAAAAAAATTTTATATAGTTGAGTTGTGTTAACCTCAATTTCACCCACATACAAAATCATTAAGAAATCATACACGGGGAGTGCCTGGGTGGCTCAGATGGTTGGGCGTCTGCCTTCAGCTCAGGTCATGAACCCAGGGTCCTGGGATCGAGCCTGGCATCAGGCTCCCTGCTCAGCAGGCAGTCCACTTCTCTCTCTCTCTCCCCACTATGCACCCTGCTTGTACTCTCTCACTCTCTCTGTCAAATAAATAAATAAAATCTTCAAAGAGAGAGAGAGAAAGAAAGAAAGAAATCACACACAGGACACATTTGTTAAATTTCCAAATCAAGTGGGTAATTTGGTTATGGATGAGAACTTGTGACCCTTTGTTGTGTAGTGACTATGGGTAAGCACTGCATTGAACTCCTTGTCTACGAATTTTCTGTCTTCCCATCCCTCCCATTGCCCCCCCCCAAAAAACTAAATGAACATGAGAAGAAATCAAAGATTATAAATATTAAGCATCTTGTCTGCTAATATGTGGCAGTGTGAAGATTTGAACCAGTTTCTCTCTAAAAATCACAAAATCTGTGCTTAGTCCTATAGACTGCAATCATATAGACTGAGGCTCATCAAATCTCTTCTCTGGGTAAGTCAGTCATAATTCTAAATTAAGAATTAAAAAACCCAAAGAGATACCACGGACTTTATAATTATTGGTGCATTACAGTGGGAAACAGTAGAGAAAATTACAAAGGCTAATTAAAAAGGGATAGGATTTAACTATCCTATGAAATAAGTAGCCATAATAAATGGAAGCAATTTAGAAAAGAATTAAAAGAAGACCCAAACCCTATGAAGAAAACACTAATCCAAAAAAAAAAAAAAGAAGAAGAAGAAAACACTAATCCATCATCGAGGTATTCAAAGTTTTCTACGTCACCCACTGCAGCTCCAACCTCCTGTCCAAGCACGTGCAACCTTGATTCATACAGTTTAAAATCCGAGTCACTGAAGGTGAAAGTAAACGGTGTGCTCCAGAGCATAAAAAACCGAGTTAAAAGCAGATGTTGGTTTCAGTCCATCACTGAATTAGAACACTACCAAATTTTTTTAAGCTGGTGAGAAAACGTTCTTTTTCCATCTTTGGACTTTACTGGTTATAATCACATGAATAGTACAATAGAATAAGAACTATAACATGAAAAGGCAAGGGGCTATCAAACTGCTCATATTTTTTATGAGTTAAAAAAAAATGGAATGCAATGGGAATGAAGGGATGTGTTTTCTCCTCCTAGGCTCAAGGAGCAAAATACACACTACTCATTCTCCCAACGCACTCAGTAGGAGTGGCAGATAACAAAACAACCCCAATATAAACTGGTATGACCTATGAGGTGTTAAGAATGAGAAGCTAATGGAACGCACAGGAGATGCATCAACCTAGCACAGCAAGAACTTAGACCAAGAAAAGAGTAATTAGGATGAAGTTTAGGGGACTGATGGAGAAGGTGAATTATGTAATCCATTATCATATGTGTTGGGAGGGTAGGGGTGAGGCCAAGGCAAATGTCTAAGGCTTCTTGGGCAGCAAGGAATCCAATGGAACTAGCAATTAACACAGGGAAATAAGAGCAAGAGTTATTTACAAAAGGCAAGATAAGCTCCATGTTGAATGTGTTCAGCTCAAAAACTGATAAATTACCAAAGTCAAGGCTAACTGTAGACCGACTGGATATTCAGGTTTAAAGTTTAGGAACAAGGTGTGGGATAGAAATGAAGAAGACAGAACCACCACCCCCTCCCCAAGCAAGGGGGTAAAGTGGAAAAGAAAATAAGATAAGGACAGAACGATAGGGATCACAGACTTAGTGGAAGCACAGAAAAAAGGGAGGTCTTTTTCTTTTTTTAAAGATTTTATTTATTTATTTGACAGAGATCACAAGTAGGCAGAGAGGCAGGCAGAGAGAGAGGAGGAAGCAGGCTCCCTGCTGAGCAGAGAGCCCGATGTGGGGCTCAATCCCAGGACCCTGAGATCATGACCTGAGCCGAGGGCAGAGGCTTTAACCCACTAAGCCATCCAGGAGCCCCGAAAAGGGAAGTCTTCATGAAAACTAAGGACTCGCCAGGGGGACCTCCCTTTCCTCAGGGAGGAAAAGGAACCAGGATCAAGGAAGCTGAAAGCAGAAGTTTCAATGAGGGAGTAAGCAACCATCTCAACACTTCAAAGAAGTGGGCTGAGGAAGGAAGAGCTGCATCCACGGTTTTAGGATACTGGGAGGGCTGCAGAGACTTTGGAGATACAGGATCTAGAAGGCAGCAAGTTGGGAAGGCAAGAAGCAAAGATATGACAAGAGACACCCTTGCAGGAGGTTCTGCTGTGAGGAGGAAAGAGATACTCTGTAAGCGTACGCCAGTGAAGATACAATAAATGAACAGTGTCACTTCATTAAGATAGGCTAAATTTTAAAAATTAAAGTCCTAAATGAAGACACGTAAAAGCAAACTAAATACACACTGTAAATAGGCACAATTCAGATTTTAATCATAGATACCCCCTTCAAAAATCTCACAATTGACTTTTCCCTCTAAGTTACAGTTTTTATGTCTTTTGTGGATGGCAGAAGTCTAAATAACATTTGTTAAACAGAACTGAAGTTCAAATGTCTAATTAGGATAGAGCTATGGCTAAAACCCAGATCTTTTGACTTGCCAGGTAATTTTCTTTCAATGACAAGGCAAAATGTTATGTCCTTGCACCTACAGCAAACTTTTTGAAAAGAAGACATATGCAATATCATTAATCATTAGGGAAATGCAGAACAAAACCACAATAAAATACCACCACATACCCACTGGGGTGGCTAACATTAAGAAAAACAAGGGGGTCCTGAGTGGCTCAGTTGGATTAATCATCCAACTCTTGATTTCGACTCAGGTCGTGAACTCAGCATCATGAGATCTAGCCCCACGTTGGGCTCCATGTTCAGCGAAGAGTCTCTTTGAGATTCTCTCTCTCCCTCTGCCCTGCCCCCCATGCATTCTCTTTCTCAAATAATAAATAAAATCTTAAGAAAATCAGAAAATAGAAAGCGTTGGTGAGGATCTAGAGAAACTGGAATTCTTATGCACTGTTAGTGGGAATGTAAAATGGTGCAGCCTCTGGGAAAACAGGATAACGGCGCCTCAAAAAATTAAACATGGGATCATGATATATTGCAGTAATTCTTCTTCTGGATATATACCCAAAAGAAATGAAAGAAGACACTTGAAGAGCTATTTGTACACCCATATTCATAGTAGCATTATTCACATTCAGCCAAAGATGAAAGCCATACTGGTGTCCATCACTGAATGAATGGATAAGCCAAATGTGGTACGTACATATAAAAGAATATTACTCTCTTATAAGGAAACTGACACATGCTAGAACATGGATGGACCTTGATAATATCATGGTAAGTGAAATAAGGCTGTCACAAAAGGACCAACACTACATTTACTACATGAGAGTAGTCTTTACTATCTCATGTAGTAAAGTAGACTCTACTACATGAGAGTAGTCAAATTCATGGGGACAGAATAGAATGGTGGTTGCCAGGGGCTGGGGGTAGGGAAAGAGGAGAAATGGTTGTTTTAGGTACAGAGTTTCAGTTCTGCAAGATGAGAACAGCTCTGGAGATGGCTGGTGGTGATACTTGCACAACAATGTGAATGGACTTCACCACCATTGAACTTCACTCTCAGAAAACGGTTAAGATGATAAATTCTAGGTGTATTTTACCAATGTTTAAAATAAAATGTACATAAGTTAGAAAACCAATTTTTAAGCCAAGTTGGAGTGAATAGATAGATTTATAAAGTGTTACCTTGAAGAGGTTGTATGAGAAGGGGCACCTGGGTGACTCAGGCAGGTAAGAGTCCGGCTTTTGGTTTTGGCTCAGGTCATGATCTCATGGGTCATGATCTCAGGGTCATGAGATTGAGCCCCACATCAGGCTCCATGCTCAGTGTGGAGCCTGCTTAAGATTCTCTCTCCCTCTGTCGTGATCCCCTCCCCTGCTAAAATAAATAAACAATTCTTCAAAAAAAAAAGAGATTGTATTAGGTAAATATTTTTTAAAAGAGGCTGTATTAGGTAAAATAATAAGATATATGTTACTATAGCTGAGTCAAAACCTCAGGTGACCACATGTGCCAGGAAAGGAACAAGAAGACCCAGGCAGGCTGAGCTGTGGTGGGGGCTGAGGCACGAGGGAGAAGGCACAGGGCTGGAGCTGTGCTGGTTTTTCAAGAGATGCTTCCAGCCTAATCACGTATGTGAAATTTCCACCGTTTTATACCCTGGCAGTCAGAGGACCACGACTTTCCAATCATTTTCCATAGGCACCTTCTATGTCATTACGTAAATATCAACATACGGCTATTCATTTGGATAAAATGTTTGCTAAAACTTGACTATGAGAACATTTTTCTGCTGCTTCTCACTCTATAAATACTCAAGAGCAATTCACATTTAATAACACAACAGAGACAGCTTTTTTCCCCAGAATGGATCATTTTTGTACCAGAGTTGTTGGGCTCTGCTGTCGGTTGTGCTCTCTTCATCCCTTCACACTGAATTCAATAAATGAGCATAAAAATCAAAATGTATTCTTTGGGGTCATTTTTCCCTTAACTTTAGGGCTGTTCTCTGAGTGATTTCCCCTTGTGGATTTCATGGCAATTAACCGAGATACAAAGACCCTTACTGAGTTAATAAAAGGAAAAATATACAACTCACCGTCCCCCATTGTGAGGTATAAATTCACTTAGGTACTTAGATAAAATTGTTTTCAAGGTTATTCTATGGTGTTAGTTCCTTTGAGAGCCCAGTGATTTACCATAATGTGTTTTTAGACTTTGAGTATATTAAAGAAAATCCATACCAAAACACACGAATCACAGGCTTCTATACTAACTCCCAGTACATCCCCACCATGTGAAATTTTAAATTAGTCCATGATCACAGCTGAAGAACAGGCAATTTCTGCACAGTTGTACAAGATGACAATTGGGTTAATGTAAAATGTAAACATACTACAAGCCCAGAATATCTAGCACAGAATGCATACTATCCCAGAGATGTATTTATAGAGATACACACATTGTGGACAGAATGAACCACAAATCTTCATTAATGCAGCTGTTAAAATTTGTTTGTCTGATGCCAGTAGCTGCCTGGAAAATGATTTATAATTTTAAATGGAAGACACGCAAATTATAAAAATGGTACCTAAACTATGCTTACAGCACTGCATAATGATATATAAGTATGAACTAGACTGATGGAAACAATGACTGGTTTTTTCAAAGCAGAGACTATTGGCTTTCTTTCTAATTCTAAAAATGTTATCCCCTTTAGTATTGACATGACACTTTGTGCAAAGAATACATTGTGCAAAGAATACATACGAAAACAAAAGTTGACGTGTGCGTTGGTATTTTATATATGTGTGTCTTTGTGTGCTTTCCTCCAACAGAAAGGAAAAGTTCAATCCAAAATCATCTTGGATGATAAGTACATTTCTGAGGATCGGGTCTGATCAATGGAAGGCAGATGCCTGGAGAGAGATTACTGCAAATGATTCTGAGGCTCAGTGGGAAACCTGATGTTATCAGCCTGAAAATCTGCCCCAGGCTTCAGAAAAGGGAACAGTGGCTCCAGACCAGTCAGAGGCTATCTCTGTTCAGTTACTAATATCAGAAACACAGATCCTGTCTGAGGACCTAAAGTATTCTATGATTTTCCTTAGAATTATCAACTCAAGAGACCTCCGCAACTCAAAAAACGCAACATAGCTAATTAGTTCTGGTCCGACAGCCAAGGGGGAAAAGTCCAGGTATGGGGTTTTTTATTAATTAATTAATTAATTAATTAATATTCTAGAAATAAATTCTTAAAACTCAGTGCAGTCACTTCATTCGCCTGGAGCAAATGTGTCGGAGGATTATGACAGCCATTTATTTAATCAGATCTGTTATTTGGTTGGTAGAATTCTTATTTATTTGTAATGAAAGATTTTCACACTTACTGTCTCCATATAGAACGGAAACTTCTGGAGGGAAAACAACCTGTATAAATATCTACACAAATGTTCAAAGTGCATCTAGGTTTGGGTTTAATAACGTCATTTAGTATATTTCTGCTTTCCTATAAAGTAGTAGTGATGTAATACAATTATTTTCTATTCTAAGGACCAAATTATATTATTCTGTACTTAGGCAACAAATCCAAAGAACCAAGTCAACCCAAGATGGCCGGGTCTACACTGCGGAGTGAGTTTCCAGTGACGGAGCATAAAGCAACCGCTTTGAGTCAGACACTTGCACCTTTGCAAAGCCTCACTGGCTGCTTTAATTCATTTCCTATAAATACTCAATACAATTCAAGCTTCATAATTGACAGAAAAAGGCTAAAAATAATCCATAGTTGTAAAGAGTCAGACTGAAAGGAAGAGGAAACTCTTAGTTCCAGCAGGTGTCTTGACGTAAATGGGTAGAATCTTGACGAAGTGAGAAGAGGACAGTGTGTCATTTGCAGAAAGCTAAAAGCATCACACAAGTTTACATATGTTTTAACCATGAAAGGGAAGTTAAAGCAAGCCTAGCCACAGCTCTGGGCTCACCTGACCAGCCAGTGTAATCAGCAAGTGAAAACAGAAGCTATTGCCAGATGCAAAGTTCAGTCAAATTGGGCTGCGTACAAGGGGAAAGGCTCACTGAACCCACAGCGAAGACATCAGCGTGGAGAGGCCCTCCTTTCCTTGATGTTCTGACAGTAACATATGCATGAAGGAGAAAGGAGCACCCCCCACCAACGAGGGGAAAAGTAGGTGCAGCAAACATTTGGAGGGAAGACCTAGGGATTTTGTTTTGTTGGTTCAGGCTGTTAATAATAGAATCTGTTCTCCATACAGATCAAACACCTTGCTCTCTCAGATTTAGACCAAGCATCACCTCCTTAGGGAGCCTTCCCTTTTTTTTTTTTTTTCTTTTCTTCTTGAGGGAGAGGAGAGCCTGAATGTGGGGCTGGGCAGGCACAGAAGCAAGGGAAGATGGAGAATCTTAAGCAGGCTTCACACCCAGCGCAGAGCCCAACATGGGGCTGATCTCAAGACCCTGTGATCATGACCTGAGCCAAAATCAAGAGTTGGATGCTTAACTGACTGAGCCATCCAGGCACCCCAAGAGCCTTAACCTTAACCCTCACCCTGACCTTGACCCTTCAGTGTGAAAGCACACTTTTGCACCATAATCTATCACACCTGACATTCAGTATGGCCTTCATGATCAAAACTGTCTCATTAGTTGGTTTATTTGGCCTCTCCTATCCACTCCCACCCCCCCCAAAATAATTAAGTCCTCTAAGGAGATGAGACGGTATTTGCCCAATTCACCCCTGCATTTCAGCACCCAGAACAGTACCTGGCATACAGCGGCTGAGTTTGGATTGAATGAATGAATGAACTCATTCAGAGGGCAATTCCATCTACTACTATCATGACTGAATATTCATCAGAACTCCAAGCCTGCATAGAGACCAGTACCTCCCAACAACCTAAAAAGTTTCACAATTGGTAAGCTTTCCAGTAAATGCTTCATCATTGAATAACTATCGATGGGCAATTTACGGATTGCTCTCTGATAAGGTGTGGGAGCAGCTTCGTGCACTGGGTCCAGCGCATCACATCAATAATGATGACACCGCCTTCCTAGAGGTCTGGCTGTAACCTGCTGTGGATGGAGCTCATTTCTCTGCCCACGGCTCCCATCTGGATTTCCCCAAAACATTTCATCAGTGAAATTATCTACTTTTCTTATCAGCTTTACAAAATCACAGTCAACAAGTTGCCAGAGAAGTCCTTGCACTCCAACATAGAAGAAGGCCACCGAACTGGGGGTCTCTGAAACTATCCACCAAGGGCTGAGGGGTCCTCGACCCGGGCATGACTACAAGCCTATGAGGCCAGCCACGCTTCTCTCCTCCCATCAACATTTGGATTTCAGTAAGCTGAGATCCTTTCCCAGTCTTAAGACAGCGGGTGTCCCCAACAGGAGAAAAGGCAACAGGTGAGGTCTCCAAGGCACACGCCTGAGGAACGGAAGGACACATGCTCAGTCACCTCCGAAAGAATCCAAACATCTGAAGCAAACTTGGAAAACTGCCACAGATGAACCAAAACGAGTCAGAGACATGCACAACCAAGCCTTTCCTCATTTGTGGTTTAAGGAAGATTTTTAAAATGCAGATGAAAGGGTATTTCCTACAGTCATGTGAAGGACGGTTTATTTGAAGACTGTACTTCTCAGCCTGTTAGTGATGCATTAAAGTGACATCTGTCCAGATCATTGAACTTTCTCTGTCTATACCTGAAGGGGTGACTCACTATCGCAAGGCAGTCAGCACGCCCTAGTATTTATGTGGCGTTCCATTACAAATGAAATCAAATGAAAAGGTAAAGGACACTATTATCAATATTAAAACCATCTATCTTTTAAAAAGGTTGTATCGATTTTTCCCCCTGCCACTTCTCAGATTCCATCAATGACAGTGCCAGCTCGGTGAAGTGGACACAATCCTATGACAGCTTCAATTGGTAATTCCCAAATGAACTTCCCCAATGTTCTACAGTCTCGCACGGCATGCACTCTGCAACTCATTTCATAGACTGTCAGCTACAAAAAGGCTGGGAGCAATCCCAAAACATCCAAAACAAATCTCTCCACTGAGATAAAATGCTGAGAATGAGGTTTTAAATAGGACGGAATCACTAGGTTCTGTTAGGACCGGTGAACGTGACACATGGTAGTTCTTTAAAGCAAATATGAGCCTCCCACCATCAAAGCCTCATTTCACTGATGGGAAAACAGAGGCACAGAAGGCTTAAGTTACTTGCCCAACGTCACACAGTGAAAATGCTGCAGAGCCACATGTGAGCCTAGCGGCCCAGCTGTATGTCCTTGTTTTTTGTGACACTTTGTCCTTCTGTCTCTGTTACCTAACTCCTGCTCAGCGTCAACATTCCTGAAAGGGCCAGCACTGTGAAGAAACTATCACAAAAACTGCACAAGGCCATGCAGTATGAGAGGAACAGACAGCGCCAATCTTGGGCACCCGGGTAGCTCAGTGGGTTAAGCGTCCAACTCTCTGTTTCAGCTCAGGTCATGGTCCCGGGTCATGGGATTGAGTCCTCCATAGGGCTCCGCGCTGAGGGCAAAGTCTGCTTGAGCTCCTTCCCCTACTCTCATCTGCAAGCTTTCTCTAAAAAATGAAATCTTTGAAAAAAACAAAAACATTCCCGATGACTCCTGGCGACCTCTACAAGACTTTGAGGGTCACTTACTCGCCAGCCTTCCAGACTCAAGTCACATTTTCCCTCCACTTCTCAGTCCAAACAGAACTCGCCTATCTTAACAATCCTCTCTGCTCCCAAGAGGGTTCCTCTAATCATCTTTTCAGGAAGATCTATCTTGACTCTCCATGGAGATGTGCATTTTGAAAACAGAAACTGCTTCTGTTTTCCCTGTTGTTCCATTTAAACACGAAATCCTTAGCTAATCAATACTTTTTTTTTTCCCTTCTCTTTTTTAGCCATCAGAAATGTAGGCTGTGAACCCAATGAAACCATTTGGTGTCACCTTCCAAAGTCAAACTTCCAAGGTATTAATTCATCCACATATATTTAGGAAACATTGTCTGGTTTCCCTGAGGAGTGGCTGGGCTTTCATCAAATTATACTATAATCACCAAGAAAATGCTAAATCCAGCACACGATCAATGCGTGCAGGTCCAGTATCAGCTTTCTAATGTCAAGACTTACTTAAAAACGCAAAAGGGAAAAAATACCTTAAAAGTGAAAGGAAAAAAACTAAAGGAAAAAAAGGAAGAGATAGTGTCTCAACTCTAAAGATAAGAGCCTTCAGTGGAGGGCGCCTGGGTGGCTCAGCGGGTTAAGCCGCTGCCTTCAGCTCAGGTCATGATCTCAGGGTCCTGGGATCGAGTCCCGCATCGGGCTCTCTGCTCGGCAGGGAGCCTGCTTCCCTCTCTCTCTCTGCCTGCCTCTCTGTCTACTTGTGATCTCTGTCTGTCAAATAAATAAATAAAATCTTTAAAAAAAAAAAAAGCCTTCAGTGGGGTAAAATGGACTGGATTTAGGTAATTTTTATTGCTTCCTAAAATGTGTCTCAAAAAAGAAAAAAAAAAATCTGTCTCCCGTTAATTTCTGAACTGAAATTCTGCAATTTAGTACCAGGTCCTATTCCTGCTTTCTGCCCTCTCTTTTCTCATTCTTCTGGTTAGAAGGCAACATAGAGCCAAACACCAACAGTGCAGAGGTGTCTGATCCTTGGGGAAAAGCTGCCGTAACATGGTAGGCACTCAGTTCTCCAAAGTGTGGATACGGCGAAGGATCCAGACTCCCTCTTTTCCTGGAATAACAGGCATTTATAAAGTACGTGTTACACACAAAGCACTCTGCAGGGATTACCACTAATATTCACAGCACGCCCAGGTGAATATTTGCAAACTCTGTTTTACAAATGAGAAACCAGAATTTTGGAGCCACTGAAGTCTTACAAAGGGCAGAACTGATATTTGAGCCCAGGGTTTGTCCAGACTTGGGGCTCTTCCCAGTAACTGAGTCATGGTGAGTCAAGGAAGCCACAGTATGAGGCTCCATCAATGCCTACTGGCGTAGAAGTGTCTTCACTGGTCCCACTCCATGACCACCCCATCTGCAGTGACCTCCAGGAAGGCTTACTGAGTGGACAGAAACACTCAGGACACTTTCCTCTCTGTAATCATGTCAAGCAGCACGCACTGGAGGACTGGTTCTCCTGATCGCAAATGGAGATGTTTGGCTGATAAAACCTGAAAATAAATACCAAGACATTTTTAGGAGCTTTAACAAGTTAAACAAATGCAGAGTCTTTTTAATAGTCTCATGTCCGAGGAGGAGTTTGTTTAAGTGACATTTAAAGACTACAGAAAAAGGCCTGTTATCTCAGCATCAAACTGGCCCTGGCAATGTTTTGTCAAGGTATGCCTTTAGGAAATTGTAATTGTGCAGAGAGGCACGCAGTGAGAAGTGACTCGGCCCAGACTAGAGGTCTCCATAAGGGAACCACTAGTATATTTCTAGTGCTTGTTAACAGAAAACAAATGTATTCATACAGCAGCACATAGTGTGAATATATGTGTGTGTGTAAAGAGGTCCTACTCTACACTATTCCATTTGTGCTTTCTATGTAATCTTAAATGCAGCTGTAAGGGTGGGTGGCTCAGTCAGTTAAGCAGCTGTCTTCGGCTCAGGTCATGATCCCAGTGTCCTGGGATTGAGTCCTGCATCAGGCTTCTTGCTTAGCGGGGAGCCTGCTTCTCCCTCTGCCTCTGCCTGCCTGTGCTTGCTCAATATCTCTCTCTCTGTGTCAAATAAGTAAATAAGAGATCTGGGATCAAGTCCCACATTGGGCTCTCTGCTCAGCAGGGAGTCTGCTCCTTCCTCTGACCTGCCCCCATCTTGTGCTCTCTATCTCTCTCACTCTCTCTCTCTCTCTGAAATAAATAAATAAAATCAGATACAGATGTAGTGAAAAGAAGGGCCATCTGTACCCCAATGTTTATAGCAGCAATGGCCATAGTCGCCAAACTGTGGAAAGAACCAAGATGCCCTTCAACGGACGAATGGATAAGGAAGATGGGTCCATATACACTATGGAGTATTATGCCTCCATCAGAAAGGATGAATACCCAAATTTTGTAGCAACATGGACGGGACTGGAAGAGATTATGCTGAATGAAATATGTCAAGCAGAGCAAGTCAATTATCATATGGTTTCACTTATTTGTGGAGCATTACAAATAACATGGAGGACATGGGGAGATGGAGAGGAGAAAGGAGTTGAGGGAAATTGGAAGGGGAGGTGAACCATGAGAGACTATGGACTCTGAAAAACAACCTGAGGGTTTTGAAGGGGCGGGGAGTGGGTTGGGGGAACCAGGTGGTGGGTATTGGAGAGGGCATGGAGCACGGATTGCATGGATCACTGGGTGTGGTGCAAAAACAATGAATTCTGTTACGCTGAAAAGAAATTTTAAAAAAAATTAAATGTTTAAAAAAATAAGTAAATAAAATCTTAAAAAAAAAAAAAGCAGCTGCAAAATCAATGATTTTTAAGCACTAAGACAGCTCTCAACCAGAGCCACTAGCGAAAAAATAACAATAAAACAACAAAAAAAAATCTCATAGCAAGGGCTGGTTTTCAATCCGGCTAGACTGAGGTTATTACTACAAACCAGAGACTATACCAACAAGATAGCCAGTATTGTTCAGCAAAATTTACATTAAAAATAGTTTAACAGGGGCGCCTGGGTGGCTCAGTGGGTTAAAGCCTCTGCCTTCGGCTCAGGTCATGATCTCAGGGTCCTGGGATCGAGCCCCACATCGGGCTCTCTGCTGAGCAGGGAGCCTATTTCCTCCTCTCTCTCTCTCTCTGCCTGCCTCTCTGCCTGCTTGTGATTTCTCTCTCTGTGTGTCAAATAAATAAAATCTTTAAAAAAAAAAATAGTTTAACAACAACAAACTCATCATGCATTGCATATCATGAAAGAGACTGACTTCCTTTTTTTTTTTTTAAAGATGTATTTATTTGGGGGGGTGTGAATGGGGTGTGGGGCAAAAGGAGAGAAGAATCTCAAGCCGACTTCCTGCTGAGCGGGGAGCCCCAACATGGGGCTCGATCTCATGATGCTGAGATCATGACCTGAGCTGAAACCACGAGTCAGACGCTTAACTGACTGAGCTATCCAGGAGCCCCTGAAAGAAACTGACTTCTAATTGGAATGGATAGAGACAACCCTGATGGGGCTTTATTCAAAGGCACATGAAGTTGTGATGGGTGGGACATGAGGACAGATGCTGGGCCATTTTGGTCATATCCTGCTGCTTCCCATAGACACCACATCAGCCTCAACAGAAAGGTAAAATGCAGTCCTAAAGGAAGTGTAATGCATAGAGCTTGAAATACGTATTCTCAATTTCCTTCCGTGTTCTCAGTGAACAGACGCTCTAGATTAAAGAAAGGTTCCCAAGAGGTATCCCAGAAGTCCCCATGGGGATAAGCAGAACATTCAGCAGAAGTTAACTCTTGGGGCGCCTGGGTGGCTCAGTGGGTTAAGCCTCTGCCTTCGGCTCAGGTCATGATCTCAGGGTCCTGGGATCGAGTCCCGCATCGGGCTCTCTGCTCAGCGGAGAACCTGCTTCCTCCTCTATCTCTCTCTCTGCCTGCCTCTCTGCCTACTTGTGATCTCTCTCTGTGAAATAAATAAATAAAATCTTTAAAAAAAAAAAAAAAAAAGAAGTTAACTCTTAACTTCTCCAAGATCACATCAACCAGAATACCAACCCCATCTGTACACTGTGGACCCTTAAAAGATCTCATTTGGTCTTGAGATTTATAAACGAATGATCAGCAAAAAAAACACCCAGATCCAATCAACAGCACCACAAGAATTTTATCTGGATTTTAAAATGTCAACATCTGTATCTATTTAAAAGCTGACATCAGTTTAAAAAACAAAACAAAAAAAAAAAAAACACACAGTGAAGTTGTTCTCCTGGGGTTGTTCTCATGTGGAACGAGCCATGGGTTTTGCACCTACTGACTGCTTGCTTTGCTACACAAATTTATTATAACAATTTCGTGTTTTAAATCATCACTTGGGTCAGATAGGAAAGAGAGACCTTTTCAGAGCATCTAGTTCCATGTATTCACAAGCTTCTGGCAGAAAATTGCTCTAACGTGATGTGTTTATCAAGATCCTGCCAAATCCATCTCCAGAATAGGGGTTAGCAGGAATCCAAAGCTTTATCGATGTGGCTTTTAAAGCAGCCTCTGCGGTGAAGGGTTTCAACTCTGTATTCAGCCTGGGAATGCACAGAGCAGCTGCTTCCAAATCCACGAGCCAAAGAAATACCCACCATCTTAGGTGTCATGAGTCTTGGAGACTCCCTAGTTTTGGGGCTAAACCACGTCACCAGAAACTAAGTCAGAACGGAGTGGTTAAAATAGCCCAGGCTTAGGATGGAAGAGTGGGTTGGGGGGATTGGAAGTAAAATTCCAGCCAATAGGCTGACCCTGTGCAACTCACATGGCTTCTCTGGGTCTCAGTGCTCTCTTCTATAAAATGGGTATGACTCCTATCCAGCACGGTTCCTGAGAATAAGATGATGCTGCCACCTAGTAGAACCTCCATAATCCCAGGTAGCTGGTACGTGACATGAAATATATGCCAGCTGAGTCCACGTGCCCTATAAACAGGGAAAACAAAAAGCTTCTTCCACCAAAAGAAAAAAACATCATGAAAAAGCACATATTGGCAAGGAACACAAAAACTAAGCACTCAATTCTTGATTTATAATCTTGAGCTCACGATGACAAAGGCAGAAGGGGACACAAAGCCAGAAGTTGGAAAGGAAGTCATTAACAAAGCAAGTAAATGCCAATCGGTTACTAATGAGCAGGGCGGCACCAACCTGTTCAAACTTTTTCTTTGTAATCACATAAAGAGTTCATGATGTTTAGAAACAATGTATCATGTACCTTTTCAGGTCTGCCATGTCTTCTGGTTCAAATATTAACAGAGTTTGAAACTTCCTGAGAACCTTCTTTCTCATCCCTTGCTAAAGCCAAAGGTTTCTGTGCCAGCGCAAATAGATTTAAGAGAAAGAAAGAAATGTCAGAGAAATTCTGCCTGTTTAGGCAGGTCTAAAATGCTGAAAGCGACTTCCGCCGAAGATTCTTACAATATCCAAAACACTCAACTATGTAACAAAGTGCGTGACAACCACACCAGAGAGGAAGTTAAGTTAGAAGGGTGACGCCAGGGGCACCTGGGTGGCTCAGTCGGTTCAGCGTCTGTCTTCGTCTCAGGTCATGATCCCAGGGTCCCAGGATCGAGCCCTGTGTCAGGCTCCCTGCTCAGCAAGGCGTCTGCTTCTCCCTTTCTCTCTGCTCCTTCCCCTGCTCGTGCCTGGGCTCCTTCTCTGTCTCTCACACTCTTTGTCAAATCAATAAATAAAATCATTAAAAGAGGGTGACACAAAGACTGGGAGAAGATGGAGACAGTTCGTTACAGGGCCTGTTTCAGCAACAGACAAGAATTCTCGCTTAAGTGAAGCACATCGCCAGAGGACAAATGGCGACAGACTCATTCACCAGACAGACTGACCAGGTGAAGATAAGCAAGACTGCGGCACCACTGGACCCCACCTCATTCAGGAAAGAGCAACAGGAGGTGGAAGCACTGACCCCCCAAGGCCATTTTCAGACTAGAAACCTACATATGTAATAATTATGCAGTGTTTTACACTTGGTAAGACTGTTAATCATAATGATGTTGGTTACATACAATTACACTATATACATTATACACATTATATATATTATATATATACATTATAATGTATATATACATTATATGACATTACATAATAATATAGTATCCTTTTCTGATATAAGAAGTTCTCAAACTAAACACCAACGTCTTTCCCAATAGCCCCCTCCCCACTACCACCCAAAACACAAATTATCATATAATCACCACAATCATTATTTTTACTTGTTTCTGGTCTGATTGGGGTTTGTTTCATTTTTGTATCGTCCCCTCAGTCACCTATTGGCTCTGAACGCGGGGACATTCACGCAGATAAGTTTAGTACTTTCTGTTCTAGTTTTCCTGACCAGATCACAACCTCTCGTGAATATGTCTTTTATTTTTATTGTTAAAGATTTTATTTATTTATTTCTCGGGAGAGACAGAGCACAAGGAGGCAGAGTGGCAGGCAGGTGCAGAGAGAGAAGCAGGCCCCCAGCTGAGCAAGGAGCTGGATGCAGGGCTCGATCCCAGACCCTGAGATCATGACCTGAGCCAAAGGCAGTGGCTTAACCCACTGAGACACCCAGGTGTCCCTATATGACTTTTAATGGACAAAGATGATCATAAACTTTCAGTTCCTCAAAAGCAACCAGCAACTTCTGAAAACCTGTCTGTTCTTTCCAAACGTTGCTTCATGCCGCAGAGGGATCTCTGCCCACCGCTGGCTCATTCCAGCTGCCCGGTCCTGCTAAGCGCAAGCAGCCCAGCCTCTCACCGCTCGGCTCCCATGGCACCTTGCCCCTTATCCTTAGCAAACAGCACACTTTCTTGCAAGTATTTGTAAAACTGTCCGACTTCCCATCTTGGCTGTAAGCTCTCAGGGGACAGGGAGATGATTCACAACAAAAACTCCGTATAACGCATGCTCAATTAATAGCTTTTGGACAAAGGAACACATATTTATTTCAGCCACTCTCTAACACAATTTTCATTTTTTTTTTAAAGATTTTATTTATTTATTTGACAGACAGAGATCACAAGTAGGCAGAGAGGCAGGCAGAGAGAGGGAGGAAGCAGGCTCCCCGCTGAGCAGAGAGCCCGATGCGGGGCTCGATCCCAGGACCCTGGGATCATGACCTGAGCTGAAGGCAGAGGCTTTAACCCACTGAGCCACCCAGGTGCCCCTCTAACACAATTTTTAAACGAGCCTTCGACTCAACTCTGAGCACCTACAGAATCCTAATATTCTACACAAAAATTAATTTTGTAGTATTGGTATCAGCAGTACCTACAAAACAGCACTGGCTGATCTGTATGAGCTACAAAATGATCCAGATAGTTAATTTATAATAAATATGATATACATAATCAATATGATATATCAGATATGATATATAAATATCTATCACAAATGCAAATATTTATGATATTTATAGTGAGTACTTTTTTTTTAAGATTTTTATTTATTTATTTGACAGACACAGATCACAAGGAGGCAGAGAGGCAGGCAGAGAGAGGGGATGGGGAAGCAGGCTCCCTGCTGAGCAGAGAGCCTGACGTGGGGCTCGATCTGAAGACCCTGGGATCATGACCCGAGCCGAAGGCAGAGGCCTCAACCCACTGAGCCAGGCGCCTGTATAGTGAGTACTTTTAACAAGAGAAAATAACCCATTAAGAGGAAGATGGCAAGCATTTTACCTTATGACAATTATATGAGCTGAAACACTGCAAATGAGCTTTCAATGAGCCCCTTGCCACTCCTGCTCCTGCCAGCCCTTGTTTGCTATTCCACATTGCCACCCTCCTCCCACGGGCCAGATCGCAGGCTATCAACCACGCAAAAGGGCCAGAGAATTTATCTCCACCCTCTCAAAAACAAGCAGAAGTAGACCCTTTTCACCTTTCCCATCAAAGGACTTGGAATCTGTGCCTACCCTGCCAATGCCAGGGGAAATGCCCACATTTCCTTTGTGACCTGCTCCTTGCTTCTACCCTCTCCTTGGGAGATGGCATCATTCATTTGTTGATATTACTCAACCTGCTGAATTATTCAGTTGGGTTCTCTATTGCATTATTCAATGCACCCAAAGCTCTACCTTGGAGTCATGCAGACATTTCAAACTTACAATGTCCACAAAACTCATTTTTATTTGTTCAAAACAATTCCGTCCTGACTTGTCGTTCTAGCACCAACCCAGGGCCCCCATCCTCCTACAACTACCTGTCACCTACACAATCTCCCAGATCATCTCTCAAACCCTCACACACCTCTGCTTCCCTGTTGCCTTAAGCCAAGCCCTACAGCCTCCCTCCTGAACTAAGATAACTTCTTAACTCCTTTCCAAATGACTCACTGCAGGAATTAGGGCATCTGACTCCATTCAGCCTAGCACGGTGAGCAAGTTTGTCCTCACGACTCTGTACAGATCCTATCTGTCCAGCCACCGCTGTATCTTCTTCTGGTGCCTGACATTCACACTCAGCACAACCAGGCAGGCGACAAATGACTGTGTGAATGCATGAATGCATGGCTGAGATAGCCAGCACTCCCAGAATTAAGTTCTGCTGCCTGCCCTGCACTCAAATTAACGTTTGTCTAAACATTTGCGTGCGGAGAAGTGAAGGCTCAGTAACCTGAGGTCCACACCCAAAGGCAAACCACCATTTGGCACACTCACACATGTCCTCACATCTATACCTATGTTCTTTTTTTTTTTTTTTTAAAGATCTTATTTATTTATTTGACAGACAAAGATCACAAGTAGGCAGAGAGGCAGGCAGAGAGAGGAGGAAGCAGGCTCCCTATTGAGCAGAGAGCCCGATGTGGGGCTTGATCCCAGGACCCTGGGATCATGACCTGAGCCGAAGGCAGGGGCTTTAACCCACTGAGCCACCCAGGTGCCCCACCTGTGTTCTTTTTCATGCCTCCTGAAATGATGGATGTATTCCATGACAAAATATAGAGAGTTGCAGAGAACAATCATTTTCAGAAAGAAAAAAAAAATGTGAAATTGCAAAGCACAGCTCTTCTAGGTACCTTCCAGGACCTCATAGACAAACACACCATCATCTTCAAGCCATCTGTGTCCTGGACAGGGAGCTGGGCTTTAGAAGAAAGTCCCCATGCCCATACCCAGATGAAACCCACATTACAAAACAAGGCTTCTACCCATAGGGGGAATGCACATGAGCCCATCACCATACCAGGGAAGGAGGAAACATCCATGTTGCTCAATTACGTATATGCAATTGTGTCCATTTGCTTTTGAAACTTTAGAAATTCCCACAAGGAGGGAATGACAAAATGGTACCTATGTCATCTGGCAATTTGTCCCTAAAGAAATACCTGTTAAACCCACATGGTCAGCAAATGACAATGATTGTTAAAAAGGGGCAGTCCACGTAGTCTCAAGTCTCCCTCCTACAAGACCCGCATGCAACAAAGACACAGATGAAAACTCTCCCAGGCAGAAGAGAGGGAAAGCGCCTGAATCCTGGCTGAAATGCTTTCCAGCTGTGTGCCTGGGGACAATCCCCTTGTCTCTTTGGGCTGCAGTTTTCTCACATTAAATACAAGTGACAACAGCCCTGCTTTGTGGGGTTGTATTCATGATTAAAAGAGTTCCTATTTCTTAGCACAACGCCTGAGTACAATCCGGGTTCTCCATAAATGCCAGTGATCGTAACATAAATGATACTCTTATCACAGTCATAGCATATTAGCATTGGCATGAATCCCACTCCCCTCTTACCATTGCCACAGGGGAGTCTATGCCCAACCAGTTCCGTGAAATACCAAGAGCACCAGGTCTCAAACTTTAGCACGCACTGCAGTCATCAGGAGGGCTTCTCAAAATGCAGATCGCTGTACCTCAGACACAGAGTTTCCAATGCAGAGGGTCTGGGATGGGGGCTGAGAACATGCATCTCTAGTAAGTTAAAACCAGTTGTGAGGGTGCAGCTGGTCTGAAAGGACATGCTGAGAACCACTGACCAAAGGGGCCTCACTGCATCCATGGAGGAAAGTACCTGGGTCCAAACCTCTGGCTGTCTCCAGCCCTCCACCCACCTAGAATGCCCTCCCTGGACTCTTCCATCTTGGTAACTCCACCAACAATTCCAAATTCAGCTCAAGCCATCAGGAGCCCTCCAGGCTCCAGGCCAGCACCTATGACCCTATGCTATCAGAGTGAAATCAGCTCCATAAGGGTAGGAGCTCCCTGGCAAATAGGACCTTGCCATAGTCCGTGCCTGGGACATAGAAAAGCCTCCATTAATGATGAGTGGTAGAATGAGAGCTGGGAGCGCCAATAGCCAAAGGCATCCCTGGAGAGCCAAGCAAAGTAGAAGGTCCTAGAAGTCAGCTCTGGGCCTTCCCTCCGGGCTATTTACTAGATATGAAATGCCCCGAGTCCCCATTAAGCTGAGTATCCCTCCCACCCCAGCGACCAGCCTTCATCCTGCTCAGTGAACCATGAGTCCTTTGCCTACAACCACAGTTGGCCCTCTTACTCTTTGACGGTAATGGAGCTTTAGCTTCCGGCCTCTCGCTGGCAGAGGCCCCTATGAGTGCTACAGGCTGCTGGGAGATGCTCAGTGTTCTCAGGGAGAGAGGGCTGCAATCAGGAAGCATTTTTATGTAAGCATTTCTGGTAAATTGCCCAAAAAGTTCTCAGCTGAAAGAGAAAGAAACCTCCAGCAAATGGTGATCATTTCTTTTTCCATTCTAAATAAGCATTCACTTTCATAACTAGTTTTACATTATTTTTTTAAAGATCCCCAAATCATTTGCATTTCAGGTGTCACAAAATCTAGATCTGCCCACTTCACATCTCATGCATACTCTGATCCCTGGCCCTTTCGGTCTTCTGGAAAGTTCTCTAATTCATCACTCTTGGCCCCTCCATTAGAGAATCTTAACCAAGCCAAGCACACATCTACAAACACATTCTAGTCAGGATTTCAAATATTCCTAAAGAGGAGTTCAAGGTGCGTTGTTGATTTCACTGTCAAATGAAAACAAAAATAAAAATTGTGCTAAGCACAACTCTGGCAGAATATAGCCTACCTGATCCTCCCAACACAGGCAAAGAGCCTCTCTTCCCCACCTCACCCCCCAAAAAGACACTTTTTTTCAACACCTTAAGATAATTTAATTACGAAACCCCTCAATATCTCTGTATAATTACTAGCAATGATAAGGAAGGGTTTAAGAAAGCAAGTGCTGTGTCGGGAATATTATTTAAAATTCTAAGGACTAGGGATAACCGAGTGGCTCAGTCGGTTAAGCGGCTGCCTTCAGCTCAGATCGTGATCCCAGGGTTGTGGGATCGGGTCTGGCATCGGGCTCCTTGCTCGGCAGGGAGCCTGCTTCTCTCTCTGCCTGCTTGTACTCTCTCTCTCTCTCTGACAAACAAATAAAATCTTTTAAAAATTTTTTTAAAAAGTCTAAGGACTATTTTCATTCTCATCTACAGCCTAGTAACTGCAGTTTGAAAATCACTTTTGTGGTTTACATTTACATTATTAAATGTAAATGTATTAAATTTTATTTATTATAATGTATTAAAATTATTACATTATTTTCACTCTCATCTACAGCCTAATAATTGCAGTTTGAAAATCACTTTCGTGGTTGACAGAAATTTGAAGAAATTACGAGTTGTCACGGATCATTCACTCAAAGGCTAAACTGGGAATATTAGGATTCCTTCCCACATAAGTGCACTGCAGTACTCTCTACACTTCTAAAGATAATTTAAGGAAAAACAGATACACCTTTTAAAATAAATGTTATATTCATATATGATTATAGATTTATACACACACACACACACACAAAGTCCTCTCTAGATGAAAACAGTGGTTTCTATTCATTTGAAAGGTACGGAATCAAGCTGACCTATGTTAAAGGATATAAATAATAAGAAAATTAGCTGTTACTTCAATGTGTAATACACAAGGAATACCTACAAAGTTTTACCATATTTGTCCCTCTTGGACATATTTGGTCCTTAAAAATATGTTAACAAAGACGCATAATAAACTTTGCATTTTAAAAACTGCCATTCATCTTCTTGGCCCAGACTTGTTATAGTTTAACCACACAAAGAGACTGAAAGCAATACTCATTTATTCATAACGGTCACTTCAACTGACATGGATTGTTTTAGGAAAATAAATTTGAATTATTTTCCATTAAATCTGCCAGATTTACACTAAATGTCAGAGAACCATGGAATAGTGAAAAAGCACGGGTTTTGCATTCAGAAATATCCCCCTTCGCTCTCAGGTCCACTAATTACTTTCAACAAACTGCTGGATTCCCCCCGTCTGGGTTTCTCGCTTGAACAGGGGGAATAATATCTACGTTGTGTATTTTACGCAACAAGATAAAGTGCCCAATAACCTTATTTTGAGGATGGTTTTCATAGCCCTTGTCAGCTGGGATGTCAGACTTCTTTAAAGATTTGCATTCTCCCTGCATTTAAATGCTTAGTATCAGAGATTAAAGAAATGCGGCCCAAGCCCCTGCTCTTTCTGAGCACCCATCTGCGCGGAATGAGGGCCCTAAGTGCCCCCTTTGTATCAACACCTGTGCTATCAAAGGGCACGCCAACCTGGCTCTCGCAGAGGTTCTTCCTTAAAACATACAACAAATACGTATTGAATTAAATGCTGTTGACCCAAGCGAAAAATGGATGCTAATAGGAATCATAACCCATAGACCTGTTTGCCACTCAGTGCGTTGAGAAGCAGGTTTTTGTAAAGTTCCAAGGTTCACCTGGAAGCTGTTTGGTAACTCTTCAGTCGCCCCTGCCAATGTCACTTCCAGTCCGCACTTTGGTGAGTACCTACCTACACGCCGCTGAAACCTTCAGACATCGCACAGAATTTCCTTCAGGTGTTCTAACCCGTTTATGGAAACCCAACCATGTCCAAAAGCCTTCGGCGCCCCATTTGCTTGACAGATGGACCGCGCGCTGAGGAACTCACTGCAGAAGCAATCGTCTCTCAAGTTCACCACCACCATCACCGTATTGGGTTTTTGTTTGTTTGTTTGTTTTCTGGGATTTTTGTTTTTAATGTGCAAGACTCGAACCCCCACACAACTATCCTAAGGCTTTCTTCTCCTGGGCAGCTGCGCTAATGCCTGCGCTAAGGACCAAAGTTGAACCTCCGGGTCTCCACGAAGGGAGCGCATGAAATCCCACACAAACGAGGGGCTAACCTCTGCAGAAAGAGCCCAGGCGGTGGCGGTAACTAACTCCATTGCGCCCCGAGGGGACCAAAGGTGTGTCCTTTAAAAAGCCAAGAATTCCTGGGGCAAGCCGCCCGCCCTTCGTGCGCTCTCAGGACTGCCCCCCTCGGATTTCTGCCTCCCGTCCTTGGCACACCTTTCGGATTCCGGAAGCCGCGGCTCCCGGGAAGGATCTCCGCTGAATTCCCAGCCCCAACCCTCAGGGTCCCCAACGCCTCACCTCGGTGGAGAGCAGGCGCCCGCCCGGGAAGAGAGCCGGCGGCTACCCCCGCGTCCCTGCCGCGCGCGCTGCCAGGTAAGCCCGACCCCGCCCTCACCTGTCCGAGGCCGCGTCCCGGGGGCTGCCCAGGAGCCTGCGCGCGCCCCTCACCGGCCGGGACCCGCCGCGGCCGCCGCTCGCACGCGCAGAAACAGCCGGGACGCGCCGGGGGCGGGGGCATCTCCCGCGCTGTCCGACTTCCTAGGCCCCCGCCCGCCAGCCCCGCCTCCAAGGGGCGGAGGCGGCCGCGCGTCACCTTGGAGCCACCTCCCACGAAAGCGCGGCCGCGGCCGCCGGTGGCTCGCGGCTGCCCCCGGGCCCCGGCGGGGCGAAGAGGAAGAGATCGCTCATAACGCACTGGTCCGGCTTGGCTCGCCAGAAAAGGAAGATGCGCCCCAGCAGTCTGTTCAAAGTGAGGAAAGAGGACAAGTGTGACTTGCAAACTTGTAATGGCTGAGTAACGTGTCTTCGCGGATACTCAGAGGAGTTCCCCCCTTAGTGCCGTCGCTCCCTAAGGGATCAGTGGGGAGAGCAAGCTGCCTTTTTACCACCCTGACCCGGGCAGGAGGTACCAGAACCAGGCACCCCATTAAACCCCTGCCATGTTTGCAAGACGGTGGCTGCAAGTTCGGCCACCCAGACGCACTGAGCTCTTTATTTGCTGAGCCTTGGTTCCTGGTCTGGAGAGATTAGGCCGATTTCCGTGCCCAGCGCAATGAGTACTCCTACTCGGAGACCCTTAGAGATCCTTGGGTCCCATGACTGGCCCTAAAGCGTTCAGCAAATATTTGCCCTTGGTTCCTTTCCCATGAACTTTCTTCCTCCTTCCTCTCCTTTTCCTGCTGTACTCTTCTTGCACTTTTATTTACTCTTGATCTCTGCCTGGTCGGTTTCTTTTCTCCTCTACCAAGGAGCCCGTGTCTCCTGTGTGCTGAGTCTGCCTTGCAAGACACTCGTTGGTTTGCGGGGAGACGGCCCGGATAGGATCACTGCCTCCAGGAGGTCAGAACTTCACACCCGGCCACCCCCTTGGAAGAGCAGGAATTAGATATAAGAGAGTTATACGAGTTAAACTGAGTGTGGGACAGACCTGGCGTTCTATAGGTGATGGGAGTGGGTGGCCTGTCAATTGGAGAATTTAATTGGTCTAATTGGTGGTTAAGAGCCTGGGCTCCGAGTCAGAAAGACCTCATCAAGTCCTGCCTTGGCAACTGATGGTATAAACCCAAGAGTTCACTTAATGCCTCTGAATTCCCACTTTGTCTTTAATAAATGGGGATTCAAATAACAGCTATTGTATAGATTCTGAGAAATAATTAAGTGCTTTACATAAAGTACTTAACCGCAGTGTCCTGGCCCACGGATCCACACTTATGAAGCGTTGGCTAATGAGAATAACAGCATGGTAAGAACTGTTGTGGGCCAGGAGGGAGAACATTTAGAACACAAGAGAACTTGGTTGGAAGCAGAGCTGTAGTCTTCACGCAAAGAAGACATTCAGTAGTGGCTCCCAGTGAATGAACAGAACCGCTCACCGCTCTCCGATTTCGGGGCTCCGCCTACAATACGGGATCCCATTTAATTTTCACAAACCTGTGAAACAGTTCATAATATTCCTGGTTTAAGATGAGGAAAATTAGCCTCAGAGCCATGAAATCATCGGCCTTGAAGGTATGAAACACGTTCGTAGCAGTCAGAGCAGGGTCACCTGAGCCTAGGGGAATCTGGCTTTTCCCGTGGTGGCCTCCCTGCAGGCTGTATCCCCTTCCTCGGGGAGGGAAGGTAATGGGGGAAGGGGGGACATAAAGGATACGGGAAGAAGGGAAAGAACAGTAAATAGGGAAAGTAACCATAGCTTTGAAGGCCACTAATAATACAACAGAATTAAAATAGTAAGTGAACCCACACATAAAAGCCTTTTGCTTCCAACCCCTGCCACAATGGAGTTCCTGTTCTGTGGTTCCTGTAGCTCAACCACAGGCTGAAAATGACTAACAGCATTTTTCAATCATTAAATGCTGCAGAAAGTGAACATCTAAAGAGACAGAAATCTAAGGTCATACCTCCTCATCTCTCACCACAATATACTCTTCTGTCAAGCTTCCTTGAAGGGTTTTTGGTGCTTTTTCTTTCTTTTTTTTCACTTGTTCAAATATATTCCCTGCCTCTTTCTAGTATGTTCCATCCAGGAAATAATATCATTGCTTTAACTAACTTGACTTCATTCTGTAACCACAAGAAGCACTTAGAACAGCTGCTAGACTCACATATGTGGCAGATAAATTCAAAATACACTGTTGTGACATTGAATTTCTTGACATAAGCAAGTCTGAACCAAGTTTTATATAGGCACTGTCCATGATGCCGTAATTGTGACTTTTCTAAAAAATAAAATAAAATAAAATCTCCGTTCTACTCAGTCTTGCCTTCGTAATTCTCATGAACATCAAGATATGTAGCCTTTGAAGAAACAACTCTATTGAGAATATGACCTTTGAGGTGGGGATTTCTCACTGTCCACATTTAGATTAGACTCTTGCCAGATAAAATTGCTCTTCGATGCTAGACAACATATGCTGGGTTGCACGGCGATGTAATAATTTCACCTGTTCTTTTCCATTTTGAATGGCGGATGTGTCTTCTACAGATCCCACGTGCTCCTTTGCCACCGCAGCTAATGTCTCCTGTCATGTATCAGAAGCGCCGCGTGGAGGTATGTTAGCAATGTCGCAGTGCCTGTATGAACGAGCAAGAGTAATTTATTTATTTTTTTTTAAAGATTTTATTTATTTATTTGACAGAGAGATCACAAGCAGGCAGAGAGGCAGGCAGAGAGAGAGGAGGAAGCAGGCTCCCCTAGAGAGCAGAGAGCCCGATGCGGGGCTCGATCCCAGGACTCTGAGATCATGACCTGAGCCGAAGGCAGCGGCTTAACCCACTGAGCCACCCAGGCGCCCCAAGCAAGAGTAATTTAAATAGGACAAGTTCAGCGGCTATAGTCACCTAGGATCTCTGCCCGTGGAGTTAAAGGAGATTTTCCTGTCTGTAAGTGCAGAGAATCAATCCAGTCCAGCTCCGATCAGAGGACTCAGAGTTCATCTTGGGAGGACGAACCTCTTGGGTGCCCGAGAGAAAAGTTTGTGAGCTCTGCTAACAGTGACATAAAAGCTTGACACCTAGCATCCCTCACATTTGCCTTCTTCGGTGCTCCTTGTTATTACTGGGGCAAAAAAAGCTGAAGTAGGAAAACAATTGAGATATAAATACAGAGATCTAGACCTTCCAGGAGGTGAAATCCATGTCATGGTTAAGGCAAAATTTAATCCACTATCCAAGTGGCCAATGTTTAGTGTGTGCCATAAGGAAGCATATGGACTTTGCTACGTGGCCTTGAGAAAACGGTATTCTTTGTATTGTTCCACGAACTGTCTTTGTGAATATATTTGCTCAGTTTGGTTTCTTCCTACCATATAATTGTCCTGAGAGTTTATAGAAAACATATCCCCTTTTTATAGTGGCAGGTGTAGAGAGACCACACTTAGTGACTCACTCCTAACTCTGCCACTTAACTAACTACATGCTTTCCTGCAGTTGGTAAGAAAAAAAATTTAAAAAGCAGTGGTTGGTAGGGTTTCAGTTTCTTGAACAAAGGGAGTGGCCCTAACAGAAAAGGAGTCTTCCTTTCTAATTGCTCAGAAGTAAGACTTGTTATAAAATCTTTCTTTGGAAACCAACACCAACAGTTAATTGTCTTATTAATCATAAGCTTATGTAACAAATTATTTCAAATATCCAGTCATGTATTTAACACAAGCTAATTAATTGGAAATGTTCACAGGTAGTAAGTTGCTCAAAGTTACATTTTCATAGACATTATAGTTTTCAAGGGTGAGAATTTTTATGGCCAAGATGAACATCTGGTAATAGTTGCTTTTGAAAAGTTAAAATTATACTCTGGTTTCTCTTCAGATCGCATAAATCTTTCGCCTTTTAAAAAAAGTTAAAGTTATTGAAGACCTGGTAGGGTAAATCTTAGAACCTTAGTCCCCCATTTATCAAATAATTAAAGCAGACCCAAACTTACTTTTTCAGGTGAAGCTTAACCTTTCTCAAGAATACTTCATCATCATTAATATTTTATGTCTGGTTTTGAATTCTATCTCGTGAGCTCATGCTAAGCTTTTCCCCCAAATTAAACCAGAGCAAGAGAGCATTTCAAACAGTACAGGATCACTGTGGCCCCACACAGAATCACTTTGTCAGGTTGTTCTCTTGTGTGCTGCCATTGGCCCTAGTTTAGAGCATCTTGGAATTAGTCTTGAGAAATGGATTGTTAAATCTGCACCTGGAATGTTGGCCAGTGTTATTGTTCTTAAAATCCTGGTGCTTGTTTTAAGATGACCCTGTGTAGAAATTGTCGGTCCTCTCCAGAATGCAAACCTAGGCTCTTCTACACAATGGGTTTGTTTGCATCCCCTGAATTCTGCAAATAGCACAACTGAATTGGTTTTCCTCTCTGATTTGATTACTGGAATGCTCAGAGAGGCCCACCTCTGCAGTGCTTTTTGGTACATTGTATAACAAAGTTTTATTTTTCTACCTTTACTGTTTTAAGTCTGAGATGAAACTAAAGGAATTTCCAGAACCGGATTATTGGGATAATAATTTTCTGTGCAATTAGATGTACATTTGTTGACACATTCGCTCACAAATATATTGAGTAGCTCGAGGAGGACCACAGACTAGGATGCCTACAGGGACCAGGCTGATGAAAGGTATGTGACTGTCCACAAAAAAAAAAAAAAAAAAAAAAAAAAAAATAGACACTCCCACACACTGGCCACCTAAAGGCATTTGAATTCATTTATTAACTCTGTTCTGGCCAAACTAGGCAGGTGGCTAGACATCAGGTGGCTGTTCCTGTCCCCTGACCAACAATGTGTCAAGCTCTGGGTAAACACGGTGGGTATACATAAATAAGATTGCTTCTGCCCCCAGGGGCTCACAATTTGTTGAAGGGGGAAACCATGGAAACAAATAAGCACAACAGCATGTCAGAAGGATGAGACTAGTTGCAGCACCTGCAGGGTCCAGAAAGTTAAGTACAAAATCAGGTGCAGGAGCCCAGGCAGGAAATATACAAGGGAATTAGCAAACACAGTGACTCTGCACAGCCCCAAGGGCTGAGAGAAGAGATCCTCATGACTGAGTCTTAGCATACACTGCAAGGAACACAGGCTCAACCAGCAGGAGATCAAGTCTGGAAATGAAGCCAGACCCATCTAGCAATATTTCCAGTTACAAGTATTATTACTTGAGTAATCAGAAAATTAAAATATAGATACATGGAAAGAAATAATAACACTTTTAGTTGAGGGCATTAACAAATTTTGGACTGGTAGTCTCCAGCCTATATTTGTGAGTGCTGGGACATATAATTTGAATAAGTTTTCACTCATCGAGCCTCCAATTACTGGCTATAATGATGACCTACAAAGAAAATGCAGAATCACTAATTAATGGATTGAAAAGTAGTCAGGAAATACATGGGGCTTTATTAAGTACATAGTAATAATATTTTCAAGCCAACTTGGTAAACACCAGCTTTACTGATTTTTTTAGGTTTATATTTATAATGACTATTGTATCTTCCTGAGAAAACCTGGGCCCAAAATAGAGAATAAAATAGTAAGAAGTACGACCTTAATGCTAAATGAATTTCTTAATTCCCAGTATATATGCGCTCAACCTTTTTTTCTTATTAGGGAACACCTTATATGGAACTATATTCAAAATTTTTACATTCTGCTAAGAGATTATTCTTTTAAAAAAAAATAGCTTGGCTTGGTAGTTTTAACTTCCTGCTAGGCTGATTTTAAAATGAGGAATGGGAGGGATAAAAATCTATTCAGTGAAATGCAAAATATACTTTAGATTATAAAGGAAAGAGAGTTTCTCAGCTGATTCAATGTCAGACAAATTTGGTTATAGTTTTGAACCTTTTACAATGATCTTTGCACCCACCCTCGAAATGAGTTTGTGACTTTTCTCCTCATTCCTGATGGGTTTTGTGAAACTAGTCCCTACTTGATGAATTTGTAAAATGGAGTTCCACTTCAGTAACTCTCATTCAAAAATCCAAGCCTTATATATCGAACTGAGTATGGTTTACCACACACAGTGGTAAAACATGATCTGGAATTCCTAAACCTAAGGCAGGAATTCAAGCTCTATGACCATAGAAGTGATTAAAACACCCTGGACCTTTGTTAAGTTTTGTGTCATTTCTTACAGGCTTACATTTGCTTCATTTCTTACTGGCTCTATATTTCATCCCCAATAATAAAAACTAATCACTTCTCTGATTCTCTAAGCAAATCCTAACATCATGTTATTTCACCTGAACAAAACGTATTTTGGTATATACCATAAATGTCAATTTTGTTAAATTAAAGAGAACTACAAATCAAGTCAGAAGGAGTAGCCTCAGAGGACCAGCGTTGTTGTTGTTGTTGTTGTTTTTTAAGATTTTATTTATTTATTTGATGGAGAGAGACACAGTGAGAGAGGGGACACAAGCAGGGGGAGTGGGAGAGAGAGAAGCAGGCTTCCCGCCAAGTAGGGAGCCTGACTTGCGGCTCGATCCCAGGACCCTGGGATCATGTATGATCTGGGCTAAAGGCAGACATCACCGTTAGCCATCCAGGCGCCTTGCATTTCAAATGCGTGTGGGGGAGTAGGGGATGCGGGAGGCGTAGTTAAGCATCTGACTCTTGGTTTTGGCTCAGGTCATGATCTCAGGATTCAGAGAGCAAGCCCCAAGTCAGGATCCCTGCTCAGCACAATCTGCTTGAGATTCTCTCTCTCCCTCTGCCCCTCCCCCCCACTTCTGTGCTCTCTCTCTTTTTCTCTCTCTCAAATAAATAAATAAGCAAAAATTTTAAAATGCATATAGGATCATTGTGCTGTTTCCTGCTTATGTTTTATACAGCTCTGAAGTATACATTTTATCAAGGTGTGCTCTAGGAAGCTTGTGTCCCCAACAAGCTGGAAACTTCCATGGTCACTTAATGATGAAACATGATTGGAGAATAAAGGACGGCATTAGCAGTACCATACAAAGTGTGACTGGACTCCAAAGGGCAGAAATTAAAAATGAGAAATCGAGTGATCAATGAACAATATAGAGAAGCAAGCTAAAATTTAAATTGGCAAGGGAAAACTACTATAAACCATCAGGGCAAGAAAATCAAAGTGTGAAGATAAATAATATAGATAATAAGTAAAAGGGGCCCCGTATAATCAAAGTTCATACTAAGTATAGGGGTAATGTAAGTCAGACAAGAAAATGGATTTTTCTTCCTTGTGATCACATTTCTCTTGAGGTATACCTGTCACTACAACTTTTTGAAATGCAGACACACTCTAATGAAGAGATTACTAGCCTAATATTGTGCCTTACCTGACTTATTATTCTCTGAAAATAAGAAAGCTCATTAGGTCCTGCCTGTAACTTCAACTCAGGAAGATACCATATGTTCAATGTGACTAAGGAAAGTATAATGATAAGGGAGTTATTTGCAAGAATTTATGTTTTATGTTAATATGCAATATCTCCATAACATGAGTTCAAAACAAAAGTTACGAAGATCTGGGACGCCTGGGTGGCTCAGTTGGTTAAGCGGCTGCCTTTGGCTCAGGTCATGATCCCAGCGTCCTGGGATCGAGTCCCACATCGGCCTCCTTGCTCATCAGGGAGCCTGCTTCTCCCTCTGCCTCTGCCTGCCATTCTGTCTGCCTGTGCTTGCTCTCTCTCCCTCTCTCTCTCTGACAAATAAATAACTAAAATCTTAAAAAAAAAAAAGTTACGAAGATCTGTCTGTAAGAGTAGCATTTTTTCCCTCTGTATCTTTTCTCTTGTTTTCTCATGTTACATTCTGCTCATGGTTTCCTCTATGTACCTCTTGGTTTCCCATCAGTCCTGACTGATTCTTTCACGTCAAGTGCCTAGATTCATTGTCAGCAAGATGTAGTCAAATTCTATCCCCTCAAGGTCCCAAATACTGTCTCCTCCTAAAAGAATCCCCTCTTTTCTCAAACAGGAGAAATCCCTCCTCTCAAGAACTCTCATAGCAATATCCTTGCCAATCTTATAAAGATTTAATCAAGAACAACTGCTTTTGTCTTTATGAAACCATTTTTGGGGTACCTGTCTTGTCTTTCATGCATTCATTTGTTTTGCAAATGTTTCTGGAAAACCTCCATTCAAGCATAACCTGTAGAATATAAGATTTTTTGTTCGAAATTCATGCATATACCCAATGAGTTGATTACTTACTCTTGATACGTAACAAATTACTTAAAAACTGAATAGCTCAAAGCAGCAAGCATTTATGTTATCAGAGTTTCTTTCTTTTTTTTTTTTAAGATTTTATTTATTTATTTGACAGACAGAGATCACAAGTAGGCAGAGAGGCAGGCAGAGAGAGAGAGAGTAGGAAGCAGGCTCCCTGCTGAGCAGAGAGCCCAATGCGGGGCTTGATCCCAGGACCCTTGGATCATGACCTGAGCCGAAGGCAGAGGCTTTAACCCACTGAGCCACCCAGGCACCCCAATGTCAGAGTTTCTATGGTGCAGGAATCCTGGTGTGGCTAGGATGGATGTATCTGGCTCAGCATCTCAAGTGAGGTCTCAGTCATCTCAAGGTTCCAAGGGGGCTGGAGAATCTGCTTCAAAACTAACTCAAAAGGTTGTTGGGAGACCATAATTCCTCGCCATATGAGCTCCTCCATAGGTGGCCCATGCATCCCCATGTTATGGCCACGGTGATCAAAGAGAGAGTGGAAGAGACCAAGATAGAGCCACCATCGTTTTTGTAACTTCATCTTAGAAATGAGATCTTATTACTTCTGCCATATTCTACTTATTAGATGCAAACCAATAAATTCATCACATATGCAAGGAGAGAGGATTACACAAGAACATGAACACCAGGAGGCCAGGGTTATAAATCTAGAGACCTCCTAGCATGCTTAATTATCATACAAAGTAAGTGTGTGATGAAGAAACTATTGAGGGTTCTTGAACCTGTGAGTTTGTGGTTTTCATTGAATTTGATTAAGATAAAATTTTCAAACATCCTTTCTTCATATATTTTATGACCCTGTTTTTTTTCCGTTTGAGAACTATATGTATATACAATTAATATACTCATGTATAATACACATATATAATAATACACACACATATATACGTGAGGCCACTTAAAGTTGTCCCCAGAGTTCACAAATGCTGTGCTCATTTTTTCCCCTTCTTTAGGCTTCTATTTTCCATGTGTTTCATTCTATGTGGTCAGGTTAATTAATTTCTCCCTCCAATATCTTACCTGCTATTAATCCTATTGAATGGTTTTTTCCAACAGACATTTTATTTTTCATGTTGAAAATTTTGATTTTGGTTCTTTGTGTATCTTTTATTTTTCCTTTCTGCTCATCCCCTCTTCCACTTTGTTAAATGCAGGAAATTTATTGATACTATTACTTATCTTCCTTGTCTACTAATTCTTGCCATTTGTTTTGCTTCTAGGTTTTTTTCTCTTCATTCATTATTCCCTACTTGCCATGGGTCTTTTTTCCTGCTTCCTTGCCTGCCTTGTCAGTCTTGATAAAATGCTATGCAACGTAAACTTTATGTTGCTGGGTGCTGAATTTTTTAAATGAGTATTCCTTTAAACTTTTGGGAGCTTTTTTTCTGGAATGCAGATTAAGTTTGCTTGGAAATAGTTTGCTTCTCTTGAGGATTGTTTTTAAGCTTTGTTGGGTAGATATGGAACAATCTCTCATCTGGGGTTAATCTCTCCAGGATTTTAACCCTTGTATTAGGAAATCTTGCCTTACTGTCTTATGGAAACTTGAACTATTTCTGGCCCGGCATGAACTTGAGGGACTGTTTCACCTGCATCTTCCAGTGATTCTTTCCTGATCTTGGCGGTTTCCTTGTACACGTGAGCTAATTAGCATTCAGCTCAACACCTGAGGGGAATTCTTTGTAGATCTCTGTATCTCTCCTCTCTTCCTGTCTCTCTGTATGTAGATCTTTCCTCTGTATACTGCCCCCTCAATGCACACAAATTATGGCTACTTTGGTCTCCCTAATCTTTCCTCAACTAAGAGAAGCCACCTGGCTCTGCTTGTTCTCCCCATCCCCAGGCTGTGGAATGGAAATTCTCCAGAAAGTAAGTTAGGGCAATCACCGACCTTACCTCATTTATGTCCCTTTTCTCTGGGATTGTAGTACTGTGCTATCAGTTGTCTAATGCCTGAAAACCATTGGCACATATATATTGGTTGTATTTTTTCTCTTTTAGCTGTGGGAGGGTAAATGTAGTTTCTTTTATTTCATCATGGCCAGAAGCTGAGTTCACATGTTGTAAATATTTGGATCTCAAACATATAGCCTCTCAGTGACTTGCATAGCACATATTCTCTATGATACAAGAAACATACTAAAAATATTTTAATTATAGCAAAATATACAAGGACTCAGGATATCTGAGTTCATAACTTAGTTCTCCATCAGATTATAGTGTCATTTTTCAGGAAGTCAATTTTCTGAAGACTGATTGGACCAGAGCAAAGGTTCTTAGTATTTTCACCCAAAAAGTTCACTGTATAACTATTATTTTTGCTTTGTTTACAATAAATATCTTGTTGGCAGCTCTGATAAGCTGGCCCAGCCCTCTTACAATGTCATTAGCATGCAGTCAGAGGGCTCATAGCCATGACATCATCAGTATTGATTCTTTGAATTGATCAATTCTAGCTGACTGCAAAGCGGCAGTGACTTAGACCACCTGTGACATCTTATTCTGAGGAACAGTCTCCTTCCATTAAGTATAAGCCTTTATGAGCCCAGTGCTTGAATCTTAATCAGTCTTTGCCTCAGTACTAAATAGTACCTTTGCATAAGTAGAGATGATATTTATTTTTTTTAAAGATTTTATTTATTTATTTGACAGACAGAGATCACAAGTAGGCAGAGAGGCAGGCAGAGAGAGAGGAGGAAGCAGGCTCCCTGCTGAGCAGAGAGCCCGATGCGGGGCTCGATCCCAGGACCTTGGGATCATGACCTGAGCTGAAGGCAGAGGCTTTAACCCACTGAGCCACCCAGGCGCCCCTAGAGATGATATTTAAGACTTCACACAGGGCTCGGGGCACCTGGGTGGCTCAGTGGGTTAAGCCTCTGCCTTTAGCTCAGGTCATGATCTCAGGGTCCTGGGATTGAGCCCCACATGAGGCTCTCTGCTGAGCTTCCCACTCTCTCTCTGACTGCCTACTTGTGATCTCTGTGTGTGTGTGTCAAATATATAAATAAAATCTTAAAAAAAAAAAAACTTCACACAGGCTCACCACTCTGAATATCAACCCAGCAAATTCCCCAGGTATCAATGACACTTAGCAAAATTTCTAGGTCAGGACACTGCTCCTCATTCTCTTTGAACTATACCAAGTACGTGCTGATTTTTTCCTCAAGACACTTGGACAAGAACTCATTGCATTCTAGATTCATAGAACCTAAAGCAATTGGGAAGTGAAGTCACCAAGCATGAAGTCACTGAGCAAATTTGCCTTCAAAGGTAACTGGCAAGCTAGCAAAGATATGACTCATGATCCAAAACACCCTTATGCATCTTTCATCCGTCAGCCTAACAAAGGTGCAAATGTATTATCAAAAGTTTTCTCTAAAAGTGACAGGCTCTCTATATTATACTCAGGTGGGTAATTGCAATATATTGAAGTTATCTTTGACTAACAGTCTTCCCGTGCCTCCCAAATCCAGCTTAGCAGCTCCTGTCCTCTGGTTGACTTCACACTTCGAGAGCCATTTGCAGAACAAACAACATCAGTCATGTGAACTTCCACTTCAAATTAGCTCTCTTTGCTAATTTATCCATCTATCTCCATGGAATTAGTATACAAGTTAATAATTCCTTTTTCTGTTTATCTAATGTATCCTATATTCTGAACAACGAAACTTCAAACTTGAGTCTGTAGAAGCTTATAGTATATTTGAGTTGTTTTTTGACCCACACTTGGGAAGTAGGATGACCCTAAGGAGAGCAAAAAGAACAATAAGCAAATAGGCAAATAAAACAAACCTGGTATAGATTATAAGCTCAAAGTCAGCCATTGTTAGCCTGTGACTTAAAGCAAATTAATTTCCCTTCTATGTGAGTCGGAAATACTATATACAGCCCAAGATTCATTTTTGGTTAATAAATATTTTGAAGGTATCTGAACCAAAGTGGATTCCTAACAAATTGAATATTTGGATATAGTAGTGATGATAGTGATGATGGTGATAAGGCTCATTCCATCTAAGTTCCTTAAATTCACTGGTTTTTTTTTTCAATATTTTTATTATGATAAATTTCAAACATACAACAAACCTGTAAAACCATGAAAACCTGTATATCTACCAGCTAGATTCCACCAGACATTTTGTTACATATCTATACAACTAATGTATCTCTCTATCCTTCCACCAATCTGTTAAAGTTGGGACACATTTCAAAGTAAACTGCAGACATTCTTACACTCCCCACCCCCCTCCCCCCATGCATACTTCTAATTAGAGTTCCTTTTAGTTTAGCTAGATTTTTTTCTTTCAATATAAATCTTATATATATTCAAGTATACAAATCTTAAGTGTAAATTCACTGAGTTTTGATTAATAAGTACATCTGGGCAACCAAGATATAAGACATTATCTTCACCCTCCATAATTCCTGTCTCTCCCCAGTCGATGCTTCCCTGTCTTACACACACACACACACACACACACACACACACAGGTTACTTAGTTCCAGCAGTTTGTTCATCACAAATTAGTTCTGCTTATTCTAGAACTCCAAATAAATTGGATAATATATTTACACTCTGTTGTGAGAAGGGTTTTTTTTTTTTTTTCCTCTTCCTGGTTTTTAAGATTCATCCATTCTCCTCTGTGTATCAGTCATTTGTCCTTTTGTTGCTGAGTAATATTCTGTTACATGAATATGATATGTAGCAGTTTGTTTATCCAGTCTGTTGACAGACACCTGAGAATTTCCAGTTTGAGGCTGTTATCAATAAAGTTGCTATAAGCCTGTTTGAACAGACCTTTTTGTGGACAGAGGTGTTTCTTTATTAGGTTTTTTGTTCATAGCAGTTGGAAGTCTTTCCCTTCTGTTTTATTCCCCAAATACCTACTGTAATGTTGAAAAGAGAAGCTTGAAATGCACATGTATGTGCACACACACACACACACACACACACACACAACCCTAGTAGAAATAGCATTAAAAGTGCAGCCTGAAACAACATGGAGATTCCTCAAAAAGTTGAAAATAGAGCTACTCTACGACCCAGTGATCGCACTACTGGATATTTACCCTAAGATACAAATGCAGTGATCCAAAGTGACATGTGCACCCGAATGTTTATAGCAGCAATGTCCACAATAGCCAAACTATGGAAAGAGCCTAGATGTCTGTCAACAGATAAGTGGATAAAGAAGATGTGGTATATATACACAATGGAATACTATGCAGCCATCAAAAGAAATGAAATCTTGCCATTTGCCACTACGTGGATGGAACTGGAGGGTATTACGCTTAATGAAATAAGCCAATCAGAGAAAGACAATTATCATATGAGCTCCCTGATATGAGGAAGTTGAGAGGCAACATGGGGGGTTTAGGGGGTGGGAAAGGAATAAATGAAACAAGATAGGATCAGGAGGGATACAAACCATAAGAGACTCTTAATCTCACTAAACAAACTGAGGGTTGCAGGGGTCAGGGAGGTAGGGAGAGGGTGGTGGGGTTATGGACATTGGGGAAGGTGTGTTATGGTGAGTGCTATGAAGTGTGTAAACCTGGAAATTCACAGACCTGTACCCCTGGGGTTAATAATACATTGTATGTTAATAAAAAAATTAAAAAATTTAAAAAAAAACTTCAAAAAAGAAAAAAAAGTGCAGCCTGAATCCTGGAATGAACTGGGTGAGCTTGATTCCCTCATTTTACTGAACACGATGGTGTAGAATCATTGTTCCACTAATAAATTTATAAAAAATAGTTGCTGTAATTGACAAAGAGCCAAGAGGTCAGCGTCTTGAGGCCATCACAGTCAGTAGCCTTGTACAGAATTTTAGGGATTTCAGGTCCAGAATGCTGGTCTCAGGTATACTGATAGTGACATCTACATCTTCCTATCTGCTTGTATTGTGTTTTTAATTTTTTTTTAAAGAGGAGTATTCTGTGTTCTGATGGGCTGTTTAAAGCAGAGAGCTGCTCTGCTGCCCTCCATCTGGGACTTGGAAGCCGATGCCATATTTCAGAAGGAGATCTAGAGCAGAGGCTGGGAGACTAAGTTCTGATGTCTCCGCTGACATTCACTCACCATGCCATGCTGGAAAAGCCCCTCCCTGACCCCTCATGGCATCAGCTTTCCAGTAGGGAATGGGAGGCAGGGGCCCGAATGAACATTAAACTACTACAGCAATGAATGAAACCAGTTTTAGAATATTCATTCAAATAAACCAGCTACACTCTATCTTGTCTTCTCTTTCGAATTTCCTTGGGATTTCTGAGTCATCAGAAATTGAGAACTTTGGGGGAGATTGGGTGGCTCATCGGTTAAGCATCTGCCTTTGGCTCAGGCCATGATCTCAGGGTGCTGGGGTTGAGCCCCACATGGGGCTCCCTTCTCAGCGGGGAGCCTGCTTCTCCCTCTCCCATTCCCCCTGCTTGTGCACTCTCACTCTCTGTCAAATAAATAAAATGTTCCTTTAAAAAAAAAATAGAACTTTGTCTCAATTGTCCAGTGATTGCAATGGAAGTGTTACTCTTTTTTGAGTCCTGCTGTGCGCTAGTCCCAGCTTTCCATGCAAATAACCCTCCCCAGTCCCAAGGTCATGTGGCCAGTACATACTTAAATTTCAACCTAGATTGGTCTGAATCTAAAATGTGGTCTGAAGCATTTCACATAGGCCTTTGGAGAGCACATGAGCTCTTCGACTATCTGGGGGAACTAGCAGATGTGCATTAAGGATTACTAACGCTAATAATAAACCACTTCCAACAAAAGCCTCCTGAGCATCCTGTAAATGGTGAAAAATGCTCCTGGCTACGTAGCCATGAAGTAATTGCATTTCCTCCTAAGCAAAAGCCAGCTGGGGTCTGAGTCTTAATGCATAAGGCCGCAGGTGCCTCCCGCAGACAAAATACTGCTGACTTTACACTGGGACTCTTAGCCTTCTTTATTGCTCTGTTAAGATCTTCAATAGGTAGACCAAGTTCTAATTTCATCTCAGATTGCAAGATCCCTTCTCTTGAACTCCCCACATATTTTAAATCCAGTGTCAGTTCTACTTGATGAATTTTTTTTAAAGATTTTATTTACTTATTTGACAGAGAGAGAGATCACAAGTAGGCAGAGAGGCAGGCAGAGAGAGAGGAAGAAGCAGGCTCCCTGCTGAGCAGAGAACCTGATGTGGGGGCTCGATCCCAAGACCCTGAGATCATGACCTTAGCTGAAATCAAGAGTACAAGCCTTAACCAACTGAGCTACCCAGGCACGCCTATTTGATGAACATTGACTACACATCTTATTTCAGGATAGGCTTAGGGAATGCAAAGATGAATGAAATAGCATACATATCCTATCAAAGGATATTTTTTTAAAAGAATGGTAACATCATGGCTACTATGTGGATATAAAATGAACAAGTGTCAGAGATTCTATTTAGCTTAATGAGGGGACCCTGCTAAGATATTACAACCTGGTTCAAAGGGAGAAGCCGAAAAAACACACCAATCTATATTGATCTTGGTTTGCAAGCAAACTGTCCCCCATAGGTGGAGGGCAAGGAGAGATCAAAGACACAGGCAAGCCACTCCTGCCACACCTGGCAGGTGACAGGTTTAATAAACAAGGGAACTTATATACCATGCTTGCCTTGCCCAGCCCTGAGATAAGTAGATCTCTACACCTGCCTTGAGAATCTGAAAAATTTACACAGTGGCCTTAAAAGCATTCAGTCCTGTATATTGTCCAGATGACCTCAACAATACCTTTCTCTCTCAAGGCTACATCTTTGAAAAGGCTCTCGCTGTGGCAATAGTAGGCAGAGCATACATTCCAAGGACAGGGGATGAGGACCCTTCAAAAGCGCTAGTCCAGCTTAAGTGTCAACTGACGGTCACATCCTCTTGCTGACCTTCTCAGAGATTGGAGTATGATAATGTTGAAATGAACTTGAGGATGGATGCAAAACCACCTTTTTTTGCATGGTGGGAAGAGTCTTCCTTTCAATGGACAGACTTAATTTACATAACTATACAGAACAACTATTTTGCGTTGCTATTATCTAAAATTCGCCAACTTACAAAATAGTTCAAGAGCAATGAAAGGCTAAGATCAGGTAATCTGGAAGGATTTTCATGGACAATGCATCCTTTTCCGTGGAAGCACATATTTTTCTCTACACCCTTACGAAAAAAAGATATTAACATTTATTGAGTAACTATGGGTCGGCTCAGTGCTAAACATTATGAAATTCTCCTAGTCACCTTAGAAGATTAGTTATTGCTACCTAATTTTATGATTCAAATTAGAGAAATATTCAGAGTCCCTGCCAGTAAGTTGGGAAGCTGGGATTGATTTATTTATATTTAAATCTAATGATTCCCCAAACTCCTGTTCGACCTACAGAATACTGCCACACAAGGAAATTAATGTTAGGGACAGATGTGTAAACAGTAATTATATACTGTGTGTTACACAGGGTATATGTTTGAACAAGGGCACAGGAAAAAAAAAAAACTCCAATGTTACCTTTTCCATTGTCCCACTCTTCCTGCCACATAGATGCGGAGGTTTTATCTTTCTAAAGCCTTTTTGTTTTTAACTTCAATTATTTGTTAATTTCATATGCCTTTCTGACTTTTTTTTTTCCCCCAGAAGGGAAAAATAAAATTCAGAGCAAAGAGGCACAATTTAAGAATATCAACTGTTTAGGGGCTCCTGGGTGGCTCAGTGGGTTAAACCTCTGCCTTCAGCTCAGGTCATTATCTCAGGGTCCTGGGATCGAGCCCTGCATCGGGCTCTCTGCTCAGCGAGGAGTCTGCTTCCCCTTCTCTCTCTCTGCCTGCTTGTGATCTCTGTCTGTCAAATAAATAAATAAAATCTTTAAGAAAAAAAGGAATATCAAATGTTTAGATAAGTTGATTTCATTTATTCACCCATGATCCTTGTCAGCTATAAATTTTCTTTGTAGACACTTCAATATCAGCAAGCTACAAATATCTTTTCTCAGAACTATTTTTAAGCTTTTTAAAAATCTTTTTGTTCTAGATTAATGTTAGATTGACAGAAAAGTCGCAAAGACAGCCCTCAAGGTTCCTATACACCTCCTTGGATAAGGTCTTAAAATACCATGGTACATTTTTCACAATTAAGAAACTGTCCTTGGTATTTACTACCATTCAACTCCTGACTTTATTTAGATTTCATCAGGGTTTTTTGTGTTTGTTTGTTTATTTGTTTGTCTTTTTGTTTTGTTTTATTTTAATTAACAGGCTCTTCCTGTTGCCAGATTCATCCCAGGGACCACAATGCTCCTAGATGTCATGTTTCGCATTTCCTTTGGTCTGTGACAGTTCCCTTATTATTCACAACCTTGACAGTTTTGAGGAGTCGTAGCCGGGTGTACTGTAGAATGTCCTGCCATCTGGGCTGGGCTGGTTTTTCTTCTGACTAGACAGGTGTCTAATTTTTGGAAAGATACCAGCCGAACAAAGTACCTTTATTGTCACATCCCGTTGCAGGGGTACGGACCGGATCCAGGATATCCACATATCACTGATGATGCTTCCCTTCTCCCTCCTGTGATTTCTCAGAAATTTTAAGAGTAATTTTGGATGTTGTCTGGGTATTGCATCACAAGTAGGGAAAGTATGACGTTTAGAGAGTGGGTGTGGTCCTCTGCTCGGCACTCTGGCAGTTTCCACTGACCATGAGTCAGGGACCTGGTATGCTCTACTGTCAATATCCTTCCCCAAACAGGAAGGGACAAGAAAACCACCAGCCCTATTAAATGCTGCTTGGTTTATCCCAGCACAAGCCAGAGCAGGAGGAACACACCGGCTTCCAGTAAACTGCAACAAAGTTCTGCTAAGTCATGCCTCTCCCCTCCTACAGCAAGCCCAGTAGAGTGTAAGAGCATTTCTCTGGCAGAAGCGTGGCCCCCGCTGCCCCTGCTGCAGTAATATAGAAGGCCTAGGTAAGTTTCAAAATCAAGGAGACCCAGCTGTGTCTCAGAGACTCAGGCTCTCCCAGTCCTTTTGAACTCACCCAGTAGTTATGGAGAGATTTTTACAAAAGTCTCTGCAATCCTCTTTCAAAGGATAAAAGGATCACATCTCAGACAGACCTTCCTCCGTGAATTCATGTGGCAAATGTCTTTTCTAAAATACAGGTACAACTGGGGCTCCTGGGTAGCTCAGTCGGTTAAGCATCTGCCTTTGGGTCAGGTCATGATCTCAGGGTCCCGGGTCTGAGCCCCACGTTGGGCTCCTTGCTCAATGGGAAGTCTACTTTTCCCTCTCCCTCTTGTCCTCCCCGCCCTTCATGCTCTCTCTCCCCATCTCTGTCTCAAATAAATAAAGTCTTTAAAAATAAAATAAAACAAAATACATGCACAATGGATGAAAATTAATTTCTTTTTTTCCCAAGATTTTATTTATTTGACAGAGAGAGATCACAAGTAGGCAGAGAGGCAGGCAGAGAGAGAGGAGGAAGCAGGCTCCCCGCCAAGCAGAGAGCCCAATGTGGGGCTCCATCCCAGGATCCTGGATCATGACCTGAGCTGAAAGCAGAGCCTTTAATCCACTGAGCTACCCAGATGCCCCAATCTCTTTCTTTTTAAGTTTTTTTTTTTTTTCTTCACATATACTGTACATGGGCAGTTTTCTGTTTTTCTTCATCAAGATGCCAGATCTTAAGAAAATAAATCTTTGCGCATTGGTCTTTTCATATAAAACTGAGTTCTTTTATTTTTAGGTGAGTTTGGGAGGAGATAAAGAACAAAGGAAGGTTCACTTAGGGGGTTTTTGTTTTTTTTTTTTTTGTTTTTTGTTTTTGCTTATTTTATGGGTGGTTTAAATGGGCCGTGCCTACTTCCTTTTAGGAGAGATATTAAAGGGAATTCAATGCCCCATATAAAGGAATATGCTTGAGTAAATAATTAAGTTGGGCACTACGTGGCTGGCTTCTGCACCTGACTCACAGGCTGGGGCTCCAGGGAAGGGAGACCTCATGGATATACAAATGACAAGGATTTGCTGCCCGGAATTACAACCTCACTAAAGGGGCGACTGGGTGGCTCAGTCATTAAACGTCTGCCTTCAGCTCAGTCATGATCCCAGGGTCCTGGGATTGAGCCCCGCATCAAGCCCCACATCGGGCTCCCTGTTCAGTGAGAAGCCTGCTTCTCCCTCTCCCACTCCCTTTGTTTGTGTTCCCTCTTTGGCTGTGTCTCTCTCTGTCGACTAAATAAATAAAATCTTAAAAAAAAAAAAAAAAAGACACATTTCCCAGAGCTATCTATAGATGGGCTTTTGCTGTGTTTGTGCTTTTAATTAGCCAAGTAGGAAGACTCACACAAATAGAACCACTTAACGAAGTCTTAAAAGTCAAAAATATTTAGCAGAATTATTAACTAGTTGAATTGTGTTTTGGTTAGAAGGACTAACTTAGAAAAATTCTTAAAGCACTCTTTCACAGAACACTGTAAACTTTAAAATCAATTTCACTGGGATCCATGTATTCAAAATGTTATTATCAGAAAGGGATCTTACACTAGTATTCATTGTAACCCTTAGAAAATATTGAGGTATTGTTGACCTTTAATAAAGTTTACATATTAAAGTATACAATTTAATAAGTTTTGCCCTGTTTATGTAACACTATTGTGTAATTGTTGACCTATAATAAAATGTACTGGTTTAAGTGGACACTTATTAAAGTTTTGAATTATTTATACATCCACGAAACCATCTTCACAATCAAGACAGTGAACATATCCATCTTCCAAAGTTTCCATGTGCCTCTTGGCAATCCCTTCCTTGCTTTCTATGACTGTAGAGCCACTCACATTTTCTAGAGTTTATATAAATGAAGTCTACAGAAGATATTCTATGTCTCTCTGGCTTCTTTCATTCAGGATAATTATTTCTTAATTCATCCAAGTTGTAGTGTACACCAGCAGCTCATTCTGTTGTTTCCATTGTGTGGATATACCATAATGTGTTTATATATTCATTTGGTGATGGACATTTGGATTCTTTCCAATTTATAGCAATTACAAATAAGGCTGCTGTGAATATTTGGGTACAAATATTTGAAAGAACATATGCTTTCTTTTCTCTTGAGTAAATAGCTAGGAGTAGAATGGATCATATGGCACATGGATGTTTAATTTTTAAAGTAACTGCCAATGATTTTCCAAAGTGGATATACCATTTTACATTTCCAATAGCAGTGTATGAGAGTTCCAATTTCTCCACCCACTTGCCAGCACTTTATATGGCTTTTTATGTAATTTTATATATGCAATATTATATATAATATATAAATATTAATATATAATATTTATATATAATATAGGTATAAATATTTAAAATCTAATATTTAATATGTAAATATTATATATAAATATATAAATATAAAATATTTATGTATTTGCAATAATTGTAAATATATAATTGCAATGTTTGGGCTGTTTTAGCCATTCTAAAAGGTATGTAGTGATATCTCCTTGTGGTTTTAATTTGCATTTTTGAATAACTTGTCAGAGCCTAACATGTTTGTATATACTAATTTGCCATCAATATATCTACTGTGGTAAAATATTCAATCAGACTTTTTGCCCATTTTTAAAATTGTGCTGGTTCTTGTTGAGTTTTGAGTATTCTTTACATAGTCTGGATTCAAGTCCTTTATCAGAGCTAAGCTTTGAAAATATTCTACTAGTCTGTGGCTTATATTTTTATCCACCCAACAGTGTTGTTTGAAGAGCAGACATTTAAAAAATGTTGAAGTATGTTTTAAAAAATATTAGATTATAACCATGCTTTGAGGTTGGATCTACAAAAAACTTTTTTGCCTAATCTGAAGTCTACATTGTTAAATTTATTGACATAGAGTTATTTATAAAATTCCCTTGGGGTTGCCAGGGTGGCTCAGTCTGTTAAGAGACAGACTCTTGATTTTGGCTCTGGTCACGATCTCAGGGTCATGAGATCAAGCCCCCCTGTCAGGCTTTGTGCTCAGTGCAAAGTCCGCTTGGGATTCTCTCTCTCCCTCTCTCCCTCTCCCCCACTTTCTCTTTCTCTTTCTCTTTTAAATAAATAGATAAATAAATAAATAAATAAAATCTAAAAAAAAAAAAAAGAAATTGGAAAAAGTCCATAAAATTCCCTTGAGGTTCACTAGTATCTATAGAATCAGCTGTAATGTAATCTATCCCATTAGTAATTTGGTTCTTCTTTTCTTTTCTCCACATTAAGCCTGGCTAGTTTGTCAATAGTAGATATTATCAATCTTCTCAAATAATTTTATTTCATTTATTATCTCTAGTAATAATTTTTTTCTGTTTTTTTTGTTTCATTAATTTCCATTTCTATTTGCTTTCTTCTTCTTTGGATCAAATGTGCCTTTACTGTTTTGTAGATTCTTAAGGTAAACACATAGGCCATTAACTTAAGACATGTGTTCTGTTTAATAGAATTGTTTGGTGGTATAAATATCATGCTAGTGTTATTTTACAGTAGTCAAGTTTTACCATGCTGTGTTTTTATTTTCTTTTTCTATTCAACATATTTCCTGATTCTCCTTTTTGATTGTTTAGTTGATAAATGGATTACTTAAATGTACGTAACTTAGTTTCTGTACTTTACAAGTTTTTGAGAAATCTTTCTGGTTATGAATTGTAATTAAATTTTAAATCTATTGTGGAACATATTTTGCATGAGTTGAATCTTTCAAAATTTATTGAGATTTGTTTTCTGGCTTAAAATTTATTGAGATTTGTTTTCTAATCCAAACTATAACATTTTTTTTTTTGACAGAGATCACAAGCAGGCAGAGAGGCAGGCAGAGAGAGAGGAGGAAGTAGGCTCCCCGCTGAGCAGAGAGCCCGATGTGGGGCTCCATCCCAGGATCCTGGGATCATGGCCCAAGCCGAAGGCAGAAGCTTTAACCCACTGAGCCACCAAGGCGCCCCCCAAATTATAACTTTATAAAATGTTCCACTTGTGGTTGAGAAGAATCTATATTCTAATTGGAGTGGATTGTTCTATATATGTAAAGTAAGTCAGGTTTGTTGATAATTTTATTCAATTTTTCTATATCCTGGCTGATTTTACGTCTGCTCTCTCTATCAATTATTGAGGGAAGGGGATACAAATCTCTGATTCTCTTTGTGAATTTGTTTTCGCAGGTTCAGTGGATTTTGCTTTGTGAATTTTAAAACTCTCTTAGGTATATAAACGTTTTTGGTTGTTTTGTCTTCTTGACAGACCCTTTTACCATCATAAAATTACCTTATTTATTTCTACTAATATTCTTTGAAATTTACTTTGTGGGATATTGATATACCCACTCTGCTTGGTTTTTCTGGGTTTTTGTTGTTGTTTGGTTTGGTTTTTGTTTTGTTTTGTTTTTTAGTGCTATCATAGCATATTTTTTTCATCCTTATTTTTAATCTATTTACATTGCTATAGAGATCATTTCTAGCATAAAGGTGGGTCTTTTTTTTTTTTTTAAAGATTGTATTTATTTATTTGACAGACAGATCACAAGTAGGCAGAGAGGCAGGCAGAGAGAGAGGGGGAAGCAGGCTCCCTGCTGAGCAGAGAGCCCAACACGGGGCCCAACCCCAGGACCCTGGGATCATGACCTTAGCCGAAGGCAGAGACCTAACTCACTGAGCCACCCAGGCGCCCCGGGTCTTGTTTTTTATCCAAGCTGTCATTTTGCTTCTTAATTGCAATGTTTGGGCTCTTTACCATTAATATAATTATTGATATCATTAGGTTTACCTCTGTTTTCCTGTTGTTAGTTCTCCATTTGTCCCATTTGTTTTTTGTTCCCTTTTTCTCTTTTTCTATCTTGTTTGGAATTAATTGAATATAATTTTGTGATTCCATTTTTATCTCTTTCTTGGCTCATTAGCTGTGCCATTTGTTTGGTTATTTTAGTCATTGCTGTAGGGTTTGCCCTACATTTATCACAAAATGCTTGCATTTCTCACCTCCCGACATTTGGGCAACTGTATACATTTTATTTAATAATAAGACTGAGCAAAAGAAAGAAGAGAGAGAGAGAGAGAAAGGGAGAAGAGAAGAGAATCAAGGAAAAACAGAAGGAAGAAAGAAAAAGCAGAGAGAGAGAGAACAAAACAGAGCTTTAATCTCTCTTTTTTTTTAAGATTTTATTTATTTATTTGACAGAGATCACAAGTAGGCAGAGAGGCAGGCAGAGAGTGAGGAAGGGAAGCAGACTCCCTGCTGAGCAGAGAGCGGGATGCAGGGTTTGATCCCAGGACCCCGGGATCACGACCCTAGCCGAATGCAGAGGCTTTAACCCACTGAGCCACCCAGGCGCCCCAAACTTTAATCTCTTAATGGCGATTCCAAAACCCAACAAGTTCTGCAAACCAGAGATCATCATGTTATGTTTTACGGTAAGACCTGACCCAGTCTGAATTGATTTGATGGCAAAGCCTGACCCAAAGTGGCATGAGATTGTTCAGTGTCTGTGTAATTATTCACAGATTTTGCGGCAGAAAGTCGTGTGGAAAGAGTTAGCACAGCAGGCCTGAGATTGCTCCCCCTTAAAAAAGCCTCTTTGCATGATTGGCTCATGCCTGGCATCTGGGAACTTGGATTTGGGGAGGGTTGTCACCATCCCTGACTCCTAAGAGTGGCTTACTAAGCTAAGCTGTTCTTGGAAACAATGTAGCTTGTCCTGAAAGCCTGTTTTTTCTTACGCGAGTCTTAAATTTTGGTCTGTGCAAGGCAAAGCGTGTTTACGTGTCGAGTCCCCGATAAAAACCCTGGGCGCTGAATCTCCGATGAGCTTCCGTGGCAAACATCATTTCACATGTGTTCTCGCAATTTGCAGCTGGAGAAATCAAGTGCATCCTGTGTGACCCCATTGGGAGAAGACTCTGGAAGCTTATGCCTGGTTTCCTCTGGACTTTGCCCCTTGAGCTTTTTATCTTTGCTGATTCTACTTTGTGTCCTTTTGTTATAATAAATCGTAGCCATGAGCATGACTGTATACTGACTCCTGCGAGTCCTGCTAGCAAATTGCCAGGTCTGGGGTGGTCTTGGGAACCCCTGACACGGAAGTGAATGTGATTGAGTATAGGGCACTACTCCAGAATTTATTTGAAAGCTTTGATTCCTTTTTTTTTTCCTCTAAAGTGTATATGACCTGTGATTTTGGATAAAAGATTGTGTAACTGTATCCACAAACACACATACAGTAAAATATAGTTTGTATGTATAACTTGCCGGGAAGTTTTTATGAACTACTGATCTTTCCCAGGTAGCATCAATCATGGTGCCTTAGACTAGAATGATGATGCTGGAAAGTGCTAGTAATAATAATAATAATAATAACAACAGCTAACATGTCTTGAGTTCTCATGCCCAGCATCAGACACTATGCAACCTTTACAATAACTCAGCAAAGTGCATAGTATCAGCATTCCCCTTTTGGCTGTTGTTGAAAAGTTCACAAGGGTGGGAGACGGAACGTCAGCTCAAGTGTACGTGGACAGATGCCTGCGCCTGAACGTCAGTGCCACTGGGAGTGAGTCTGCTCCGCACAGAGCTCATTTCTCTATTTTCTTTCATTAGTGCTTTTCCCCTCACTCACAGATTCACTTCTGGGATTTTCAAGTGTCTGTGCCTCAGGCTTATTGACAGAATTACACACAGACTATTTGCGTCCCTCAGTGAGTGCTGCTAGTTCGCAGCAGTAAATGTGCTTTTGTGTTCGCTTGCTGGGCTTTTTGTCCTTTTACCACGTAATCACTACCATATGTTGACTCCCATTCACACAAGTGACCTTGTATTGTATTAAGCAATATCCTGAGTGCAGACAAAAGCAAACTTTATCAATCCTACTTATAGCAGAAAAAAAAGGCACAGAAGAAAGGAGGGAAAATGGGGAGTCCAAATGAAACCTAGAACCCAGGTCTCAAACAAGGCTAGGACCCGGCAGGCCAGAGAGAGGGGTTTAAGATGCGGCTGACTTCAACTTGGCATATCCTTAACACTCCAGGCTCATAGCTCTCTGAGAAAGCTACACTTGGGTGTCCATTTGGAGCTGGTAGAAAAACATTACAAAGGACCTATGGTGAAAGGCTCACAGTTGAAGAGACCCTGAACTAAGAAACAGGAGATCTTGGTCTCATCAATGTTGCTTCTCCTTCCTTGGGGTGTGACGCTGGGCATGTCACTTAGCTTTCCTGAACCTCAGCTGTCGCTGACCACAAAACAGCATTGTTCAAAGCTACCCTTGAAGTCCCCTTCAATGCAAAAATTCACTGATCATCCAAAATATAAACATTCTGGGTCAAAATAGGTTTCACAAGACATATCTGAAGAAAGAAAAAAAAAAAGACTTGTTGTCAATTAAATATTCTCCTTAAAGGACTTTAAAAAAGTGCTTAAAGTCAGTATCTGTAGCAGAGTTTCAAGAAGCCTTCCTACCCTCAATTCTCTGACACATAAGCTTAATCTTAATATGTCCTCTAATCTCTGTGAGGTTTCAAGTCTGACAGAAGAATGCCAGAAGCTTAATGTTGTTTCAGAGATTTTATTTATTTATTTATTTATTTGGAAGAGAGAAAGAGAGACAGCCCACTAGTGGGGGGAGGGGCAGAGGGAGGAGGACAAGCAGACTCCATGCTGAGCTCCGAGCCCCACGCAGGGCTCCGTCTCAAAGACCCTGAGATCATGACCTGAAGAATCAAGAGTTGGATGCTTCACCAACTGAACCATCCAGGCTTCATGCTCTAGGACCAGCGTGTTCCACCCGAGTACATTGAATGTCATCTTTCTTCCTTCAGGAATAGATTATTTTGTCCCTACTGAGGAGGTTCTGAGAAACATTTCAATGTTTAAGACTGCCTAATGCTTTCTGTGTAACAGTTGCACTAGGGATTATCTCAGAAGACGTGGGAGACAATAAATACAACGATAAAAGGGCTGGCTGGACTTGGAGAAGAAGGACAGGCTTTGGGTGCTAGGTCACTCGTCCCTAACTGTGTGACCTGGACATGCTCAGGTGAGGTGAGGACAAGAGACGATTCTGCTTCTCGATGAGCTGTGGAAACGAAGGAAATGGGAGGCCGAGAGGTACCTGTGGGTACCTGCCACCCACAGTGCGGGTCCCGAGATGTTCAACGCAAATGTCTCTGAGCTAGTGCTACGTGGGAAGACCTGGAGGGAAGGTATTACCACTGTGTTCAGTTGTTTGCCCAGGAGGTGATGTGTTTTAATTTGAACGCTGTGATGGCTAAGTTTATGAGTGACCTTGAGGGGCTACAGGATTAAACATTATTTCTGGGTGTGCCTGTGAGGATGTTTCCAGAAGAGATTAGCATTAGAAAAGGTGAACTGACGAAAGCAAATGGCCCTGTGCAGTGTGGGTAGGCACCACCCAACCCAGTCTCTTAAACACCTGAATCTCTCTCTGTCTGACTGCTGAAGTGAGATCTCTTCTCACCCTCAGGGCTCTTGGTTCTCAGAAATTCACACCTGACCAGGAATCTGCACCAACAGCACTCAGGCCTTTGAACTATTCCATGAGCAAATTCCTTATAATAAATCATTATTTATCTATCTATCTATCTATCTCCTATTGGTTCTTTTTCCCTGGTGAAACTTGATTAATACAAGCACCAAGAAGGAAGTAAAAGTTTATAAGTTCAGAATAATAGACCAAGTAATGATTTAAGGAGTTGTTAATAACGGTGATGTTATTAATAGTAGGTTAAATGTATTGAATGCTTATTGTGTATACTCTGACGCTTTGTACTCCTGCTACATTAATTCTTTCAATATACCATCATAGTATTTGTACTAAGCAGATGAGAAAATTGAGGTCCAAAGGCGTTGAACCTATTCAAGACCACTCACCGGTGAGTGGCAAGGCTGTGTTTTATTTTTTTTTACTTTTATTTTTTTAAAAATTTTATTTATTTATTTGACAGAGACCACAAGTAGGCAGAGAGGCAGGCAGAGAGAGAGGAGGAAGCAGGCTCCCCGCTGAGCAGAGAGCCCGATGCAGGGCTCGATCCCAGGACCCTGGGACTACCACAGGAGCCGAAGGCAGAGGCTTCAACCCACTGAGCCACCCAGGCGCCCCCAAAGCTATGTTTTAAGCCAGAGTCCAATTCTATAGTCCATCTTTATATACAAAGCAAACATCATAGCAGGAATAGCTTCGGGAGACAATAATCTACATAAATTTATACGTTTAAAACTTGGTATTTAAAACTTTTGGGGCACCCGGATGGCTCAATTGGTTGAGTGTCTGACTCGATCTCAGCTCAGGTCTTGATCTCAGGGTCATGAATTTGAGCCACACATTGAGCTCCAGGCTGGACGTGGAGCCTGCTTAAAAAAAAAAAAAAAAAAAAAATCTTAAAACTTTGAGCAATGAGAAATCAAAAACACAAGAAACAACAAGTGTTAACAAGGATGTGGAGACATGGAAGAACCCTCCTGCTCTGTTGGTGGGAATGAAAACTGGTGTGGCCACTGTGAAAAATAGTATGAAATTTCCTCAGGAATGTAAAACTAGAACTACTCTATGATCCAGTATTCACACTACTGGGAATTTATTTAAAAAAATGTAAAAACATGAATTCTAAAGGATATACACACCCTTTGTTTATTGTCCCATTATCTACCATAGCCCAGTTATGGAAGCAGCCCAATGGCCAATCAATAGGTGAATGGATAAAGAAGGTGTGGTATACATACATAATGGAATATTATTCATCCCTAAAAAGGATGAAATCTTGCCATTTGCAATGACATGGATGGAACTACAGGGTATTATGCTAAGCAAAATAAGTCAGTCAGAGAAAGACAAATACCATACGATTTCACTCAGATGTGGAATTTAAGAAATAAAACAAAGGAACAAAGAAAAAGTGAGAGAGAGAGAGAGAGAGAGAGAGAGAGAAACCAAGAAACAGATTTTTAACTATAGAAAACAAACTGATGGTGGCCAGAGGGGAGGTGAGTGGAGGATGGGAGATATGAGTGACAGGGACTAAGGACAGCACTTACCATCATGAGCACTGAGTAGTGTATAGAATAGTTGAATCATTCTATTGTACACCTGGAACCAGTAAAACACTGGGTGCTGATTTTACTGGAATTAAAATTTTAAAATTTAAGAAAATTTTTTAAGAAACAAAAAACTTTGAGCACTGAGAGAGTGTATAGTTCTGCAAACTATCCTGAACAGCAGGAAGATAAATCCCAAGACAAAGGGAACCTAGATCAAAAAAAAAAAAAAGTTGGATAAAATAGCAACTGTTCTCTTGGTCTTTCTGGTGAAAGGTTAGCATTCCCTTCTTATTAAGGAGTACTTGGAGGACTGTATCGAAACTTCACTATATAAAGCCATTTTATGATGAGTGATCACGTGGTGAAAGAATGTGGGTTTGGTCATCTCTAATGAATCCTTAGAAATCCTTTTTTTTTTTTAAGATTTTTATTTATTTATTTGACAGAGAGATAGAGCGAGCACAGGCAGAGTGGCAGGCAGAGGAAGAGGGAAAAGCAGGCTCTCCATTGAGCAGGGAGCCTGATGCAGAGCTCGATTCCAGGACCCTGGGATCATGTCCTGAGCTGAAGGCAGATGCTTAATGGACTGAACCACCCAGGCACCCGAGAAATCTTTTTTTTTTTTTTTTTAAGATTGATTGATTGATTGGTTGGTTGATTGGTTGATCTACGAGAGAGAGCACAAGTGGGGGAAGGGGCAGAGAGAGAGGGAGAAGAGAAGCAGACTCCCCACTGGCAGTGGAGTCTGACTCGGGGTTCGATCTCACAATGAGCTGAAATCAAGAGTAGAACCCCTAACCGACTGAGCTACCCAGGTGCCCCAGAATCCTTAGCCATCTCTGTATACATCGTCTTCAAGATCATTTCTTTTTTTTTTAAAGATTTTATTTATTTAATTATTTGACAGACAGAGATCACAAGCAGGCAGAGAGGCAGGCAGAGAGAGAGGAGGAAGCAGGCTCCCCGCGGAGTAGAGAGCCTGATGCGGGGCTCGATCCCAGGACCCTGGGATCATGACCTGAGCCGAAGGCAGAGGCTTTAACCCACTGAGCCACCCAGGCGCCCCTCAATAAGCTTTTTCTGCGCAGACCCAGTAGCAAGTATGCTCAGCTCTGTGGGCCATATGATCTCCCTCACAACCATTGGGTTCTGTGAGTGTAGTGTGACATCACCCATAGACCATTCATGATTAAATGGGTGTGGCTGTATTCCAATAAAACTTCACTTACAAAAATAGGTAGCAGGTCATTTGCCAAACCTTGACATGTAGCCAATGTCTGCGTTAGGGAAAGCGACCAGTGAATCCCATTTTGCTCTGGACTGTCCCAGCTTTAGCACAGAAATTCCTACATCCCATGAAACACCTCATTCCAAGTTGATTGCCATGAACAAGTTGATTTGCAATCAAATTCTGGGACATAGAGCACTCCAAATGTGATAACAATCAACCCTCTCTCCCCTCCCCCAAATTGCCTTTGCCAAGCTTATCGCTGTCAGCATAAAGTTATAAATTACAAGTGCATTCTGTTAACCCCCATGTATTATGCATGCACAAGAGATGGGAACCAGATACCAATTTTCTTTTCCAACATTTGCGTCCATGGGGGACTTCCCACTTCTTCCACAGTTGGTCCCATCTTCAGACAAAGCTACAGACTGAGTGTTGGCAAGATGTCTGGGCATCTCCAGAGATAAAAGTGAAGTTATAATAGATGTCATTGTTGGACTAATTATTATGATTCCATGTTAGAGCGAGCCCCAGGGGGTCTGCTGAACTTCAGTGGATAAACAAAGGAAGGAGTCTTCAGGCAGTGAAGTAATACAGAGGAAAAGCAACCCCAAACAGAGCACTAATTGACTGTTTTCTTGGCACCGTCAGCCAACCCCAGCCTGGGCTTTTAAGGATAATGTGTTGGGAATTACCAAAACTATGATCTCTCTAGTGTCGGGAAGGTTTGGACACAATAGGGTCACAAATAATAGGCTGATGTTCATGGTATTTGAAGAGAAAATTGGTACCTCCTGTTGCTACCCATGTAGCCTTGGCCTTGGAGAAGTCCCCAAGTCCTTGGGCTTCAGTGTTCCCATCTTCCAAGCAGTAATAAAGCAAGTACCTCATAGGGTTCTGGTGAGAACCGAAGGTGACATTTCTTGTGAATTTGCCTAATTTAGGGAGTGTGTGATTTTACACATGATCTGATCTGCCATGCGGCTGCTTCCTTGGTGGGGTTCTGCATTTGGGGAACTCACTTTGTATTGGTGAGTCAGGGATTGTATCCCAGAGGTTATTTTTTGTTAAAAGCTAAGGGAGTGGTGCAAAAACAATGAATACTGTTGCACTGAAAAGAAAAAAAAAAAAAAGCTAAAAGATGATGAGTGTCTATTTAATTAAAGTAAAATGAAAGAGAGAGATATAAATGGAGTCAAAAGAGGGAAAATTCTTTGTGAAACTATGGAGTTAAGAGAGTCAAGACAAGGAGGGACAGAGATAGATGGGGGGTGGGGTAGATCGGAAGAAGTGAAAGAAATCCCCCATGACTGGGGAGGAAAGGCCCAAGGGGCAAAGTGGAGAGAGGGGTTTGAGGGGAGGTTAACATGGCCCAGACCACATAGCCTTTGCCAACCACACTGAGAGGCACTGTTTTCCTGAGGGCTGGGGGGTCTTTGCAGCAGGTGCAATATTTAGGTTTTAAAAATTATTTTTAAAAGATTCTGGCTCTGACTACAGGACGGGTAATGTCTGTTGATAGAATGCAGCAGCAGTGAGGGGTAGATGTTGGGTGTAAGGGGCATGAGGGAACAAAACTGGATTCAGGGAACCAGACCCGTAAGGAGGCAGTTACGATGGTCCACATGAGAAGCAATGGGGTGTATGTTCCATGGGGTAATGTTCCATTAGATTCCAGTGGAATCTCTGTCCAGGTCACAGCCAGGAATCACTGTGGCGGCAGGAAAAGAAAAAATGGAGGAAAGCAGTGAAATTTAAATTGGGAGGAAACCAAACTGACCCACAGTGGACACAGAAGAGCAACAAAGTGGGAGCCAAAAACACGTCTTCGATATTAAAATATACTTAATGTCATGCATGCTGTTGGTGTTCACCATTTCCTAGCCACCAAATATCCATGTATGCAAAGTCCAAGGACTGTCTCTAATTTCTTTCTGGAGGACCCCTCCTAGATCTGCATTCGATGGCCCTGTGTTTCCCCTGGTACTGATGCCACTCCTGGCCAAAGGGAAGGACGAGTAGCTGACCCTCTGCTCAACACTGCCCTGACATCTGTGCAAGTGGGTTCCTGTCTTGGATCCTGCTTCATAGTCATCTGCACAGTGGGGAACATACCCTGGGCCCAGTCAATACACCCCACAGGACCCCACACCTCCCATTTTGGGCCATGTTCTGGATCAAAGTACCCAGGATCTGAAAATGACCGGCCTAAACATCTCTACCTTCTTCCAAGTCCCATGGTGGCCTCTTCCCCCTCCTGAAGGCAGACCAGGCAGGGGGTGTGTCCTCCCCTGGGTGGGTAATAGCTAGCTGTTTGTGGCAGTGTGGACCAGGTATGGTTGTGCATGACAGAGTGACCATATGTGTGCATATGTGGCCCCTTAGGCTGTAGGCCAGAGCCAAGAAAGGAAAGAACTCATCGGGCTTTGGGCTACCCTCTTCTATTTTTTTTTTTTAAAGATTTTATTTATTTATTTGACACAAAGAGATCACAAGTAGGCAGAAAGGCAGGCAGAGAGAGAAGGGGAAGCAGGCTCCCTGCCAAGCAAAGAGACCAGTGTGGGGCTTGATCCAAGGACTCGGGGATCATGACCTGAGCTGAAGGCAGAGGCTTAAACCACTGAGCCACTCAGGTGCCCCCAGGCTACCCTTTCCTAGGATGCTATATTCCAGAGCAGGCCATCTACAGAGTCTGAGAATTCAGAGTCTCAGAATTCCTCCCAGGTTATTATGAAGGTATATTTTTAAGAGGGTAGAATGTATTTTATTTAAAATATAATTTGATTTACAGTTTTAAAATATTTTGACATATGTTATATGTAATATCTTGCTTTAGACCCCTCCAAAAGTTAGGCCTTAGACCCGCCTGGCCAATCAATGCAGAACATCATATTCATTGTAGTGATAAGCTAGGGTTTATGGAATGTGTCCCGGGCTGACATAGTGAGGAACAGTGAGGGTTTGCTGAACTCATATGAAAGAGATCCTTCTTCCCCTTGTTACGTGGCTTGAAGCTGAAAGGACCAGGATGGAAGAGCAGCAGCCTTCTTGTCACCATGTGGAGTAGAAAACTGAGTTCGAGGAGTAGGTGCGGGGATAGAAGTAGACAAAAACCAAAGTCTGGACTGTTGAACTCTCGACTAATTATCAGTTAAAGTCAGATCTACTCCTGGTCTTTTCAGTAAAGTAATATAGTCAATTTCACCATAAAATATATCAGTTTGGCCTGGGCGTACCTTCCCCTCTGTCAATCAACGGGTAGAGGCAAATAAAGAATTTAATAATAGATTATTTTTAATCCATCAATTTCTTTAACCCATCAATTTCATCTCCTCGATCCACCCATCATCCCTGCCTCCACAACAATTTTCTAATTTACCCAAATCTTTTTTTTTTCTAAAGATTTTATTTATTTATTTGACAGAGGGAGAGCACAAGTAGGCAGACTGGCAGGCAGAGGGAGAGGGAGAAGCAGGCACTCCACCAAGCAGCAAGCCCAATGTGAGGCTCCATCCCAGGACACTGGGATCATGCATGACCTGAGCCGAAGACCACTGACTGAGCTACACAGGCACCCTAACTTACCGAGATTTTGAAGGCCATTCCTCGGAGACCAGATAGCTTAATGTTAGGGTGAAGTCAAGTAAATCCAGTTGTGAATCCTGACTTGGTGGCATGCGAGCCAGATCGATGTTCTTGTCTGGAACTTTTATTCCTTAAGGAGTGGCCATGTCCTATCGAGAGAGTTGGAACATTATTCTGGGGCGGGGTGGGGTGTGTGTGCTATGGCAGCATTGAGAGTCCTACAATGATGATGTTGAGCTCTAGTGACAGTGTTGCTGGTGAAGATATCCTAGAAGGACAGTTCTGTGTAAGAAGATGCCTATGCATCCTGTTGTCTGGTCTCTCCTCATCCTAGCTGAGTTTCAAAACCTGGTTACCCAGGTTCTCATCAGTTCTGGAAGTTACCAAGTCTCCTTAGGCAGAGCTGGGCTCCACTGTATGCCACCAAGCATCCTTCTACCCAGTGGTCTACAGTGTGGGATCCAGCAGTGTCTTGAAGGCACTATAACCTAAGGGAATAGAACAGCAGCGGCAGTCTGAGATTGTCTATCTGGCTGAGGTGTGGCTGAAGAGAATTAGATTTCTTTTCTTTTAAGAAATAGGATTCTGGCCTCATAAAATGAGTTTGGAACAAATAATCCTAAAATTTATATGGAACCAGAGAAGACCTCGAATAGCCAAAGGAATATTGAAAAAGAAAGCCAAAGTTGGTGGCATCACAATTCCGGACGTCAAGCTCTATTACAAAGCTGTCATCATCAAGACAGCATGGTACTGGCACAAAAACAGACACATAGATCAATGGAACAGAATAGAGAGCCCAGAAATAGACCCTTAACTTTATGGTCAACTAATCTTTGACAAAGCAGGAAAGAATGTCCAATGGAAAAAAGACAGCCTCTTCAATAAATGGTGTTGGGAAAATTGGACAGCCACATGCAGAAAAATGAAATTGGATCATTTCCTTACACCACACACGAAAATAGACTCAAAATGGATGAAGGACCTCAATGTGAGAAAGGAATCCATCAAAATCCTTGAGGAGAACACAGGCAGCAACCTCTTCGACCTCAACCGCAGCAACATCTTCCTAGGAACATCGCCAAAGGCAAGGGAAGCAAGGGCAAAAATGAACTATTGGGATTTTATCAAGATCAAAAGCTTTTGCACAGCAAAGGAAAGAGTTAAAAAAACCAAAAGACAACTGACAGAATGGGAGAAGATATTTGCAAATGACATATCAGATAAAGGGCTAGTGTCCAAAATCTATAAAGAACTTAGCAAACTCAACACCCAAAGAACAAATAATCCAATCAAGAAATGGGCAGAGGACATGAACAGACATTTCTGCAAAGAAGACATCCAGATGGCCAACAGATGCATGAAAAAGTGCTCCACATCACCCGGCATCAGGGAAATACAAATCAAAACCACAATGAGATGTCACCTCACACCAGTCAGAATGGCTAAAATTAAGTCAGGAAATGAGAGATGCTGGTGAGGATGCGGAGAAAGGGGACCCTCCTACACTGTTGGTGGGAATGCAAGCTGGTGCAACCACTCTGGAAAACAGCATGGAGGTTCCTCAAAATGTTGGAAATAGAACTACCCTATGACCCAGCAATTGCACTACTGGGTATTTACCCTAAAGATACAAACGTAGTGATCCGAAGGGGCACGTGCACCCGAATGTTTATAGCAGCAATGTCTACAATAGCCAAACTATGGAAAGAACCTAGATGTCTGTCAACAAATGAATGGATAAAGAAGATGTGGTATATATACACAATGGAATACTATGCAGCCATCAAAAGAAATGAAATCTTGCCATTTGCGACGACGTGGATGGAACTAGAGGGTATCATGCTTAGCGAAATAAGTCAATCGGAGAAAGACAACTATCATATGATCTCCCTGATATGAGGGAAAGGAGATGCAACATGGGGGGTTAAGGGGGTAGGAGAAGAGTAAATGAAACAAGATGGGATTGGGAGGGAGACAAACCATAAGTGACTCTTAATCTCACAAAACAAACTGAGGGTTAATGGGGGGAGGGGGGTTGGGGGGGTGGGATTATGGACATTGGGGAGGGTATGTGCTATGGTGAGTGCTGTGAAGTGTGTAAACCTGGCGATTCACAGACCTGTACCCCTGGGGATAAAAATATATTATATGTTTATAAAAAATAAATAAATAAATAAATAAAAAAGAAATAGGATTCTGATTTAAATAATTGATGTAATTATCGCATGCAGTCGTGGAAGAAAGTGCCTACTGAGGTTCAGTATTGGAACCATGTTGTCTCTACCATTAGAAGCTTATTGGGCATGGAACCTTCCAGAAAGATAGGATGAGACAGATGCCTCTCATACCCCAGACAGCTTAAAAGAAGGAACGATGGGTTTCCATAATTTCCTGCAGATTAATGTTTGTTTTTTTTTTTTCCCCTTGAGACATCCTCTTTGATCCATGTATTATTTTGAAGTGTGTTTTTAGTTTCTAAGTATTTGAAGATTTTCCTGTTATCTTTCCATTAGTGATTTCTGGTTTACTTCTGTTGTGGTCAGACAACACACTCTGTATCATTGCAGTTCTAAACTTGTTCAGGTTTGTTTTATAGCCCAGAATGTGGTCTATCTTGATACATGTCTCACATATGTGTGTTCTGCCATTGCTGGGGGGGACAATTCTATAAATGTCAGTTAGATCCTATTGGTTGAGGGTATCTTGTATTCTCTACACTAGCTTATTTTCTGTTTAGTTGTATCATTAAGTGTTGACAGGGGTGTTGAGGTCTACAACTGTATTTGTCGATTTTTCTGTTTCTCCTTTAAATAGAGAAGATGCCCAGGATTTTTTTTTAAAGATTTTATTTATTTACTTGACAGACAGAGATCACAAGTAGGCGGAGAGGCAGGCAGAGAGAGAGGAAGGGAAGCAGGCTCCCTGCTGAGCAGAGAGCCCGATGCGGGGCTCGATCCCAGGACACTGAGACCATGACCTGAGCCGAAGGCAGAGGCTTAACCCACTGAGCCACCCAGGTGCCCCAATAATTCACTTCATTCTCCAAGACAAATCCAAGATCGGTTGACCTGGCCAAATCTGAGATTTAAGTAAAAATAAAATAGATACCGCCCCCCTCATACCAAGTGCCCGCCCTAACGCCCATCACCCTATGTGATAAGCAGCTGATAGATGATTGAACACGACATCTGAAACTAATGGTGTGCTATATGTTGGCTAACAGAATTTAAATTAAACAATTAAAAAAACCCCACCATCCTCATATTTTCCCAGAGTTTTTTTTTGGGGGGGAACATTAACTTTAAATATTTCTCCATAGAAATTGTAATACCTCCGCATTATTAGTTTGATCGCTAGAGGGTGGTCCATAGGCTTCAGTTTGGCTCTTCTTACCTTAATAGCTCTTGTATCAAATCTGAAAGGCATGTTCAGGACAGACGGTATATGCAACAACTACATGCTCGGCGGGGAACCTCCTTCTCTCTCTCTCTCTCTCTCTGCCTGCCTCTCTGCCTACTTGTGATCCCTCTCTCTGTGTCAAATAAATAAATAAATAATCTTAAGAAAAAGAAAAAGAAAAGAAAGTGAATTAATGAGGTTTAGGGGGTGGTAACTCCAATCACATTTATTATTTGGATGTGATCTCTTTGGAGGAGCAAAGTGATGAAAGTTCTCCTGTTGATCCACTGGGATGGCCACAACCATCTCACCGCAGGATTATTCCAGCTGTTTGGCTCATGTCACAACTTAGTATACAGAGGCATGACTTTCTTAGTCACTTGTAATATATGACACGGGCCAAACATCCTGGTGACATGAGCTGCTAGAATGAAGACAAGAAAGGTCTTTGGCTTTAGTCAAGCTTATGTATGTTCATGGAAGGAGACATGAGTTCTGTGAAAACCCTATTACCTCATAGTCTGAGAGATGCTCGGGTATTTGTTTTCCCCAAAGTAAAAGACAACTTTCCTTTGTTTACTCCACCTCATACTGTGTATTGTTAAGAATATGTGCTGGGGTGCCTGGGTGGCTCAGTGGGTTAAAGCCTCTGCCTTCGGCTCAGGTCAGATCCCGGGGTCCTGGGCTCGAGCCCTGCATCGGGCTCTCTGCTCAGCGGGGAGCCTGCTTCCTCCTCTCTCTCTGCCTGCCTCTCTGCCTGCTTGTGATCTCTGTCTGTCAAATAAATAAATGAAATCTTTAAAAAAAAAAAGAACATATGCTGTATTTGGATGGATATTTAAAGCTAATAACTGAGTATTCAGAAATACTCCTCTAGTGGGTTGAAATATATGTCCATGTCCTAAACCCCAGGACCTGTAACTGTTATCTTATTTGAAAAAAAGAGTCTTTACAGATATAATTAAGTCAAGGATCTTGAGATGAAAATCACCCCAGATTTAGCTCATCCTTATAAAAACATGTACCCTAAGTCCAGTGAATAAATACCCTTGTAAGAAAAGGGAAAGATACAAGGAGACGCAGGGAGAAGCAATGTGAAGACAGGGGCAGAGTTTGGAGTGATTTGTCTGCAAAGGCAAGGAACGCCAAAGATTGCCACAGGCACCAGGATCTAGGAGAGGCTCAGGGAGCAGATTCTCATCAGAGCCTCCAGCAGAAACCAACCCTGCCAACTCTTTGATGTTTAATTTTTGGCCTCCAAAACACAGTAAATTCCTGCTGTTTGAAACCACCGAGTTTGTGGTAATTTCTTACAAGAGCCCTAGAAAATTAAAACAATGTCCCCATTGGAAAGGGATCCAAAACAATTTTCCCTAGGTGGTCCAGCTTGCAGTCCAAGCAGATCCAATCAATGGCCCTTAAAGTTTTGGAGGTAGATCGAGATATTGTAGGCAACGACAAACCCCAGGAGGAGAGTCTCAGACCACTGAGGTTTTCATCAAGTTCCTGCTTAGCGGGAATTTATTCTCTTTGACAGAACGAGCTTTTGGGTTGATATGGGGCCTTGATAAGAACTGAACTCTTGGTTATGGAAAACCAGGGGACCCCAGGCCCCGAGTCACTCATTAGGACCTGTGGATCTATTCCATTCAGCAAAGCTTCACCACGTGCAAGCAGTATGTAAAAGATGAGGCCTGAGCCGGCCCTACAAGACACAGGTAAATGGTATCAGCCTAGGACTCACGTTTTTCTTATGCCTACTTTTGCCGTACCCTATTAGGCTGAATTTTCAATTAGTCAGTGTAAAGGCCAAGAAATCAAGGGACTCTTTGGATTGCAAAACCCGAATGTTCTCACTGGAGATTGTGACAGGGTCATGCATGTAAGTCCTAATTCAACCCAGCCCGAGGTGGCAGGGGAAAGCATTCTTCTGAGACACTGGGGAAAAGGGGCCCCAAACAAGACACTGTTCTTGTTTGTCAACCAGATTGTAGTAAGGGTGTCAGTACAGTGGTGAAAGAAACGCAGCCAAGAGTCCAGAAAAATGTAGAACATCAGAAAGTAGGAAGGAAGGATGTGACGAGAGAGAGAGACACCTTCAGAAGGAGTATGGGCTGGGTGAAGAAGGTGGGAGGACCCGGAGGGAGAGAGCATACAGAGACCCTATAGCTGAGGTAGCTCATTCCAGCTGGTTTCCCTGAGGAAGGAATGTCTGGAATTGGGCAGGGGGAGGGGCATGGTAGAAATGATAGGAATATCCTGGCCCAATAAAAATCTGAGTAACGCTGAAGTTCTTAAAGCTGTAAATACAGACTCCAGAAGTCTATGGTGACCTTCCAGAATATGACCCAGAATCTTACAGGTGACTTGACGAAACAGAGTAATTCTGTGTTTACTGTGATGGATAATGCTGGTACTCCCACCAGATCTCCTTGGGTCCTTTTTATTATTAGGGTCCCAGGACTTTGAGAAGATTTTGCTCCCAATAACCAGCTCCTGAAGATTCCCCCTCCCCCCCAAAGGATTGGTCTGGCAAAGTCTGGGAATTTCCTCTCTTCTAAGCCAGTGACTAATGGATTTGGGAGTTTGAAATCTCCATGCCTGTTGCCTTTGGTCAGGACAGGGCTGAGGTGCAAATTGCATTCCAGTGATCCAGAGATCCCCATCGTGAGGTAAACCTGAATCAATTATCTGTAAAATTTTACCTGAAGTTTACCTTATATGGCTTCCTTCTTGTTCTTGTCCTGATTTTCTGACTTGCTCAGAAATTTGCTGTTGGGATTACTTCATTCATAAGTCACCTGTACAACATTCCCTGTCTTAGAGTCTGACATGGGGGCAGTGGACCTGGGAGAATTATGAATCTCAGTAAATGGTCCCTTGAATTTGGAAGTCAAGCTTCATGTCTTTTAAACAAATAAAGCCTTCGCTGAAAGAAAAACAACACAGATCCTTGAATGAGGGACACACTCACGCAAGCAGCTAACATCTGGCCTTTTAATAAAGTAAGTCGGGGGACTTGGAAGACAGTCCTTACTGCCTGCCCCAACACAGCAGAAACACTGCACAACTGATCTGCCATTAGGCTTTTCAAGTATGTTTTCCCCCTGGGAATTACAAAATTCATACACTCATGACATGTGAAAAATATTTAAAATGCCAAGGAAAGCAGATGGTAATTCACACGTTGTTTTCTTTACTAATAATTCAGTTGGTCTCTTTGAACGGGTTGTTGTATGAGTTTACTAGGACTGCCACGACACAGTACCACAGGCTGGGGGGCTAAGCAGCAGAAATTTATCTTCTCACAGTTCTGGAGGCTGGAATCCAAGATGAAGTTACAGGGAGGTTTGGCTTCTTCTAGGGTTTTGCTCTTTGGCTTACAAATGGCCACCTCCCTTCTCTGTGAGTGTATGTCCCCGGTGTCCCTTTGTGTGTCCGAATTTCCTTTTCTTATTGGGACATCGGTCAGATTGGATTAGTCTAACCCTAATTGTCTCAGTGTAGCTTAATCACTCTGTAAAAGGCCCTATCTTCAAATACATCACCTTCTGAGTTAACCAGGGGTTTGGACATCAACATAAATTTTGGAGGAACACAGTTTATTCCATAACAGTTGGATAGGGTGTAAGAACTTCAGGTGTGAAATATTTCTTTGAATGAAAGATGGTTTAATCAGAGGAAAACACTGCTTATTAGTTATACAGAAAAAGCCAGAGTTTTTTTTTTTTTTAATTTTTTATTTCTTTTCAGCGTAACAGTATTCATTGTTTTTGCACCACACCCAGTGCTCCATGCAATCCGTGCCCTCTCCAATACCCACCACCTGGTTCCCCCAACCCCCCAACCCCCGCCCCTTCAAAACCCTCAGATTGTTTGGTTTAAGGCTATGGAGTTTCCATTTTTTCTTAAACCATCTTGTGTCTTAAAGTCTTTATTTTGATAAGAGAAAAGTTGGGGCCACTTGTGTAGGATTTTTTTTTAAAGATTTTTTATATTTATTTATTTGATAGAGTTCACAAGTAGGCAGAGAGAGAAAGGGGGAAGCAGGCTTCCCACCAAGTAGACAGCCTGATGCAGGGCTCAATCCCAGGACCCTCAGATCATGACCTGAGCCAAAGGCAGAGGCTTTAACCCACTGAACCACCCAGGCACCCCTTGTGTAGGATTTAAGTGGGGATTTGAATAACCTGGTGGGGATACAGCCATTTTATTATTATATCACATTAGTTCCCATGAAGACATCAGAAATAGGCTGGCTGAGAATTGAAATCTTACAATGTGGTAAACAGCATCATTTTGTAATTATAGGATAGGATTGATTTACTATCAAGTCACATTTGCTCTTGCCCAATAAAAAACCAAAGTATGGGTTTTTTTAAAAACATTTTTTAAAAGATTTTATTTATTTGACAGAGAGAGACATAGCAAGAGAGGGAACACAAGCAGGGGGAGTGGGAGAGGGAGAAGCAGGCTTCCCGCTGAGCAGGGAACCCGATGCAGGGCTCTATCCCAGGACTCTAGGATCATGACCTGAGCTGAAGGCAGACGCTTAACAACTGAGCCACCCAGATGCCCCAAACTAGTTATGTTTTAAAAAGAAACAAAAAGTTAGTGAAAGGCAGTTCTGAAAGTCCACAAGAGGACCCAGGGCTGAAATCTTCCTGTATGACATGAGGGTCACCCCAATGATGCAAGGTCCCCAGCTGCTGAAGGGCTGACTGAAGGCAAAGTAGACGGGGAGTGGGCTGTGGTATAGGGAAGCCGTCAGCATGACCCACAGCAGAGACCTACCGCAGAGAAGACTAGAGCCATGACCCAAAGCTTCCTTCCGTATTGTATCATGTCAGTGTTTTAACTTCCTTCTTTTCAATCTCTTTCCACCAAGTGTACATATGCATTAGTGTCCTCTGACTTTGTCCTGACTTTGTGGCTTACAAAATATCAGAACAAGCTTGCTGGAGAATGAAAACCCAAGGAATAGATGTCCGTCAGGGGTCTTGGGGCGGAGCTTGGATAGCCTGGAGAGATTTTAACGGGCTGGTTTTTTTGGGAAATAGGGTGTTTTCAGTGGTGCAAAAGCTGCCTGTTTTCATGTGAGGCAGAAGCCTTTTGCATCATATGCATTGTTTGGTTTTGGTTTTGAAATGCAGGTGTGGGAAATGGGGAGGTGGGGAGTGGTAGATAAGGGTCTCATATTTGCCTGATCTTGACTGTCAGACTTCTGTTTTGTTTTGTCTTTGTAAGAGCCTTATTTTAATTTTTTTTTTTTTTTTTTTTTTTTTTTTTTGTAAGAGCCTTATTTTTTGAAACAAGGTCTGCCCTGGGTATCCTGTGGGGACATCAAGGGCATATCCTTTGCGACATGCCTCGCAAAGCAGGATCCTCAGGTACTCTTAGAAGTCATGGCGGTGGGGGCGCCTGGGTGGCTCAGTCCTTAAGCGTCTGCCTTTGGCTCAGGTCATGAGCCCATCATGATCCCACGATCCCATGATCGAGCCCTGCTTTGGGCTCCCTGCTCAGTGGGAAGCCTACTTCTCCCTCTCCCACTCTCCCTGCTTGTGATCCTTCTCTCACTGTCTCTCTCTGTCAAATAGATAAATAAAATCTTAAAAAAAAAAAAAAGAGAAGTCATGGAGGTGGGATAGTGGACAGATGTTGGAGGGTTTGCTAAGAAGACACCTGCCACCAGTCCTTTGAATCTCGGGAGAACAGTTGGGGGCTTCACAGCTTTGGGGGAACCATAGCCGAAGCCAGATCACATCTGACTGCATATCCAGTGGCAGCCGTACCAGCGGTGGGGCCTCACCTGAGCTCATGCCGTGTTGTGAGCTTTCCTGTCTTTTTTACGCCCCGTCTCCCTTGTTTCAGCCGTGTTGTTGAGTCTGGTTATCTGGTCTACTTCTGAATTTTGGGAGTTTGTCCCAAAGCCTTGCAGATACATTCCTTTTTACTTGAGTTAGCAAAGTTCTTTCGCTGTGGCTTGTAGCAATAAATTCCAACAAATAACCTTTCTTTCGGCACTCATCCTTTCACCTTTCCCTCCTCGACTTCCAAACCGAATTCTCTCACCTGGGCCTAGAAATCTTTCCCTTCCTGCCTTTTCGGGAATTTTCTCACGTTGGATGTCCTCCTTCCCATAACTTTCTGCAGCAAAGATCCTGCTAACCAACACCTCCCCGCCCCAGCCCTTTCCTCTGACTTACGGCCCAGGATGCTCTCTGTCTCGCCCTCGGCCCCTTGGGCTTCATTTCTCTGTCTTGGCTACTTCCTCCTCCTTGTTTACACCCCTGTCTGTGCCTCTTCTTCCTTTTTTCGTAAGCTTTCTTATTCATTATACAGTGTAACATGTAAGGCACCTGTTCCAAGAGGGAGGATTTTGGCCAACTGCAGCTGTGCCCCAAGGATCGGCCTGAGGCTTATGGCTCTTCCCTCGATTAAAACACTATGCGAAAGTACCAGGTCTCACCATGATGCCTCTTCAGTCCTGGACCCAATCTCCCTCCTGTGTGTTTCGACACGAACACCATCCTTTCTACAAACATTGCTTGCATCAATATTCCTCCGATCCCTCCACGCAGAAGCCTTAGAAGCACCTCTGATCCTTTTCTACGTCTGACACCCACCAAGTTCCGTGAGCAACCTATCTTACCTCTGGTCCTTCCTTTCCATTCCCCTATCGCTTCCTGCATTCAGACCATCTTCCCCCGACAGCAGGGTCATTTCTGAGATAATTACCTTTCTTCTAATGACTTTTGTTCTCACCTTTCTCACACACATCCAGTAAAGATTAGTCATCAAAAATATAATGAACATTATAAGAATATTTAAGAATCAGGTACTCCTTTGGCTTGGGGTAAACATTGTCCTTTTCTAAGTTATCATGTTTTCAGCATGAATTACTTTAGGGAGATGCTGATCTCTGAGCCTCCAATGTGAGCTGACTGTCCCTCTGATCCAACTGATGAGGTGTAACGGAGGGAATTTTTGGAAGATAAGGAGGTCAGCATTTTGTACTGTAAAGGACTTTGTCTTAGAGTGGAGGACTAAGATATTCTCTTTATAATTACAATGCAGTTAGATTTTAGAACTGAACAGAACCTTTAAAAATTATTTAATCAACTTATTAATTAATTAATTAGATTAACTGAAATGCAGAGAGGTGAAGTCATTGGTCTGAGACTTACCTCAAGTCTAATTCCCCACCACTCAAATCCTAAAACTCATATTCATATCTTTTTTTTTCCCAATTGAGGAAAAAAAACACATGACATGGAATGTACCATTTTCATTCTTTTTAAGTTTGCAGTTTTGTATTACTAACTAAATTCACATAATTGTGCAAGAGATTGCTAGAAATTTTAATCTTGCAAATCTGAAACTCTATGCTCGGGGAATAACAACCCCGTTCCTTCCGCCCTTCAGCCCTTGGCCGCCATGGTTCCACTTTCTGTTTGTAGGAATTTGACTGCTTTATTTTTTATTTTATTTTATTATTATTATTTTAAGATTTTATTCATTTATTTGACAGACAGAGATCACAGTAGGCAGAGAGGCAGGCAGAGAGAGAGAGAGGGAAGCAGGCTCCCTGCTGAGCAGAGAGCCCGATACGGGGCTCGATCCCAGGACCCTGGGATCATGACCTGAGCCAAAGGCAGAGGCTTAACCCACTGAGCCACCCAGGTGCCCCTATTTTATTTTATTTTTCAACAGCTTTAGAGATCTCATATAAGGGGACTCAGAATATCTGGTGTGTGTGTGTGTGTGTGTGTGTGTGTGTGTGTGTGTGTGTGACTGGCTTATTTTGCGTAACGCAATATCCTTAAGTTTCATCCATATTGTAGCGTGTGACAGAATTTCCTTCTTTTTAAAGAATAATATTACATTTTCTTTACTCATTCATACCACATTCTCTGAGCCCATCCATCCATCCGTTGGTGAGCCTTTGGATGGCTTTTTCTCATGGGCTACTGGGAACAGTGCCCTGTGAACCTAGAAATGCAGAAACCCCTTTCAGATCGTGATTTCAGTTTTCCGCAATACAGAAGTGGGATTACCGGATCATAGAGTATTTTTTAATTTTTGGAGGAAACTTCGCACCATTTTCCACAGCAGCTGCACTGTTTCACATTCCCACCCAACAGCGCTCCAATTTTTTCACATCCCTCCACAGCCCTGCCCGCTACCAGAAGTCTTCGTGACAGGAAGGGTAGGCTGATGTGGCAAACTTGGTAGTCGTCTTCTTTTAAGAAATTGCCACAGTTTTCTATCAACCACCACCCTGATCAACGTCCATCAATACTGAAACAAGACCATCCTCCCAGCTAAAAGATTACAGCTTGCTAAAAGCTCAGATGATGGTTAGCACTTTTTAGCAAGAAAATATTTTTTAATTTGGGTGCCTGGGGGGCTCAGTTGGTAAAGCAACTGCCTTCAGCTCGGGTCATAATCCCAGAGTCCTGTTTTAGTAATAGTTACCTGGAACCGATATAAACAAAATGGCTTTGTTTTAGGTGTGTGTTTTAGTAACAGTTACATGGAACTGATATCAATAACTGTTGAGGCATTTATTAAACAACAAAATGTCTACCTAGGCAACATGGAGTCACTATGGCTAAGTAGGCCCAGGCAGGCCCTAGGGGGTTAACATGTTTTAACGTGGAATCGACCCCAACACTAAGATAATTTATGAATTTAAGGTTAGTCTAATCAAAATTTTATGAAGCTGGAATAGGGAATTGTTGTTTAGGGTTTTTTTTCCCCCAATTTTTCAAATCAAAATTTATTCAGATACATATTAAATTACTTGTGCAGATGTCTAATACAAGCTTATGTGTATGAAAACAGCACACGAGAATGTTCATGCCATAGAAAAATGTTCTTAAAAAAAAAGAAAAATGTTCTTGATTATTTTAAATGTTTGTATCCATGCCAAATTTCGATAATTGTTAAAGTAACTGGAGATCTTTAACTTAAATCTTTAACTTAATATTTTCTAATTCTAGAGGGTCTGGTGAAAATAATACATCTGTAAGAATTATGGGAAATGACACTATTGGATAAATACTATCTGAAAACTATAATGCTAAATCTACTTGAATAAAAGCAATTGTAATATCAATTAAATAACAATATCAAAACTAAAAAGAGATAAGTCAAAAAACTTTAAAGACAGAAAACACATGCAGATGTTATGCTGTGGTTGTGGGAGTTCAGGACCGGGCTGTGGTGCGCTCAGTCAAATCCACAGGTGTCTCTGGTGGTGTGGCCCAGGTGCCTGGGCTCTCAAGGCCTGGCTCTTCTCCTTCCTGGGGGTGCTGATGATCCAGGGGTTCTCTGACACTTCTGGGCCTCTGTGGGCGGCTGGTGGAGGAGCAGGAGTAAAAGGACCACTTGGGAAAGGCTGGAAGTTGGACTCTGCTTTGGCCAACATTTGCCTGTTGTGATCATTTTCTTTCTTTAGTTCCTCGAGGCTTCTCTTGGTCAGCACAGCTGCCATCCAGCTTTCCTGAGCTCTCTTTGCATGGAAGAGGATCCCCTTTTGATAGTGCAAGGTATTTTCCTCCAGTTCTCTCCTGGTGTCTTCAGCCATCTTCTTGTATAATTCTCGAGTCTGAGACATGGCCTTGATGTTTCTACATGCGTAGGAAAGATTCCTCTTAATGTCTGCGCACTGCTCTTCTGCCTCAGACGATTTTCTCTCAAGGAGGCTGATGCGTTCTTGATATAATTTAGGCAGATTTTGAAGCTTCTGTTTCAGCTGCTGAATCTCATCTTCAAGCTGTGAATTTTCACGCTGCAAAGAGGCCTCCTTGGCTTGAAGATCTGTTATTTGTCCCATAAGCTCCTCATTCATTTGCTTTCCTTCCCGCAATTGTCTGGCTAGTTCCTGGTTTTTCCCTTCAGCACTTTGAAGGGACACATTGGAATCAGCATCATCAGCGACACCCTTCAGATCACCCTCTGACCTGTGGATGGTGTGATTGTCATTTTCTATTTCCCTCTTTTGCTCGACCTCACAGTGGACATGACCCAAATGATCTCCAAGGAGAGTGGGCCCGGGGAAGGTCTTCAGCAGGTCTTCACCCACCGGTACTAACTGGCTGACTTTCTCTTTCAGGGCCTGTTGTAATCCTGCGTTTGACTGTTCTAGCCTTTCTTTCTCCTGCTTCATTTCTTGGAGTCTCTGCTTCCATCTCGCAGTTTCTTGGGCGAGCCGTTCTGGACTCTGTAGATCATGAGGGTTTCCATTCAAATCACCCAGTGTTTTCTTCCAAAGCTGTTTTCTATTCTTCTCTGATGCTTTGAGGATGGGTCTGTCACTAGTCGCTTGAGAAAATTTAGGAGGCTGGCCCTTCTGTAACTTTTTCAGAAAGTCAACAGCGTTCTGAAGAGACAGCCTACAGTGGTCTGTATTTATTGCTGATAAGCACAAACTTTTTAAGATGGGAAGACTGGCCTCCACCCCAGGCAGACCTAGGGCACCATCAGCTTGTGTCATCGGTTCCATATTCTCACTGCCTTTTCCACAAACTTCAGCGTGGGCGAAACACCTTTTGCCTGACACCTTCACACTTCTTAAAATGTGTTGTTTCTTCACTGGCAAAACCAGTATCACAGTTTATACCAGGATCTCCCAGGGAAATCCACGGAGACCTGAAACGTGTCTCCAGCTTTCAGAAATCACGAGTGGAGGACCCCACAGGTGGTCTTAGGACCAACTGGAAAGTGGATCTATGGCAGGCAGGAGGCCATCCACAGCTGTGGAGAGCTCCCCAGCTCTGCCTCCAAAGGCCAGTGTTCTCTGGGTCTCAACAGAAGGCTCAGAACCTTGGGGGGCGCTCTGCCTCTAAGGTAAACAGTTGCCTGACAACCAGAACACAGCAGTTGGATTGGGGGATGGGGAGGCCAGCCAGCTTCTAGGAGACAGTTGCCCTCTAACTTTGCCCTGAAATAAAAAGTGATCTCACTTCTACAGGCATGTGGGGAGGTGGAAAGGACTGATTGTAGCCAGGTGCCCAGCCACTCAAGGCCCACGTGACCTGACAGGAAACCTACGGGTCAAAATCGGGCCAGACCTTGACCATTCTCTCAGGGCAGAGAGGTAGGCCCCCATCTGTGAGTGAGGCTCATTCTCCTGATTTAAAGCTTCCTTCTGCTTCAGAGAAGCCTGGCACTGTCCTCAAATGTCTCAGGGATCTGTCTCCTTTGAGGTCCCCTCAGCCACTCTGGGCAGGCAGGTTCCCAGGAGTGAAAGGGTCTCCCCAAAGGTATTAATTAAGACACATGGATTCTAATTCTAGTAAGTCAGAAGAAATCAGCTGGAGCTGGCAGAGTCTCATAAATTCATGAATTTTCTGTGGAGCCAGCATGTCCAAGAATATTTGGAAAGGATTAACTCTGCTCTAGGGGTGACTGCAGTGGTCCATGTGGTTCTCCATCTTTAGCCCATCACCCCCAAGATGGCCCCCAGGAGGGTCTCTGGTCCACAAAGTCATTTCCAGAAGCCGGCCTCTGGGGAGAGGGCAGGTCCCTTTTTTGGGCTCTGTTTGCCACCTTTTATTTCATTAAACCCTGTCTCACTCCCCAGGCATCTCTCTGGCAGACACAGCTCAGAACCTCCTTGTCCATCCGCTGGGGCTCCCTCAGGAGCAACTTGTCCTTAGTCCCTTTATCTGAGGGAGAAACAAGAGAACTGCCAGCTGAGGCCAGGCTGGGGTTCCTGAAGACTGTTAATGTTCAGACCACAAGGGCTGCATGGGGGAGGACAGAGGCTCTGGCCCAGCTAGTGGTGTGGGCAGGAAACGGCCAAATGCCTACAGAGAGACTGGGTTCTTTTCTTCTTTTCATTAGACTATTTCTCTCTCTCTCTCCTTTTTTTTTCATTAGACCATTTCTTAAGAGCGATCTTAGATTTACAGAAAAATTGAGCAAAAAGTGTAGAGAGTACGCATGTTGTAGGAAACTTTCTCTGAAACTCAACCTGTGTTGTATTGGTGTAAAACCCAGCATTTGAATACCCCCCACTTTGATTGAGATACAATTTACCTATCACACAATTTATCCATTTTAAGTATACAATTCCACAAATTTCAGCATATATAGAATTACACAACCATCACAATGAGTTTAGAACAGTTCCATTACTGTAAAAAAAAAAAAAAAAAGACCTCTCCAAGCCTGGCATTTCTATTCCCTTTGGCCCATTAGGCTGTCAGAAGGAAATCTAAAATTTTCTGGGCTTAACAAATACCCTTAGGGCAAACCTTTCTTCCCAGTTTATGTACCTACCTGCATAAGTAGTTTCTTTGCCATATTGGATTAGCAATTCCTCCCTGTCTTGATAAGCTTTCTCCTTACTTAAAGACTTAAAAACAAAACAAAACAACAACAACAACAGCAACAACAAAACCCAAAAGCCTTTTCAGGCTCTTTCACCTGTTGGCAAGTGGAACGTGTGCGCATGCTCAGGTTCACAGGAAGTCCCCTCCTGGTGCCTTCTTTGCCCCACAGCTTGGATTTAAGGATTAGGGTTAGTCTCGCGGGTGAATGAGCTTCACTGAGCAGAGTGGGTAACGGAAGGGCCTGGTGTTTGCCACATGCTCGTGACCCTCAGTGCTGCTGCTTCTGCGTGTGAAGCCACCTTTGCTGGAAACGCCTTCCAGTTTGCCAATGGGATCAGATTCTTTACGGCTCATGGAAGTCTCATGGGAATTTCTCCTCTGACTGGTATAATTGCTGAAGACGCTTGCTGGCCATTCCCCAAAGAAAGAGGTTTGATGATTGTTTTAGGAACGGAACGGTGGTTTTGCGTCTTCCGATAAGCTGACTATTTCAAACTTGGGAATATCTCCTCTGTTTCCCAAATGAATACCATCCACACCCGTTCTCCAACAAAACTAAAATAGAGAAGTATAGGTTCAAAGATCTTTCTATGAGAAAGACCTCTTAAAAAAGAAAGAAAGAAAGGCCTCTTAAGAAAACAGACACACACATGCACACACTATAGTTGAATTCATGGAGGTCCTCTCCCTATCTTATTGTCCTGGATAATAGTTATAACATCTAGAATTTGGATCTTCATTGGTTAGTTTAAAATTTTTTTTTAAAGATTTTATTTATTTATTTGACAGAGATCACAGTAGGCAGAGAGATAGAGAGGGAGGGGGAAGCAGGCTCCCTGCTGAGCAGAGAGCCCGATGTGGGGCTCGATCCCAGAACCCTGGGACCATGACCTGAGCTGAAGGCAGAGGCTTTAACCCACTGAGCCACCCAGGCGCCCCTTCATTGGTTAGTTTTGTATATACGGTTTTTCTTGGAGGTGAGCAAGTGGGGTCTGTCTTTCTCACTGCTGATCCCTCACAGAGCCTAGCATAGAGCCTGTACAACTTTTATGAGATTCATGACTCAAAAAGGAGCCATATTAATAACAAATCTAAGAATTCAGACCATAGATTTGGAACAAAGCATGTGAGTTTCAGAGAAGCAGACATTTTAGAAGAAAACTGCCCCTCTAATCTTAGAGGTGTTGAAACCATCCCTTTTCCCAAGGTCTTAGAGAAAAAGAAAGCCCTGAGTGTATACCACTGCAAATGAGTAGGAAACAGCATTGAGTACTTAATGCACTCAAAGTGAACACTTCCCTTCAAGAGATAACCAGGAATTCCCGAGAGCAGCAGATTTTCTTTACAAAAACTATGGGATTATGGGCAAAAATAACAAAATGGGGGTCATGAAAATCCCAAGAACGCCCAAATGGTAGGACAGATCTGGGGTCAGATCTCTGCTGTGCCTCCGTGGACTCATCATTTTTTTCTCCAGCCTTTCTCTTGTCCTTTGTGGGATGGATGTCTTAGATTTATTGTAAGATGATGGGACACTTCACATCAGACATAACATGGGGGACAAATTCCATGTATGTTGGTTTTGTCCATTTCTTTTCCATGGTTCAAAAAATAGCCAGGAGAATACTTCCTTGGTTGTTTTAAAGATTGGAAAAACAAAAAACACATAAAATATCTTCTGAAGCTATTTTACTATAAGTTGATGTTGACTATAAGACCAAACTAAATTGGGGGAAAAAAAAAATCTTCAACTAAAAGGGGCTTGTGTTTGTGTGTGTGCACGGCCGTATGGAAGAAATAGGGGCCAGACTAGAATCAGAAGAAGATGGGAGGGTTTCATTTACACAGTCTGTATAGACTTAAAGTAAACTTCTAAGACAGTGCTTCTCAAACTTGACTTTGTATCATGGAAGGTCTTGTTAAAACACAGATTTTTGTCCACTTCTCCCATCCCTGCAGCCCTGCCATTTCTTTTTTTTTTTTTTTTTTAAAGATTTTATTTATTTGACAGAGAGAGAGAGAGATCACAAGTAGGCAGAGAGGCAGGCAGAGAGAGGGGGAAGCAGGCTCCCCGCTGAGCAGAGAGCCTGACACGGGGCTCGATCCCAGGACCCTGAGATCATGACCTGAGCCGAAGGCAGAGGCTTAACCCACTGAGCCACCCAGGCGCCCCTGCCATTTCTGATTCTACAGTTTGGGGTGGGTCCTAGGAATTTTCATATCAAGTAAGATGACAGCGATATTCTAATACTGGACCTAGGACCACACTGAGACAAGGCAATTGTCAGATTCTCAACCTTGGTTGTACCTTGAGATCACCTGGGAAGCTTTACAAAACACCGATGCCTGGGCTGAACCCAAGCCTCAGTTGAGAAGTTCTGATTTCACTGCTCTGGGTGGGGGGTCTGGACGTCAGGAGCTTTAAAAGTGCAAAAGTTAAAAACAATTTAACAATTGTTAAAAACAATTTCCCTGTCAGTTCTGGTAAATTGTAGAAAAGGGGCATTCAATTTTTCGTTCATTCAGTAAGTATCAATTGAGTTTCTACTATAACCTGAGCCTTGTGTGGGGTGTTAGTGATATGGATATAAATCAGACAGAGAAAGGCAGATTGTCACTTTGATAACTAATGAGGTGGCTGGCATACCAATGAACATATTTACAGAGAGCTGTTAAGAGCTGTAAGTGGGGGCTCTTGGACGGCTTAGTTGGTTAAGCACCTGCTTTCGGCTCAGGTCACGATCCTGGGGTCCTGGGATCGAGCCCCATGTCCAAATCCCTGTTCAACAGGAAGCTTCTCCCTCTGTCTGTGCTTTCTCTCTCTCTCTCTCTCTCTGTCAAATAAATAAAATCTTGAAAAAAAAAAAAAAGAGCTCTGGTGGAGGGCAATGAGTTTTAAGTGAGCAAAGACTTCATTAAGGAACTCAAACTTACTTTTGAAGAATGAGGATTTTTTTATGGGCAGAGACTTAGGGGAAGAACATATGGAGGAGAGGTCTGGAGCTAGGAATGGACACAGGATGCGTTCACAGGTGTTCTCAGTTACCTGGAGCCTGGGGTAGGTGGTATGCAAGGAGGCCGCAGATGTTGTCTAGAACCAGGGGAAGTGTTTCGAGATTCCAGGAGGACAGGGCGCCTGGGTGGTTCAGTCAGTTAAGCGTCTGTCTTAGGCTCACGTCATGATCCCAGGGTCCTGGGATGGAGCCCCACATGGGACTCCTTGCTCAGTGCGAAGTCTGTTTCTTCCTGTTTCTCTGCCTGTTGTTCCTTTGTTCCTCCAGCTTGTTGCTCTCTCTGTCCCCCCCCCCGCCCAAAAAAAAAAATTCCAGGAAGAGAGTGGTATGACTGGGTTTAATCACCGGCTACACTTGAGATAGGAAGACCTACCTGAGAAATGTTCTCTAGATAGAATCATCTTTATCTTTTTAAAAAGATTTTTATTTATTTATTTATTTATTTGAGAGAGAGAGAGAGAAAGAGAGAGAGAGCGCATGTGGGGAAGGAGGAGGCAGAGGGACAAGCTCAGATGCAGGGCTCGATCCCCCACCCTGAGATCATGATCTGAGCCCAAGCAAGAATTGGATTCCTCATGCACGGAGCCACCCAGGCACCCTTAGAATAATCTCTATCTTGAGGTTATATCTAGGATATTCTCCAGAGGTATATAATCAGGGCACCCAAACATCATAGACTAATAGGAAAATAAGACACCAGCTTCCTCCTCATTGGCTAACTCCCAAACTTCTGATTTGATTCTGGGGGGATAGGAAGGACACATTTGTTCTCACACGATTCTACCTGGTTTTGGACTTCGGAAATGTGGGCAGGAAAAGAGGCAATGTTGAGAAAGAAGACACCAGACAGGAGAAAAAGGAAACGGAAAAGACCCCGAGGTTTGGAACAGGACAGAAGGGTGAACAAAAATGGAAGGTCTGGGAACCTGTTTCTCACCTGCCGCCAGCGGGTCCCTCTGAAAGCCAGCTGGGGAAGGTCAAAGGCCATATCCGGTGGCCTGCACTGCCACCTGCAGGTACGATCCTGAATTACCGCCTGAATTTTATTCTGAGCTTTGGGGAAAGCCAGATGGGACCCAGGATATGCCTGGGCTCCCCCCAGGTTACCCCCAAGCTGGGCCAGCAGTTAACGATTCTGTTCCTTGAATTTCAGACTGACTGGCTTTTAAAGGATCATTCTTCATGAATATGAAAAGGTACTTTCCCCCCTATGTTTTTACATCTCTGAAGTCCTAACTTGTTTTGGAATTAATCGTCAGTTTAAGCCACAGACAATTTTCCCCTTTGAGATACACAAAGGAGCATCTTACCATCGATACCATCTTAAACTTGGAGAAATATGGCGATATTTATTTTGCATGCATCAGAGGTGCGGCCTGATGGACAAGGCATGACTTTTGGAATGTGGAAGATCTACCGTCACCTTGAATCTCTAATACCCTTTCTTTCTTATATTCTGGATCTCCGTTACTCACTAATTCTTTGATTTTTGGCACATTAATTATCGGAGTCTCAATTTCTTCATCCTATGTATCTTACACGGTTTTGTCAGAGTTTAATGATCTTATATATAAAGTCCTTGAAAGGTCCCTACCTCCCACATTAAAGCACTCAGTAAATAACTATTATCATTTCCAAATTAAAGTCTCAAAAACTGATAGCTGTTCTACAAATACCCCGAAGGAAAAACATCCGGACAAAAACACTCTTCATTCTAGAATGCGCTGTTGAATCGCAAATGCAATCTGTGCTGTTTAATCCTTGGAATTTAGGAAGACCTGCTGCTGAGCCGCTCTCTTTCGGTTGATAACAAAGGCAGGAGAATTCGGATGGAGGCCGTGGGGGCAGTTATTTTAAATATTTGGATGTTTAAAGTCTTACGCAGGAGCCTGCTATCTTTGCCTTGTGTAATTCAAAACCTCCCATCCCCAAACCGTGTTTTCCTTTGTGCCCTTAAAACTAGTCAGCTTGACTTCTGCTTTATTTTGATAAACCTGGAAATGCAGAGCCCAGTCTTTTAAGTAAAGCTTTTCCAGGGCTTAAGGCAGCCAAACCTAAATGAAGCTGAAAATGACAATGAAAAGAGGTAATGCTATCTATCGCTGTCTGCTGGATGCCATCTGTAGCTCTCCCTAGCAATCGCAGGATAAAATAAAGCCCCGTGTTGAAGGGCAGGGCATAAGCAGGCTGGGTCTTGAAGCCTCAGTTAGCTCTGCAGGGAGGTGTCTCTGAGAAGGACCCCGATGGGAATGGAGCTTATAAAGATGTCTTGGAGCAGGCTTTCATATTTGCAATGTGGCTGCCCCTTCAGCTCCCTAATACCCCTTCTCTCTTAAGTGATATGAAATTGTACAGTCCAAGTTCTTAGCACAAGTCCCAAGGAGAGGGAAGCAGCCATAAAAGGGGAAGAAATCAAAGCTTTCCATGGTGGCCGCGCTGTGCTTTCGCTTCCTGGTAACACCATTGCATTTCTGGGGTTGTGTCGGGAGGAGATGCTGAAGGGGGAAACAAGGAGTTTGTTTTGTTTGTTTATTTAAGATTTATTTATTTATTTTAGAAAGAGAGAATGAGTGGGGGGAGGGGCCGAGGGAGAGAACCTCAAGCAGATTCCCTGTTAAGTGTGGAGCCTAACACAAGACTCGATCCTAAAACCCTGACATGGCCTGAGCTGAAACCAAGAGCCAGACACTCTACCAACTAAGCCACCCAGGAGTCCCTAGACGGGAATCTTGAAATACTCCTCCTGCCCGGGACCCTCCTTTCTCAGTGCCTCTGTCCTTCTTCCTGGCCACTGTTCAATCTTCCATTCCCAGCTCTCCTACATAGGTCGTAAGCTCAGTTGATACCTCGAGGTCCTGGATGTATTAAGAATCTTGCAGGTATGAGGGACGCCTGGGTGGCTCAGTCTGTTAAGCCGCTGCCTTCAGCTCAGGTCATGATCCCAGGGTCCTGGGATTGAGTCCCCCATCGGGCTCCTTGCGGGGCAGGGAGCCTGCTTCTCCCTCTGCCTCTGCCTGCCACTCTGTCTGCCTGTGCTCTCGCGTGCGCTCTCTCTCTCTCTAACAAATAGATAAATAAAATCTTAAAAAAAAAAAAAGAATCTTGCAGGTATGAGATAAAGTCATGGTTTGAGTCCAGGTTGAGGTGACATCCACCTGTGGGTTTTGGTTTTGTTTTTTCCTTGAGAGCACCCTGTCCCCCCACATTCCCCTCCCCAAGTAGGAACTCCACCTGCATCCGTGTCTGCCCTCCCAGCAGGCATGTTTGCAGATACAATAAGTGTTTGTATTACTCATATATTAAGTCTGTTAACATCTGCTCATTTATTTATGCCCCAGAACAGCCTGTGGAGAGAAAACCACTGGGTCCATTTATAAATGAGAAACTAGACCCCGAAGAAGGGAAGTAACTGGTCCAAGGTTAGAGACATCCTGTACAGAAGGAAGCTCACATCCTAACCCAGATTTCACAACGGTAAAGCTCCTGTGTTGCCAACAAGGCACAATATCCTAATTTTTATGCTTAAAAAATGAGAACAATCTATTTTCTGGGAATAGCATATTTTAGTGACCAAAATGACCCATGTTTTGAGGCTTCCTTCAGTTCTATAATAAGGGTGGTTTGGTGAGTGGGGACAGATGGTGACAATTATTTATTGAACGCCGGAGTCTCTTTTCACCTACTTTTATCTATGTTTGTTAGCGATTTAATTACCTCTCTCCGAAAGTTTCCTTCACCTGTATAAAAAGTTATAAAAACTTTAATTAAGCACTTGGTGAGCTTTCGAGGGGACGTCTGACAGCTCTCTGTGGTCTTGTCTAACTCTATCGTCCCACCTGCTATGATAATGAAATCGTAGAAACAGCAGGAAATGTACGTAATATACTACCTCAGTCAAGGTGGCTGGGTCATCAGAAGGGGGATGGGAGGTGGGTCGGGGCAGTGTGGCTGCAGGTGTTTATGACGGGGACAAGTCACAGACTCTCACTGGCGGGAATACGGACATATGCAGAGTGAAACTGCATAGATGACCTTTTATTACCACGTGCTTCAGGGGAGAGGCCCAGGGTGCTGGGAGAAGGGCTGGAAGGAGGCTCTGCGGTCAGAGGCCTGGCATGGAAGTCCAGGGCCGCCTCTCACCGGGATCAAGATGTTGGGCATGCCATCGTCTGTGCCTCTTTCTGCTAGTGGATTAAACCAGGCTGATGGTTCCAACACTGCGGGTCAGTTGTGAGGATGAAGGGAGTTAATACTGGAGCAAGCTAGAGCAGATATTCCTCAGCACAATCCCATGTATCACCCCTACTACGGAGAGGAAGAACTAGAGGCCAAGAGAGCGGGAGAGGTCCTGGCAGGAGGCCACACAGCCCCTAAGGATTGGAGCCAAAATTAGAACCTGGATGTAGGTGGCCTAATGTTCATATGCTTTCCCTGCTCCATTCGTGTTCGAAATGCCCCATCGATCATTTGATCTTCTTTGCTCTTCTGGAACATTCTTTTTTCAAAGATTTCATTCATTCATTCATTCATTCATTCATTCATTCATTTATTCAGCTATTTGAAGAGCATGTGTGCCCGTGAGCAGGAGGGGGAGAAGCAGAGGCAGAGAGAGAAGGCCAAGCAAACTCCACACCAAGCATGGAGCCCAAGGCAGGGCTAGATCTCCGGACCCTGAGATCCTGATATGAGCTGAAACCAAGAGTTGGATGCTTAACAGACTGAGACCACCCACGTCCCTCTCTTCTGGAACATTCTGACTCCTAATGAGTTTTTCTGAGCAGACCTGCCCCTTGGGAGGTGGCCGGTGGCCAATGCTCGTCGCGTCCCCAGGTACAGTGCCCATGCAAGTGAGTATGCTGGCTTTTGAGTTTTCGTTTCAGCCTCTCCTGAGAATGGCCAAGTGTGAAAGACATCTCCAGCCTCTGTATCTCTACTAAGGTTTGTAATATCCTATGTTTGAACCAAAAAAAACGGAAGGCTATTTTGAGGGGACCCACACTGAGCTCTCCTCTGTAGGTTTCAGGTGTCAGAAATGACAAAAGCTCTTCTGTATCTACAGTCATCTCACCAGCATTTAACGACCAGAAAGCAGTTAGAGACAATGGCAGGAGATGACTATCTCTTTTTGTTTGAGAAATATCCTTTCGTTTGCATCAGAATAGATGAATCTTCAGGACACCTGGGTGCCTCAGTTGGTTAAGCGTCAGCATTCCGCTCAGATTATCATCCCAGAGTCCTGGGATTGAGCCCCACATTGGGCTCCCTGCTCAGCAGGGAGGTTCCTTCTCCCTCTGCCTGCTGCTCCCCCTGCTTGTGCTCTCTCTCTCTGACAAGTAAATAAATAAAATCTTTTAAAAAAAAAGAATAGATGAGTCTTCTTAAATCTGAGCTAAAATTAAGGCAAGCTATGCAAATTCTTTGTTGTAGAAGGCAGGGTTACGTTCATAATGTAAAATATTTAGGTAATAATTTCTGTTGTCCAACATCATGTCATTTATTGATCCAGTGATGGGGACACATCTTTTTTATACATGTGTTTCTAGTATTATAATATTTTATCTACAGTTAACCCTTGAACAACCCAGGTTTGAACTGCGAGGGTCCACTTACATGTGGATCTTTTCAATACCGTAAATATACTGTAAATATGTTTTCCCTCTCTTGTAAGTTTTAAATAACATTCTCTTTAGCTTATTTTATTGTAAGGATACAATATACAACTTGTAATATATATACTGTATGTACACAATGTGTGTGAACTGACTGTTTATATTATTGCTAAGTCTTCCGATCAACAGTAGGTTATTTGTAGTTGAGTTTCTGGGGAGTTAAAAGTTATACACAGATTTTCTTTAAGATTTATTTATTTATTTGAGAGCAGGGTAGGGAAGGGACAGAAGCAGATGGAGAAAATCCCAAGCCTGTTCCCGGCTGATTATGGAGCCCATCACCGGGATCCATCCCAGGACACTGAGATCACTATCTGAGCTGAACCAAGACTTCATTGTTCAACCAACTGTACCCCCTAGGCATCCCTATACATGGATTTTTGCCTGTGGTGGCATCAGCACCCCTAACACCTGTGTTATTCAAGGGCCAACTGTATACATATACACACATGTACACACACACGCCCAGGGCAAAAGGCAACAGTGAGACACAGATAAGTTTGTTACGGGACTTATATCAGAAGAACAGACCCAAACCAAACTGCTCCCAGCTGCCTTTTTTCACAGACTTTGTGAGACCCTGGAAAGGAGCCTCAGAGATTTCTGCCACAAAGATGAGCAGAGTGGCTGACAGATCTTTGGAGTAAGATGTGCTGAGATCTGAAGTCCCCTGAGCAGCCCCTGAGTGAAGGCAGATGCTTAACCGATGGAGTCACCCAGGAGCCCCAAAGGAAATTATTTTAAGCACCAATAGCTAAGACCGCTGTCTCTTCTCCCCTAGAACAATAGGCTTTCCTTGTGCGCCCAGGACTGAGAGATGCTGGGACATGGGCCTTGCAGGGCTATAATCAGCAAAGACCTTGGCAAACTGGGACGAGTCACTCATCCCACTTCCATTCTTCCCTTCCGAAATCTCTCTCATCAGATGGCGCTGGAAGAAATATAGGGCCTATGGGATCTGGCAGAGGGGAGATTGACTAAGGGATGCATTTCATTTGGGTGTTGTTGGGGAGATGCTTGTGGTTGGCGGTCCTTTTGCGGTAAGTTGTTGGTAAGTATTGCACAATAGGACCAGCCTCCAGCTGCTAGCCCCGAACCGCTCAGCATTCTCTCACCAAGACACAGAACCTTGGCTCACACCACACTATAATCATGTTCTATGGCTCCCAGCACCTGGAGAGCAGGGGTAGTGGGGGAGAAACAAGGTTTGGAGCAGGCAGGGCCAGAAATCAATGTGCGGAAAGGTCTTCCAATGATCAAATATATACAATTGATAGAAGATGGAATTTTCATTGATCTTTAGTCAAAATGGAAGTTCTCCCCTCTCAAGTATCAACTCGAGAATGCAGTGTTATACCAATATGAAGGTATCCTATACTTTTTTCTTTCTGGGAATTGAGCGAAATGCCATTTTTCTGATTCCCTGTTGGAAAGGTACAGTCATATAGTGGTTTTATAGTGAATGTGTTAGTGTCTGAATTCATGTGGGTTACTTATCCTATCGATGATAGAACAAGTTTTGATTCACTTTACTAAATGAAGGGTTAATTTTTCTTGTTATTTTCTCTATTACAATTGCAATTATATAGTGAGGTGCTCAAAACTTATAAAGCCAAAAAAATCTAGGAAAATAGAAACACCATAGACGTGTTAAACAGTCATTTCATAAAAAATGTTATGCTATCTTTCTGAAGTTAATAATGACTTTGATATCAGACTGAAAAAAGAAGAGCACAAAATTTATTATGCAATCTCTCTCATGAATGTAAACTCGAAAATCCTGAATAAATATTAGCAAACAGAAGTTATCACTTTATTGTTTTGAAAGCCATCATGATCAAGGGGACTTACCATGAGAATTCATGTATGATTTAAGAGAAAAAAAAAGCCATAAATGCAGTTCATCTCACAGACTAATTTAAAGGATAAGAACTTTCTAATATACCTAAATGTACACAAACAAACATTTATTAAAATCCATTATCCATCTAAGATTTGTAGGTACACATATGCGCACACAAAGCATAGAAAGCTACATCTTAACTTATAAGTATTATCTAATTCAACACTACAAATAATTTTATGTTTAATAGTGAAATGTAGAGCCATTCTTTTGTAAGTCAGGAACAAGGCAAAGATAAGTCCAGTACAATAGGAAAAAGTAGAAACAGCTCTACAATGATGAGCTAGTTTCTACGGAGGGAAAGATTTTACTGAACAAGGTAGAATAAAGAAATAAAGCAAGTTCTTTGATTGGAAGACATGCTTTCATGAAGATGTCAATTGTTTTCAAATTAATATATAAATTCCATGCAATTCTAATAAAAATCCTATCAGTTTTTGATAGAACTCAAAATGCTCATTTGACATTGTGTATGGAAAGCCTAGTGCAAAAACACCCACAAAACAAAAACAAAAAAAACAAAAAACCAAACCCACGTAATTTTGAATTAGAACAAGGTAGAGAGACTCACCCTACTAGGTAGTCATATATATTATAAAGTAATACCAATTAAGAGAGTGTGTATCAGTGCATGGTAGACAAAAAGCAAGTTCAGGAAAGATAATGTACCTGATACTATTTATGTCAAGCCTCAAACACACAAAAATAATATGATATATGCACATGGAAGAATATGTGTAATGAAAATACAAAAATATTAATAAAAACGTCAATTATCAGGGACACCTGGGTGGCTCAATCAGTTAAGCATCTGCCTTTGGCTCAAGTCATGATCTCAGGGTCCTGGGATCACCCGAGTCAGACTCGCTGCTCAGCAGGGAGTCTGCTTCTCCCTTTCCCTCTTCCCTTTCCTGGTTCGTGTTCTCTCTCTTTCTCAAATGGATAAATAAAATCTTGGAAGAAAGAAAGAAAGAAAGAAAGAAAGAAAGAAAGAAAGAAAGAAAGAAAGAGAGGGAAGGGAGGGAGGAAGGAAGGAATAAATAAATAAAATGTCAATTATCAAACATTATAATTCTTTAAATGAGAAGAGATGTACAAATCCACAGAGGCTACAGCTGCATTTGTAATGTTTTATTTAAAAATAAAACACACACACACACACACACACACAAACACACACATTTCTAATGCAGAGGTTTCCAATTTTCTTAGTTCATAGCAACTTTATTATCTCCATTATTTTGTGATGGTAGCCAGGTTGAAAGAAAAGTCTAAAGGTTCCCTTTCTTAAGTATTTAGAATTCAGAAAGCTTAATAGTAATGGTTGTGAGGTGTCCGATGTCCCCACGTGTCCCTTGAAAATTAAAAGCATACAGTGGTGTTCCTATGAGTTCCCTGTGGCACACAGTTTGGGAACCACAGATTTTCAAAGCCAATCTTGAAAATAATCTAAATTCAACCAAGTTCATTGGTAGATTCATGAATGTTTGTTGTATTTTCTCTCCACTTTTATGAAAGCCTGAGAAATGTCAGGGAACTGGGCTGGGTACTTTGCCCAAGTTATTCCATTTTGTCCTCACAAGGGATCCTGCATTCTCTTTCTGCATAAGAGGAAACAGATGTTTATTAAAGTTGAAGAAAATTCACCATCACACACTTATAAGTGCTGAGGCCTAGACTGAGGTCAACCCTGTATGACTAAAGGTGTTTTGGTACTGATCGCTACTAACCCTGTGTTTCAGGGACTAAACCCAGCCAGCCAATGGAGAATGGGTGTAGCCATTGTCCTCACACATGTGGTAGGAGACCAAGACAGAAAAAGTGTGAGCGCTGGGAAAGACGTGTGCTCAACCTAGTGGTGAGCAGTCAGAAGTCGGGAGGGCGTTAGGGTTAAATTTGGGCTGGGGCTTGCAAGATACACATTCCTTTATGGGTATCCACAAAAGTATAAAGACAGAGAGGTAAGGAACCCTGTGGTCATTTTGCAAAACAATGGGTTGGTTATGCCCCGAAGTCCAGGACAAACAGTAAATTATTTGTAAGGCCTGCACTGAGCTCTTTCCCGCCCTTGGTCTCCAAAGTGTTAGCGACTTTGACTACTCACAGTCTAACTCCATTTTATTTCTATCATATCTTCCCACTCCTTCCAAACCAACAATAAAAGCTTTACACAAAAGATACTTTTTTTTTTTTTTTAACACGTGCCGTTAGAGCTTACTCATCTCTGTATTTCCTAGACCTCAGGCTATGTCCTGAATATGTTCTAAAGGAAATGGCAATTTTTGAATATTTCTTCAAAATCTGGATTGTTTGGGTTCACAAGTATTAAGCTGAAAGAGAAAGAAAAGCCCCAGTGGGTTTTCGTATGCCCTAGCTGTTCTATGAATCCCCCTGGGTCTTAGAAATTGACAGAAAGTTCCAAGAGCCCCTGCCATCTTGATGTAAACGTCTAATGTTTCTATTGCAAAAGCAAGTGAATGTTCTCAGCAGTTGTGGCTTCAAAAGTCCCTGGGAAACGGAATTCCACTTATACAGCAAAGCTCTGGGTCAGAAATCTGCCTGGATTAAGTGGTGACTTTGTCTCCTTTGAAATTCATTTGAGTTCCATCTCCTGCCTGTGTAGTCCTCCCCTTCTTGTGATGACCAACCTTGGCTTACCTTTAGCCTGGGTTTCCTAGGTCTCAGTACCTAACTTTCAACTGTTGGCTTCTCCTTTTGCTCATGCTGGTCCCATCCCACCCGGTGACCCCCTAATTCCCTTGGGAAGTCAGAAGGTCTCTGAGAGAGGAGGCACCTGCGGGCAACGCCACCGCATGGCGAAGGGGGTGGGGTGTACCTGTGTTCAAGCATCCAGCTGGGTCATAGAAAAACGGGCTCTTGGCAGTACCTTCTTTCAGATCACTAAGCACAGCCTACACTCAGCAGATCGATACGGGTGAGACAAAAATTTACCCATGAGATAAAAATTATCTTAAAATCTTTGATTTTTATATGGGTTGGGAGGAGATCAGCCCAGAAACTGCTTTTTCCATGTTTTGGTGCAGCATGGAGTGGCACCAAGAGTTCCAAGTCCTGGAGAACATAAAGCAAAAATACGTTCTTCCAGAGGGCTGAGTACGTGCATCACACATTTGACTCTAGAAATCAGAATTTTGGTCTAGAAGACAGAAGCTCCCGCCTGAGGGGCAGGTCAAGGCAGACAGCAAGGACTGTGGAAATGGAGCTGCAGTGATCTCTGTCCCCATATATGCGACTTCTGTTGCATGTGTAGAGACCGCCATCTTTCTGCCACAGTTCAGCGTCAATGGTCCCGATTAAGTAAATGAGAGATCTGAAGAAGGCAGCATGGGTTGTGGAACGTGTGGGGCCCAAGCTGGGAATCATCAGAGCAAAACAGTGAAGCAAGGAGAGAGACTGGTTCCAAGCAGACATGCCTGCCTCCCCACAGAGGTGTGATGGCAATTTCTCAGTGAAGGAGGCAGATAGCTCGTGGACATTACTGTCTGGTCCGTAGAGTTGGTGTTGGGAAGGTGCTGCCATAAATTAATAGTTTGTTCAACCATTCTGGCCTCACAGTATCTTGACTTATCTCTTTTTAGAAAAATATTTTATTTATTTGTTTGAGAGAGAGAGAGAGGAAGAGAGAGAGAGTGAGTGCACAAGCAGGGGGAAGAGGCAGAGGGAGAATAAGCAGGTCCCCACTGAACCGGGAGCCTACTTGGGGCTCGATCCCAGGACTCTGGGATCATGACCTGAGCCAAAGGCAGATGCTTAACTGACTGAGCCACTCAGGCTTCCCTGACTTACTCTTTAGAAGTAATTTAATAAGCATGTGATTGGAACTTCAGCAGAAATCACTAATAGAGTCAACATCATACCCTAATAATAGAGACCAGGCATCCAGTGAAATCACTGCATGAAAAAAATGGGGGAAATTAAAAAAAAAGAAAAAAAAAAGGATTCAGTAGTGGCCTGGCCAGGACAAATTGCACAAAGACTTATCAATGACTGCCAATATTGCCAGACCTCTTCTAATTGTCCAAAAGCTGCCAGTAACCCAGATTTTGACTTGAATTCATTAGATTTTGACATGTTGACATAAGTGCAATGAGGCCAAAGTTTTTTTGGCCACACTAACATGTATGTGGTACAGGTGAATCCAAAGCCCCATGGTTAGTGAGACCGGCTGTGACCCTAATTACAATTCTATTCTAGGTGCTGGTGCCTGAGTTAACATTTTAGCAAAGGCTGCTTATGGAGTCTGTTGGTGAGAAATACTTCGCTGTTTCTGCAAGTCTCTTTTTCCATTTGTTCTCCATCTTTTGTCAACAGGACATGCTTGTGAGTCTCAAGCATTTGGGGGGAGGTTATTGGCTGCTATGGTCTTTGTGGGCTACATCTAGAATGCCAAATATCTTTTTTTTCCTAATTTTTATTTTTTTATTTATTTTCAGCATAACAGTATTCATTGTTTTTATACCACATCCAGTGCTCCATGTAGTCCGTGCCCTCTCTAATACCCACCACCTGGTTCCCCCAACTTCCTACCCCCCCACCTCTTCAAACCCTTCAGATTGTTTTTCAGAGTCCATAGTCTCTCATTGTTCACCTCCCTTTCCAATTTCCCCCAAATGCCTTCTCCTAACTCCCCATGTCCTCCATGCTATTTGTTATGCTCCACAAATAAGTGAAACCATATGATAATTGACTCTCTCTGCTTGACTTATTTCACTCAGCATAATCTCTTCCAGTCCCGTCCATGTTGCTACAAAAGTTGGGTATTCATCGTTTCTGATGGAGGCATAATACTCCATCGTGTATATGGACCACATCTTCCTTATCCATTCGTCCGTTGAAGGGCATCTTGGTTCTTTCCACAGTTTGGCAACCGTGGCCATTGCTGCTATAAACATTGGGGTACAGATGGCCCTTCTTTTCACTACATCTGTGTCTTTGGGGTAAATACCCAGTAGTGAAATTGCAGGGTCATAGGGAAGCTCTATTTTTAATTTCTTGAGGAATCTCCACACTGTTCTCCAAAGTGGCTGCACCAATTTGCATTCCCACCAACCGTGGAAGAGGGTTCCCCTTTCTCCACATCCCCTCCAACACATGTTGTTTCCTGTCTTGCTAATTTTGGCCATTCTAACTGGTGTGAGGTGATATCTCAATGTGGTTTTAATTTGAATCTCCCTGATGGCTAGTGATGATGAACATTTTTTCATGTGTCTGATAGCCATTTGTATGTCTTCATTGGAGAAGTGTCTGTTCATGTCTTCTGCCCATTTTTTGATATGGTTATCTGTTTTGTGTGTGTTGAGTTTGAGGAGTTCTTTATAGATCCTGGATATTAATCTTTTGTCTGTACTGTCATTTGCAAATATCTTCTCCCATTCCGTGTGTTGCCTCTTTGTTTTCTTGACTGTTTCCTTTGCTGTAGAGAAGCTTTTGATTTTGATGAAGTCCCAAAAGTTTATTTTGGCTTTTGTTTCCTTTGCCTTTGGAGACATATCTTGAAAGAAGTTGCTGTGGCTGATATCGAAGAGATTACTGCCTATGTTCTCCTCTAGGATTCTGATGGATTCCTATCTCACGTTGAGGTCTTTTATCCATTTTGAGTTTATCTTTGTGTACGGTGTAAGAGAATGGTCGAGTTTCATTCTTCTACATATAGCCGCCCAGTTTTCCCAGAACCATTTATTGAAGAGACTGTCTTTTTTCCACTGTATATTTTTTCCTGTTTTGTCGAAGATTAACTGACCATAGAGTTGAGGGTCCATATCTGGGCTCTCTACTCTGTTCCACTGGTCTATGTGTCTGTTTTTATGCCAGTACCATGCTGTCTTGGTGATCACAGCTTTGTAGTAAAGCTTGAAATCAGGTAACGTGATGCCCCCAGTTTTATTTTTGTTTTTCAACATTTCCTTAGTGATTCGGGGTCTCTTCTGGTTCCATACAAATTTTTGGATTATTTGCTCCAGCTCTTTGAAGAATACCGGTGGAATTTTGATTGGAATGGCATTAAAAGTATAGATTGCTCTAGGCAGTATAGACATTTTAACAATGTTTATTCTTCCGATCCAAGAGCATGGAATGGTCTTCCATCTTTTTGTGTCTTCTTCAATTTCTTTCACGAGTGTTCTGTAGTTCCTTGAGTACAGTTCCTTTACCTCTTTGGTTAGGTTTATTCCCAGGTATCTTATGGTTCTTGGTGCTATAGTAAATGGAATCGATTCCTTAATTTCCCTTTCTGTATTTTCATTGTTAGTGTATAAGAAAGCCACTGATTTCTGTACATTGACTTTGTATCCTGCCATGTTACTGAATTGCTGTATGAGTTCTAGTAGTTTGTGGGTGGAGTCTTTTGGGTTTTCCATATAAAGAATCATGTCACCTGCGAAGAGAGAGAGTTTGACTTCTTCATTGCCAATTTGGATACCTTTTATTTCTCTTTGTTGTCTGATTGCTATTGCTAGGACTTCTAATACTATGTTGAACAAGAGTGGTGAGAGTGGGCATCCTGATCTCAATGGGAAGGCTGCAAGCTTTTTCCCATTGAGGATGATATTTGCTGTGGTTTTTTCATAGATAGATTTGATGAAGTTCAGGAATGTTCCCTCTATCCCTATACTTTGAAGCATTTTAATCAGGAACGGATGCTGGATTTTGTCAAATGCTTTTTCTGCATCAGTTGAGAGGACCATGTGGTTCTTCTCTCCAGGACCTGATGGATTCCCTGGGGAATTCTACCAAACTTTCAAAGAAGAAATAACACCTATTCTCCTGAAGCTGTTTCAAAAAATTGAAGCAGAAGGAAAACTTCCAGACTCTTTCTATGAAGCCAGCATTACCCTGATCCCCAAACCAGGCAAAGACCCTACCAAAAAGGAGAATTTCAGACCAATATCACTGATGAATATGGATGCTAAGATTCTCAACAAGATCCTAGCAAACAGGATCCAACAGCACATTAAAAAGATTATCCACCATGACCAGGTGGGATTCATTCCTGGGCTACAAGGATGGTTCAACATTCGCAAATCAATCAATGTGATAGAACAAATTACTAAGAATAGAATGCCAAATATCTTAATTTAAAATATGTTGTACACCAACATAGTATACTTACATGCAATACTGAAGTTGCATTTGCTGAGGAAGGACACAACTGTTCCATTCTATTGCAAACTCTAATTGGTGTTCATAGGGTCGGCTTGACATGCAGGGAAGAAAACAGATCTCAGCTGGGAGGGGCACAACTATTGTTTGCCTTGTAGTGTTGCTAGATGGAGATCCTCCTCCAGATATGGGCCATAGCTGTCTTGACCCATAGCTGAACATTTTCCAAGAATAAATACTAAAATGATGAAAAATCATCTTTTCAAAAGCAAAGTATGAATCCCAATAGGTCAAAGGGATTTTTGTACTTGGAACGAGGCAGAATGTTTCTTGTAATGGGCTTCTCTGTGATGTAGTGTTTTGAGTTCATGATTAACTTAGTAAAAATATGTGTAAATTAATGTCCAGAATGATTCTATGCAGTTTGGATGGCAATGATTAAAATTTAGTTGAAGACTATTTCTATCTCTAATTTCTAGTTCGTAGTCAAGCAGTGGTACACTTATTAGAAAGTCTGCCCAACAAAATGAGAAGAAAATTCTCAGAAAGCAAACTTTAATTTTCTTTTAAAGATTTTATTTATTTATTTGACAGACAGAGATCACAAGTAGGCAGAGAGGCAGCCAGAGAGAGGGGGGGAAGCAGGCTCCCTGCTGAGCAGAGAGTCCGATGTGGGGCTCGATCTCAGGATTATGACTGAGCTGAAGGCAAAGGCTTAACCCACTGAGCCACCCAGGTGCCCTGCAAACTTTATTTTTAAAAACTATCTTTTATTCTGAGATTTTTATCATGAAATTAAAGAACTAGTAGCTGGTAGAGGGTTTTTTTATGTTAGTGCACGTCTGTATTTGACACAACTTGAATTTGTGTCTTATTTTCATCTTCTAATTTTTTAAAAAATACATTTTACCAATAAAAAATCCAAAATCTGGGGACAACTGACCTAAAACCTTTATATCCTTCTCCATTCTCCTCTCAAGACACTAGATTGGACTTCAACTGTGAATGATCTAAATTTTTAGAAAGTCCAAAAAATTAGCAGGATGTAAGATCAAATAACACATCAAAAACTGAGTATGTCGGGTTCAAAAATAATGACTTACAGCCAGTGATAGGAATGCTTTTCCACTGTGTCTATTTCGAGGGCAAGCTTAAAATTCACAACTTAGCAGAAAAAGTGAAAGATCTGTGGCGAAATGTGAAGAATTTGTCATTGCTCAAATCTGGTGCTCAGCCTTGGGCTGAACTTAGTATTAATCTTGATAAAGGCATGTTTGCCGTGGACCCAGATAATAAGAGAAATGCATATAGGATTTATTGAGGATGGAGCAAAAAATCCATTTTTGTAGGACTATTTTTCTTTCACAATAAATGATTAGGGGAGGAAAAAAAGAAAAGCTTAAAATTGGTGTCAAGCTCTTTATTCCAACCATTTGGGATTAGCGGGAAGATAAATATATCTGCTTATAATGTATCACTTTTGATGAAGCTGAAAAGATAGAGGGGAGAAAAGCATCCAGCAAGCAGGGCTTTGGGAGGTTTTGCTGAAGTCCCTACCTGTAGTTTGCCAATAGTAATGGAATATCAATGAATTTTTACTGACTGAATTTAATACATGAGCTGAGTATAGTCCTTAACCAACTCTATGAGGAGATAAATGTTACAAAATGAGAATATACCACTCCTTCCTGCCTAAGATTTATGGAGGAAGGCATTTTTCTCATCTGTTAAATAAAACCTATGATACTGCAAAACGGTGATCTTTGTTGAATCTGGGGGCTTATACTAAATTGTAATGGGGTAATTAGACTAGGAGGTGATTTCACTCCGTTCCCATATAGTTAAAGACAAGCTACATGACACAAATTTTTTTTTAAGGACAGAGACTTCAATGCAGGTGCTCAAAATTGTCCATCATTCTACCAAACACTGGGTTGAATCAAGAGGTGTAATTCGGGGATCCTTTGGGTCAGGTGGTACTCCCAGGACCCTAGGATCTAATCCCACCAGGACCCTGGGATCTAGTCCTGCATCAGGCTCTTTGGCTCAGCGGGGAGGCTGCTTCTCCCTCTCCCTACTTGTCTCTCTGCCTGCCACAACCCTGTTTGTGGTCGCTCTCTCTCACTGAGAAATAAATAAATAAATAAATACTTTTTTTAGAAATAAATAAATAAAGGGGTGTAATTAGAGGGGAAAATGCATCCACCATCATATATTTTCCTTTTTCAAACTCATTTCTAATTGTTTCCAGGATGCTCCCCATCTTATTCTTAGTTGGAGTAATTAGTGCTTATCTTTTTCCTTTGCGTAATTCAATAACCACCTGCCTTAGAAAACCCATGCATTCAGTCTCAGTGAGCTTCTAACAAGGAAGTTTAGAGACAGGAGGAAAGTAGGACAACGGGAAGTATGCATTCGTGGTTTGGTGCAGTCCTGGGTGTTGTGGGTACATACCCATACAACATACATATAACATACATACATACAACATGCCCAAGGATAGTTGGTGGTACTATATCCCTCCTACTTGCAATGTTCCAGTTTCTGTTACTCCAACAACACCAGGAAACCATGTAGATAACATCGTGGGTGATTTGCGAGGCTGCTTAACTTATTGTTTTAGGGGAATTAGAAAGATACGAATATTATATGCTTGCTCTTCTTGAACCCAGTGTCCATAGTGGAAATGTTTAGAACTATGTTCATAAGGACCTTCTTTTTTTTCACCACTGTTTCCTAGATTTTAGTGCTTTTCACTTGCATACGTGTTTCTGGTCTACTCTTTATAATCTCCCTCACGGTATGTATAACAAACCCTTCTGTATCTTATAAGCATCAGCCTTTAAATTGATAGGGGCTACATGTTTTTCCCATCAAGCCCCGGTAGTTTCATCTTCATCTCCTTCCATGTCATCCTTAACATTGCTTCCAGAATTTTCAGAATACCTGCCTTTGAGGGAAGTTGCTATACATTTCATCATCACTCTCTAAACCAAGTCCTTGAGAAGCTGAAAGTCCTGTTTAGAAAATAGATATTAGCTGAAGTCTATATTAGTAAGTCCATCACTGTTAAGAACTCAGTCCATGACATGTTAATTTACTCCTAAGCTTCCAGCTGAGGCCGGACTAACTTGAATGGTCTCATGAGTTGGCATGAAACGGGATGGATGGATGGAGCAAAACGGTTCATTAGTTCTCCTTAGTACAACTGATGATTTTTAGGAACTGTGGTTTTTAGCCTGTGGCATTGTTTGGTGGACTCCTTCCTAAGCCATCAGCTATCCAAATCAAAACACTACCAGCACCTTGTAGAATGTAATTTTATGTTATGGACATTCTCGAAGAGACTTAGTGTTGAGCAGTTTTAGAATATCTCCCCCCATTTTTGTTGATTAAAGACCTCTTATTATTTAATGTTAAATATTTCACATGAACTATTGACTATAAGGAGAAAGTTGATCAGTTTCTAGATAATATTTTTCCTGGTTTTGAGACTGAAAAGTATTTCATATAATTCGTATAGTCAGAGGAAAGTTGTTGAAGCAATAGATTTTATGATTATCCCTCACCCCACTCCCACATACACATGCAAACACGCACACATGTGCTTTTTCTTTTTTTTTTTTTAATTTTATTTTTTATAAACATATAATATATTTTTACCCCCAGGGGTACAGGTCTGTGAATCGCCAGGTTTACACACTTCACAGCACTCACCATAGCACATACCCTCCCCAATGTCCATAACCCCAACCCCCTCTCCCAACCCCCCTCCCCCCATCAACCCTCAGTTTGTTTTGTGAGATTAAGAGTCACTTATGGTTTGTCTCCCTCCCAATCCCATCTTGTTTCATTTACTCTTCCCCTACCCCCTTAACCCCCCATGTTGCATCTCTTCTCCCTCATATCAGGGAGATCATGTGATAGTTGTCTTTCTCTGATTGACTTATTTCACTAAGCATGATACCCTCTAGTTCCATCCACGTCATTGCAAATGGCAAGATTTCATTTCTTTTGATGACTGCATAGTATTCCATTGTGTATATATACCACATCTTCTTTATCCATTCGTCTGTTGATGGACATCTAGGTTCTTTCCATAGTTTGGCTATTGTAGACATTGCTGCTATAAACATTCAGGTGCACATGCCCCTTCGGATCACTACGTTTGTATCTTTAGGGTAAATACCCAGCAGTGCAATTGCTGGGTCATAGGGTAGCTCAATTTTCAACTTTTTGAGGAACCTCCATGCTGTTTTCCAGAGTGGTTGCACCAGCTTGCATTCCCACCAACAGTGTAGGAGGGTTCCCCTTTCTCCGCATCCTCGCCAGCATCTGTCATTTCCTGACTTGTTAATTTTAGCCATTCTGACTGGTGTGAGGTGATATCTCATTGTGGTTTTGATTTGTATTTCCCTGATGCCGAGTGATATGGAGCACTTTTTCATGTGTCTGTTGGCCATCTGGATGTCTTCTTTGCAGAAATGTCTGTTCATGTCTCTGCCCATTTCTTGATTGGATTATTTGTTCTTTGGGTGTTGAGTTTGCTAAGTTCTTTATAGATTTTGGACACTAGCCCTTTATCTGATGTGTCATTTGCAAATATCTTCTCCCATTCTGTCAGTTGTCTTTTGGTTTTGTTAACTGTTTCCTTTGCTGTGCAAAAGCTTTTGATCTCGATAAAATCCCAATAGTTCATTTTTGCCCTTGCCTCCCTTGCCTTTGGCGATGTTCCTAGGAAGATGTTGCTGCGGCTGAGGTCGAAGAGGTTGCTGCCTGTGTTCTCCTCAAGGATTTTGATGGATTCCTTTCTCACGTTGAGGTCCTTCATCCATTTTGAGTCTATTTTCGTATGTGGTGTAAGGAAATGATCCAATTTCATTTTTCTGCATGTGGCGGTCCAATTTTCCCAACACCATTTATTGAAGAGGCTGTCTTTTTTCCATTGGACATTCTTTCCTGCTTTGTCGAAGATTAGTTGACCATAGAGTTGAGGGTCTATTTCTGGGCTCTCTATTCTGTTCCATTGATCTATGTGTCTGTTTTTGTGCCAGTCCCATGCTGTCTTGATGATGACAGCTTTGTAATAGAGCTTGAAGTCCGGAATTGTGATGCCACCAACTTTGGCTTTCTTTTTCAATATTGCTTTGGCTATTCGAGGTCTTTTCTGGTTCCATATAAATTTTAGGATTATTTGTTCCATTTCTTTGAAAAAAATGGATGGTACTTTGATAGGAATTGCATTAAATGTGTAGATTGCTTTAGGTAGCATAGACATTTTCACAATATTTATTCTTCCAATCCAGGAGCATGGAACATTTTTCCATTTCTTTGTGTCTTCCTCAATTTCTTTCATGAGTACTTTATAGTTTTCTGTGTATAGATTCTTAGTCTCTTTGGTTAGGTTTATTCCTAGGTATCTTATAGATTTGGGTGCAATTGTAAATGGGATTGACTCCTTAATTTCTCTTTCTTCTGTCTTGTTGTTGGTGTAGAGAAATGCAACTGATTTCTGGGCATTGATTTTATATCCTGACACTTTACTGAATTCCTGTACAAGTTCTAGCAGTTTTGGAGTGGAGTCTTTTGGGTTTTGCACATATAGTATCATATCATCTGCAAAGAGTGATAGTTTGACTACTTCTTTGCCGATTTGGATGCTTTTAATTTCCTTTTGTTGTCTGATTGCTGAGGCTAGGACTTCTAGTACTATGTTGAATAGCAGTGGTGATAACGGACATCCCTGCCGTGTTCCTGACCTTAGCAGAAAAGCTTTCAGTTTTTCTCCATTGAGAATGATATTTGTGGTGGGTTTTTTTTTTTTTTAATTTTTTTTTTAAATTTTTTTTAAAGATTTTTATTTATTTATTTGACAGAGAGAGATCACAAGTAGACGGAGAGGCAAGCAGAGAGAGAGAGAGGGAAGCAGGCTCCCTGCGGAGCAGAGAGCCCGACGCGGGACTCGATCCCAGGACCCTGAGATCATGACCTGAGCCGAAGGCAGCGGCTTAACCCACTGAGCCACCCAGGCGCCCCAATGTGGTGGGTTTGTCATAGATGGCTTTGATAATATTGAGGTATGTGCCCTCTATCCCTATACTTTGAAGAGTTTTGATTAAGAAGGGATGCTGTACTTTGTCAAATGCTTTTTTAGCACCTATGGAGAGTATCATATGGTTCTTGTTCTTTCTTTTATTAATGTGTTGTATCACATTGATTGATTTGCGGGTGTCGAACCAACCTTGCAGCCCTGGAATAAATCCCACTTGGTCGTGGTGAATAATCCTTTTAATGTACTGTTGAATCCTATTGGCTAGTATTTTGGTGAGAATTTTTGCATCTGTGTTCATCAAGGATATTGGTCTGTAGTTCTCTTTTTTGATGGGATCCTTGTCTGGTTTTGGGATCAAGGTGATGCTGGCCTCATAAAATGAGTTTGGAAGTTTTCCTTCCATTTCTATTTTTTGGAACAGTTTCAGGAGAATAGGAATTAGTTCTTCTTTAAATGTTTGGTAGAATTCCCCTGGGAAGCCATCTGGCCCTGGGCTTTTGTTTGTTTGGAGATTTTTGATGACTGTTTCAATCTCCTTACTGGTTATGGGTCTGTTTAGGCTTTCTATTTCTTCCTGGTTCAGTTGTGGTAGTTTATATGTCTCTAGGAATGCATCCATTTCTTCCAGATTGTCAAATTTGTTGGCGTAGAGTTGCTCATAGTATGTTCTTATAATTGTCTGTATTTCTTTGGTGTTAGTTGTGATCTCTCCTCTTTCATTCATGATTTTACTTATTTGGGTCCTTTCTCTTTTCTTTTTGATAAGTCTGGCCAGGGGTTTATCAATCTTATTAATTCTTTCAAAGAACCAGCTCCTAGTTTCGTTGATTTGTTCTATTGTTTTTTTGGTTTCTATTTCATTGATTTCTGCTCTGATCTTTATGATTTCTCTTCTCCTGCTGGGTTTAGGCTTTCTTTCTTGTTCTTTCTCCAGCTCCTTTAGGTGTAGGGTTAGGTTGTGTACCTGAGACCTTTCTTGTTTCCTGAGAAAGGCTTGTACTGCTATATATTTTCCTCTCAGGACTGCCTTTGTTGTGTCCCACAGATTCTGAACCATTGTGTTTTCATTACCATTTGTTTCCATGAATTTTTTCAATTCTTCTTTAATTTCCTGGTTGACCCATTCATTCTTTAGAAGGATGCTGTTTAGTCTCCATGTCTTTGGGTTCTTTCCAAATTTCCTCTTGTGATTGAGTTCTAGCTTCAGAGCACTGTGGTCTGAAAATATGCAGGGAATGATCCCAATCTTTTGATACCAGTTGAGACCTGATTTAGGACCTAGGATGTGATCTATTCTGGAGAATGTTCCATGTGCATTAGAGAAGAATGTGTATTCTGTTGCTTTGGGATGAAATGTTTTGAATATATCTGTGATGTCCATCTGTTCCAGTGTGTCATTTAAGGCCTTTATTTCCTTGTTGATCTTTTGCTTGGATGATCTGTCCATTTCAGTGAGGGGAGTGTTAAAGTCCCCTACTATTGTTGTATTATTGTCGATGTGTTTCTTTGATTTTGTTATTAATTGGTTTATATATTTGGCTGCTCCCACGTTAGGGGCATAGATATTTAAAATTGTTAGATCTTCTTGTTGGACAGTTCCTTTGAGTATGATATAGTGTCCTTCCTCATCTCTTATTATAGTCTTTGGCTTAAAATCTAATTGATCTGATATAAGGATTGCCACTCCTGCTTTCTTTTGATGTCCATTAGCATGGTAAATTCTTTCCTACCCCCTCACTTTAAATCTGGAGGTGTCTTCAGGTTTAAGATGAGTTTCTTGTAGGCAACATATAGATGGGTTTTGTTTTTTTATCCATTCTGATACCCTGTGTCTTTTAATTGGGGCATTTAGCCCATTAACATTCAGGGTAAGTATTGAGAGATATGAATTTAGTGCCATTGTATTGCCACACACATGCGCTTTTAAAAAAATCTCTCAGACTCCAAGAATTCTTGTGAGAAGCCCAGGTACCCCCAGATAATTGATTTAAAATGACTTATGATTAAAATGTTCTTTAAAATGAAGAAAAGATGGGAAATTTCATCGAGAATAGGAATCTAAAGTACATTTCTAGAACTGAACAAAATGTTATATCTGAGAGTAAAAATTTAATTTATGGGTTTAATAGAAAATTAGACAAAACAGAACAGATGGTTAGTAAATGGAAAAACAGGTCAGTGAAAAGTATCAAATTTGAGAGATCAAAAGAAAAAAAAAGATAAAACAAAGTAAAAAAAAACACTGGACCTATATCTAACCCAGTACTATCCAATAGAAATATAAGAGAGGCATCAAATGTAAACAAGATTTTTCCAGAAATACAAAATCTGAAAGATTTCCTCACAAGAATACCTGCACTATAAGAAATGTTAAGGGACATTCTTTAGGCAGAGGGGGAAAATATGAGAGAAATATAAAAATAAAGAAAATAAAAAAGTTGCCTGAATGATATGAATTGAATGTGTCCCTCCTAAAATTCATATGTTGATATCTAATCCCCGGTGTGATGATATTTGTAGGTGGGACCTTGGGGGGTGATTACGTCATGAGGATGAAACCCTTATCTATTGGATTAGTGCCCTTAAAAGAATAGGCCAGGAAATAGCTTGCTCTTTTTCTGCATGTGAAGATAAAAGAGAATTCAGCTCTCTGCAACCAAGAAGAGTGTTCTTACCAAAACCCAACCATGCTGACGCCCTGATCTCAGACTTCCAGCGTCCAGACTGTGAGAAATACATTTCTATTGTCTGTATACATAACCCAGTCTCTGGTAGTTGGTTATATCGGCTCAAATTGACTATGACATAGTGGGCATACATAGGATTTAAAAAAATATTTCATTTTCTAAAAGGTAATCGACTGTTTAAACAACATAGTAGGAAAGTTGATAACACATGTAGACTTACAACACATATAAATAATACCAAAAAGGCTAAGAATGGGGAAATGGAAGTATACTGCTGTTAGTTTCTTACATTATATGTGAATGCATATAATATCACTTGACATGAGACTGCGATTAAATAAAAAGGTATATTATAGGAGTGCTTGCCTGGCTCAGTCTGTAGAGCATGCAACTCTTGATCTCAGGGTCATGCGTTTGAGTCCCATGAAGAGAGTAGAGATTATTAAAAAAAAAAAAAACTTATTAAAATAGTATAAATATATTATAAATCATAAAACAACCACTAAAATAACAAAACAAAGAGTTATAGTTAATAAAGCCAAAAAAAGAGAGAAAATTGAATCATAAGGAATATTCACTTAATCCAAAAGAAAGCGGGAAAAGAGGAAAAAGGAAACAAATTGTAGCCAAGACAATTAGAAAACAAATAGCAAGATGGTAGATTTCTGCCTACCATGTCAATAATTATATTATAGGTGAAATGTGTAAATACCTCAATTACAGATCAGAAATTGCCATATTGGATAAATAAAATAAGACCCAAATATAATTCCTATAAGAAACATACTTTAATTATAAAGTACAAATAAGATACAATGTTGGAAAAAGATACTCCATGCTAACCCTAAACAAAATAATGCTGTTGGGGCACCTGGGTGGCTCCACTGGTTAGGCATCTGCCTTAAGCTCAGGTCATGATCCCAGTGCCCTGGGATTGAGCTTGGTGTCAGTCCCTGTTCAGGGGGAATCTGCTTCTCCCTCTCCCTCTGCCCCTTCCCCTGATTGTGCTCCCTCACTCTCTCCCACTCTCTCTCAAATAAATAAATAAAATCTTTTTTTTTTAAAAGATAATGCTGACATGGTTATATTAATATAAGATAAACTAGATTTTAAAGCAAAAATATTACCAGAAATAAAAGTAATTTCATAACAATAAAGTAGCCAATTCATAAAGATTTAACAACCCAAAAAACTTATGCACTTACTAATGAAGCTTTAAAATATATAAAACAAAACCTGATTAGTCTCTCTCTAATTGAATAGACAAGGAGGCAGAAAATCAGTAAGGCTATAGGAGACATAAATAATACTAACAGCCAACCTGATCTAATTGATCTACTTTATAAAATATTGCAACCAAAACCAGCAGAATTCACATTGTTTTCAAGTGCATATGGACCACTTACCAAGATATACCATACTCTGTGCCATTAATTAACTTTCAATATATTTGAAATGGTTCAAGATGTGCAAAGTATGTTATTTAATCACAATAGAATTTAATTAGATTACAGGGAAGAAAAAAAACTAAAAGAGCCCCACATATTTGGAAATAAAATGGCGTACTCCTTTATAAACCATAGAACAAGGAAAAATTAAAGTACTTTAATTATATTTAATTAGTATTTTAATTAGAAAGTATTTTGAACTGAATGAAAAGAAAAACATGAATTCTGGTTTCAGCTCTGACATGTAAAGAGCTTGGAAGATGTCACTCTCATCCTTACAACAGAAAAAGCTGAACAAACCCCAAATCAATGACTTTTCTTGGGCTCCTCAGGGAACAGAGTTCAAAAGGGAAGCTCCTGGCTGTTGCAGTCTTGGGGGAAACTCTAAAGTTTACCTCCAGGGGCTCCATGAGATTCTCACAGTAAAAAGCCACAAAAGTAAAAAGTCCACAAAAAACCCCACAAAAAACAAAAAACAGGAACACACTAAAAAAGCCACACAAAAGTGTGACTCTGGAAGGGGAAAGGGAAGATTAATTATTGTAAAATATTCTTCATGAGGGATCTATAACAAAGCATTGCCTTCCAAGGGGTGGAAAGACCTTATCCATCTTGCCTTATCTCAGATGGAGAAAATAATTTTTCCCATTTCAACTCCCACTTGCCTTTCTAGCTCACCCAAGCATTGTGGAAGAGGAAGGTGAAATTATACCTCTGAAGAAACCCTTGTGAACGTTCATAGCCCATAGAAACAGTTCCACTAAAAGACTGAGAAGAACTCAAGATTATAAAATGCTTCCCCGCTCTCATACCTTGCTACCACGCTGACAGAGCTTCAGGATAACGATGCAGTACAGCTGCGGTAACAAGCCAATGCGGACTTCTCCGAGGAGTCCTTAGGGAAGGAAGCAAAGAAGGGAGAGAGAGAGAAAGAAAAAAAGGAAGAACTTTAATAATAAAGCAGACTGATGTCACAAGAAAGGAAAAATACAGACTGATAACTCTCATGGGCATGGGTATGAAATTGTAAACTAATCATTAGCAAATCAAATCCAACAACATATAAAAATAATTATACACCACACACAAGAAGGGTTTATTTCAGGTATGAAAGGCTAATTTCACAGTCAAAAACCAATAAGTGTAATCAATCCATCGTATCAACAGCCCAGAGAAGAAAAATCATGTGATCACGTCAACTGATGTAGACAGAGTATTTGACAAAATCCAGCAGCCATTTTTGATAACTCTAAGCAAACTAGAAGTAGAGGGAAACTTTATCAACCTGATGAAGACCGTCTATGAAAACCCTGCAGCTAACGTTATAGTAAATGGTGAAAAAATGGATGTTTCCCCCTGAATTTGGAATCAATGCAAGGATGGTCTTTTCTCACCACATGGTAGTAGTAGTCTCAATTAGTGCAATAAGGTAAGAAAAAAGGTATGTAGATTGAGAAGGAAGAAATACAATCTTTATTCCTAGATGACCTAATAGTTTATGTGGAAAACCCCAAGGGATCTACAAAATAACTCTTGGCAATAATAAGCAAGTATGGCACATGAAACAAGGTTAATATACAAGAGTCAATTGTTTTCCTATATGTCAATAATGAATGATCAGAATTTAAAATTTAAAAAAATATTACTTAAAGCAGCATCAAAAAATGAAATACTTGGGATTGAATCTATATAGGACCTACATGTGGAAAACTAGAAAGCTCTGATGAAAGAAATCAATATTTAATCAAATGGAGAGATGTTTTGTATTCATAGGTTGGAAGACTCAATATTCCTAAATATATTTGGAGGCTCTGTAGAAAGATATATATATGTTTATAATCATTATATATTCTTCTTTTCCTTTTTTTTTTGACAGACAGAGATCACAAGTAGGCAGAGAGGCAGGCAGAGAGAGAGAGAGAGAGAGAGAGAGAGGAGGAAGCAGGCTCCCTGCTGAGCAGAGAGCCCGATGCAGGGCTTGATCCCAGGACCCTGGGATCATGACCTAAGCCGAAGGCAGAAGCTTAATCCACTGAGCCACCCAGGCGCCCCAATCATTATATATTCTTGATGGAATAACCCTTTTATCTATAAATGATGTCCTTTGTTTTTATTTTATTTACTTTTACTTTTTTTTTTTTTTTAAAGAGAGAGAGTGTGTGCATGTGCAAGTTGAGGGGATAGGAGAGGGAGAGAGAGAATCTTAGCTGCTCAGCAAGGAGCCCCACATGGGGCTTGATCTCAGGGTCATAACTTGAGCCAAAATTGAGTCAGATGCTTAATGACTGAACCCCCCTGAGTCCCATGTCCTTTGTATCTTATAATAACTTTTTACAAAATCTATTTTGTCTGATATTAATATAACTACTCCAGCTCTCATTTACTCTTTGCATGGAATATGCACATATATTTTAAAGATTTTATTTATTTAAGAGAGAGAGAGAGAGAGAGTGCATGAGCAGGGCAGAGGGCTACGCAGAGGGAGAGGGAGAAGCAGACTACCCCCTGAGCAGGGAGCCCAATGTGGGGCTGGATCCCAGGACCTTGAGACCTTTGATCTGGGCCCAAAGTCAGATACTTAACCGACTGAGCCACCCAGGACTATATTTCAAAACAATTTCACTTTAAACTTATTTGCATCTCTTATAGACAACATACAATTACATGTTTTTTCAAAATTCTTTCTGCCAATGTGTCTTTTAATTGGCGAGTTCCATATGTGTACATTTAAAGTACTTACTGATTAGAAAGAACTTACTTCTGTCATTATACTAATTACACTATTTTATATCTTTTTTGTTCCTCATTTTTATTGCTATCGCCTTCTTTTGCATTTGATTATTTCCCTCTTGTATCTTTTTATTCCTTTCTCATTTCCTATTCTGTATATATTTCAGTTATTTTCTTGGTGCTTACCCTGGATATTACAATTAATTTATAACAATTTGTTTGAATGAATACCAGCTTAAATGATATGCAAAAATTCTACACCTATAACTCTGCCCCCCCTAAATTGTCATTTTTTACAAATTACATTGCTATATATTGTGTACCCATTAATATAGATTTGCGATTGTTTCACCCATGTTCACTTTGAATACTATAGCCATTAAAAAGATAGTGAATCAAATATAATGCTAGGTTTTACACTTATCTATGTAGTTACATTTATGTGTGTTTTTTATTTTTTGATTTTTTTCATATGGCTCCGTGTTACTGTCTACTGTCCTTTCATTTCAGCCTAAAGAATTCCCTTCAGCACTTCTCGTAGAGCAGCAGATCTATAAAAGTGATGAACTCCCTCAGCTTGAGTTTATCCAAAAACTTACCAATATCTTCCTCATTTTGGAGGAATGGTTTTGTTGTATACACGGTTCTTCACTGAAAGGTGTTTTTCCATTTTTTCTTTCATCACTTTAATATGTCATTACAATGTCATTACACTGCTTTCTGACTTCCATGGTTTTTGATGAGAAATTGTCTGTTAATTGTATTGAAGATGGTGTACGTGGTATACTTCTACTTGTACATGGTGAGTTTTATCTATTTTACTTTTCAAGATTTTCTCTGTCTTTAATTTCTGATAGTTTGATTATAACGTGTCTCAGTATGGATCTTTTTCAGTTTATCTTGCTTATAAGTTATTGAGATTCCTGGATGTGTCAATTCATGTCATTCATCCTACTGGGGGAAATTTAGGGCCATTATTTTTTCAAATATACTTTATATTTCTCTCTCTCCTCTTCTGGGACTCCCTTTAAGTATATGTTTTAACACTTTATAGTGTCCCTTATCTCCTTAGGTCTGATCTAGTACATCCAATATCCAGCTTTCTTCAGGGACAGTTCTATGAGTATTTTTCCTTAGACATAGGCCATACTTCATTTCTTTGCATGCATAGTACCTTTTTGTTAAAGACTGAGCCTTTGGAGAGTCATAATATGGTAATTCTGGAAACCAGATCCTCCCCCTTCCCTAAGTTTTATTGTTGCTGCTTCTTGTGAGTTTTAGTTGCTCAGTGGCTTTTCCAAACTATTTTTTGAGACTGGATTATTTGCTATGTGTGGTCGCTCAAGTCTCTTCATGGTGAACTGGTGATTTATAAAGATTTTCTCAAAAACATGGAGCCACCGTCACCCACACCTGGACCAAATAAATAAGCAAAAACAATACTATGTTGGTCTTTGCAGATTATCTTTATATTAGGGCACCTCTTTACAACGCCAAGCCAGGTCATTTGCAATTCTACCTCAGCCTTTACTTCCTGTTCGCATGGAGCTTGACAGCCGGCCAGAGTTGAAAGCTTCGAGTCTCCTCATTCTTTTCTGAGCACATGTCCAACTCAGGACATACATGTAGCTTTCTAGATTTTTTATTATGCTTGTGTTTCCAAACCAACCTATAACATTATTGAAAATTTTACAATTGGCTTATGTGACTTGCTGTTTACTGGTCTGAACTGGTTTAAGGACACCGCTGGTTTAGTGTTCCAGAAATAAAAACGTAAAAAAGGCAGAAGGGAAAGAAATCAAGAAAGAGCATCTCTCAGACAAAATTCCAGCTTTAGTTTAACCTTGCAGGGATGCTCAGAAGTGGAAATTATGCCATGGGGTTTATTATGGATTGTGGAAAGGGAACTGGGTTTCCAAAGTCCCACATGAGTCAGTTTTTAGCCAATGGCTGCTTTGGGGTTATAAACTCCCAGGCACTTTTGGCTCTCCACTTATTGGACAAAGGGGATCCTGCAGTCTGAAGGTAGTCTTCTCAAGAGAACTGCAAGAATGGGTTCTTAGAGGAAAAAAAAAATAAAAAAGAGTAACAAAACCAGGAAGGGAGACACATAAATGATAAAAGAGAATTACGGGGATCTGGGTGGAGTATGGACATGTCTATAGAGTCCATTCCTTACACTGTCTAATCCACTTAAATCACATTAATGTCACTCTATCCTATTATAGCTTCTTAAAGATGTTGGGAAGAGAAAAAGGAAAACATTAAAATAGGGGCGTTTGTAGGATGAGCTATAAATCCCACCACTGTAGTTGATTAGAAAATATAACTTATAGTCCTCTACTAACTCTTCTGGATTCTACTTGTTATCACCACTTCTGCCGGTCTAGATGGCTTGTGTGGTGAGATGACCCCCTTCTCCTTGAGGGGCTTTAGACTTTATCAGAGTGCAGTTATGGTAACAGCTTTATTGTGGTCAAACCTTGATATGGAGGCCCCAAGATCTCTTGGGCTCGAAATGCATTCCTTTCTTCCTCTATTAGGTAGAAGCAATCCCATTTTTCATGAGGATTAGGATATTACCCCACCAGTATAGTAACCTTATTTCTTTGCCTAGTCTACTGGTATGAGAAGCCCAATATGACCACACAAGAGCTGTAGCTCTATATTAGTGGAATTCTTACTGTGAAATCATTCCTTTTCTCCAAGACAGGCCTCCTAGATCTGCAGAACCTAAAATTGTTGGGGAGGAAAAATAATTACTATATAACAGCCATTGGTTTAAGGTGTTGATGATGGATAGTACCATAAACTTGCTATACATTATCTGTCAATATTCAGGCTAACAGCCTCTGGGTGATGTATTATATAATATTACCAGTAGACCCTGTGGTTATATGTTCATTGTAGGTCTCCATGCTATAAAGTGCGCTGCTTGGTCTGAGACAATGTCATTCCATGATCCCATGGTGGTATTTAAATAAATAGTCTGTGAGCCTCCGGGCAGTGAGACATAAGGATAAGAAAAGTGAACCCATACCCAATGGTCAAGATAGTTCTAATCAGGAAAATTCTTATTTTCAGGATGTAAAGAGACTGATGTCATCATCTTGCCACTAAGAAGATGGGTGGTCTCTTTGAGGGATGGAGCTACATTGATGGCTAAATATTTGTTGCTGCTGCCACCAGGCCAAACATTCAACAATACCTAGATCAGTCTTGGTAAGAGGAAACCCGTAACTCTGGGCTCATGCATAGTCTATCTCATAGTCTATCACATTAGAGCAGCTGAGGATAGAGGCTGGTTTATAGCTATGGAATAAATCATCCTGTCAGCCAAGTGGTTGAATGTCTCTTCTGCAAGTTCATGGCTTCTGGTGGACCTGAATCTGTGATACATCCTCACACTGTGTGCCTACCCCTACAGCACCATACCCATGCATTTCCTAGGCTGGTAAGGACGATCTTGTCGATAAATGGTGCTGGGCCAACAGCATACCGCTCATAAATGATTGATTGTCTAAAACTAAAATAATATCAATAAAATCATTATCAATAATATCAGTATCTTTCATTTTTTTAAAGATTTTATTTATTTGACAGAGATCGCAAGTAGGCAGAGAGGCAGGCAGAGAGAGAGAGAGAGAGGAAGAGAAGCAGGCTTCCTGCTGAGCAAGGAGACCAAGGCAGGACTTGATCTCAGGACCCTAGGATCATGACCTGAGCTGAAGGCAGACTCTTTTTTTTTTTTTTTAAAGATTTTATTTATTTATTTGACAGACAGAGATCACAAGCAGGCAGAGAGGCAGGCAGAGAGAGGAAGGGAAGCAGTCTCCCTGCTGAGCAGAGAGCCCCATGTGGGGCTCGATCCCAGGACCCTGAGATCATGACCTGAGCCGAAGGCAGAGGCTTTAACCCACTGAGCCAACCAGGCGCCCGATATCTTTCATTTTTAATACATGCATACATAAAAGGCCAACAACAATAGCACAAAGGGTGACAGGAAATGGGAGTATCTTTATGTAAGTTCTTATATTGTAAGAGATGTTATATGCTATTATTAGAAGATAGATTATAAGATAAAGATGCAAATTTTAAACTTCAGATAATCACTAAACTATGAAACAAAGAAGCACTACCAAAGACCCAATAATGAAGGTAGAAAGGAGACATGACAATAGTAAATTAACTCAAAGGAATGCATGAAAAAAATAGAAAGGGAACAAAGAACAGCGGGAAGAAATATTAAACAGGTAGCAGGATGGCAGATGGAACCCAAATACTTAAATGCATTAAATGGAGATGTCTTAAATACCCCAGATAAAAGATAGATATTGTCAGACTTAATTAATAAGCATGATTTAACAATGTATTCTTTAAAATAAAAACACTTTACATGTAAAGATAGACATATGTTAGAAGTCAAGGAATGCAGTAAGACACGCAGTATGCAAACCCTAATCAAAGGAAATGCATGGGTATGGTGCTGTAGGGGTAGGCACACAGTGTGAGGATGTCCAGGGTGCCTGGGTGGCTCAGTGGGTTAAGCCTCTGCCTTTGGCTCAGGTCGTGATCTCAGGGTCCTGGGATTGAGCCCTGCATCAGGCTATCTGCTCAGCTTGGAGCCTACTTTCCCTTCTCTCTCTCTGCCTGCTTGTGATCTCTGTCTGTCAAATAAATAAATTTTTAAAAATCTTAAAAATAGAAAAGAAAGTTGAGGTTCCTGCCATCAGGCCTTTGCACTCATTGTGTCCTCTGCCTACCAGTCTCATCATGAAAATTCCCATGGCCAACCATCTCACTCCTTTGAAATCTTTCCCAAATATTATCTCAGTGAGGACGACTCTGGACATCCCTTTGTTAGAAAGTGGAAACCTAACCACCATCTCCCCCTCTCCACAGCTATATTCTTAATTCATTTACCCTACACTATTGTATTTTCCATAGGGCTAATCACCATCTAACATGCCATTTGCTCATTTATTATGATGATGGTTTATTGTTTGTCTCTCCCACAGGACATAAGCTCTGTAAGGCCCAAAGTCTTTGTTTTATTCACTAAACACGTCCACAATAGTGCCTGGTGCACAGACACCCAACTAATACCTGTTGAATCCATGCAGAATTAAAGTAAAATAAATGCGAACAAGATGAAAAAAAAGTTGAAGTGACTATATAGATTCAGATGAAGACTTCAGAAAGAGATTATGACCAGGAATAAGGAAATGTTGGGTCCGTTATCAAAGGAATGAGACTGAGACAAAGTGAAAGTTATGCAAAGCCTTATTCTATGCCAAGCGTTAGAAGTTAGACTGACCGGCCAGGGGAATGAGAGTGAGACAAAGTGAAAGTTAGGCAAAGCTTTATTCTATGCCAAGCATTAGAAGTCAGACTGACCGGCCAGGGCCGCCTCCGAAGAGAGTGACCCCCCCCCACCACTTGGTCTTACAGGTTAGTTTTATAGGGCGCAACCGCAGACTTCTATGTATGTGGCTTTGGCTGATTGGATGTCTCCTACCTGTGTGTTTTAGTAATAGTTACCTGGAACTGATATCAATAACTGTTGAGGCGTTTATTAAACAAAATGGCCTTGTTTTAGGTATGTGTTTTAACAACGGTTACCCGGAACTGGTATCAGTAACTGTTGAGGCATTTATTAAACAACAAAATGGCTACCTAGGCAACATGGAGTCACTATGGCTAAGTAGGCCCAGGCAGACCCTAGGAGTTTAACAGGTTTTAACGTGGAATCAGCCCCAGCAGAAAAACATTTTATACTGGGATGCCTGGGTGGCTCAGTCAGTTAAGCATCTGCCTTCGGCTCAGGTCATGATCCCAGGGTCCTGAGATCAAGCCCCAAGGTGGGGAGGAGGAATCGGGGGGTGTCCCTGCTCAGCGGGGAGTCTGCTTCTCCCTCTCCTTCTGTCCCCCCCCCGTGTTCTTTCTCTCAAATAAATAAGTATAAAATCTTAAAAAAATAGAAGAGGAAAGAAAATTGAGTTCCCAGGCCCGTGAGGCTGAGGACCAGCTTCTAGGCTGTGCTGCCGTGGCTGAGTGTGAGGGAGAGGAAGGCGACTTGGCAGCCAGCCTGCTGACTGATCGTGTCCCAGGCCTGCCTCGTGCTTCTGTGAAAATGAAACCCCGTTCATAAATAGAAGACACAGACACAAATAGCGATAAGCATCATGATGGATGTTTACAAGAAAGCGATCCAGGGGCTCCACAGAAGAGGAGATTCATTTGGTTCTGAGTGTCCACAAAGACTTAAGGGAGAAGCTGCCATTCGAGACGCCTGTAAAACGATAGAGCAGTGTCTACAGGCAAAGAGGGCGAGGGTGCGCGTCCGGACAGAAGGAACGGTTGGGCTCTGGTGCTCCACGTGCAGAAAGAGTGCCTGGTTGGGTACAATGGTTGTTCGGTCAATGCTGTCTTATGTTCTGGAGGAGTGGGGAAACCTTCTGCTGGAGGGGCTACTGGGTTTATCCTGCATGTCATCTAGGGGCCTTTCTGAATACCTGTACCTTTCCTTGGCCCCTCCTCAGAGCCGTGTAGTCTGGGGAGAAGCAGAAACGCAGAAGCTACCAGAAACTAAGAAATACACAACTCAACAGATTCCAGAAGGATCTTGCAGCCCCGGTCCAGGAAGTAGCTATAACAGAAACGATTTTAACCAGTGGGGGAGCCAGGTGGGAAGTCCTTGTTATACTTCCAGCCCTAGGATGCCAGTTGTGATGATAGATCTGCGGAGGTTTATGTCCATGTAGGGGAAGAACCAAGTCATTCACTGAATTCCTCTAGCTCAGTTCTTTTTTTTTTTTTTTTAAGCTTTTATTTATTTATTTGACAGACAGAAATCACAAGTAGGCAGAGAGGCAGGCAGAGAGTGAGGGAGGAAGCAGGCTCCCTGCTGAGCAGACAGCCCAATGTGGGGCTCGATCTCAGGACCCTGGGATCGTGACCCATTCTGGCTCAATTCTTAAGAGATCTGGGAATTTCTGCTTGGAAATCTGAGTTTGAGATTTGCTTTGAGACCATGATAAGAGGTGTAAGACTGAGTAGAAGAACAACACTCAGATGGGCTGAAATTCCAAATCCTATTTTTTTTTTTAAAGAATTATTTATTCATTGGAGGAGGGAGAGGGGCAGAGGGAGAGGGAGAAAGGGAACGTCAAGCAGACTCCACCGAGCATAGAGCCTGACGTGGGGCTCAATCTCATGATCCTGAGATCAGGACCTGAACTGAAACCAAGAGTCAGATGCTTAACCATCTGAGCCACCCAGGTGCCCCTGAAACTCTCAAAGTCTTAAAGGATCTTCTGAGTATTTCCTTTGGTTTCTTCATTCATCTTTAGAGGGAAATACTGTAGACCAAGAATGGAGAATCTATCCTCTGAAGTCAGACCACGTGGGTTCAAACCTTGCTCTGCTCCTTATTGGCTACATATACTTGGGGCCATTTCCTTAACCTCTCTGAGCTTTGGTTCCTCCAGGTACAGAATGGGATCATAGTAATGCCTACCTCAAGAGTCCTCGCGTGAACAACAGTGATCTGTGTCTGGCATAGAGTTGTTATTACTTCAGGAAGAGGGAAGATGGCCAGGGTGATACTGACTGCCCGAGAGACTTCGAGCAATTAGAAGTAGAGATTCTACAAGATGGGGAGCCAAGAGAGCATAGGATTCCAGACTCTTACCTTGCAGGTGGCAAACAGAGGCAAAAGCCGGGGAGGTTCTTCAGCACTGGACCAAGACCAAGATGGTAGAGCCGGGTAGGGTTCTTGTAATTGCTCAGGACCCATTTTTATTAACAGTCCCACCTTCTAGAAAAATCCCTGGGTTTCTGAGCATTACAGTACAGATCATGATGGTGCAGATTGAAACCCTAAAAACGCATGACCCCTGGCTTTTTTGTTTTCAGCATCTCTTCAGTGGCTGTTTTCAGACCTTCTGCTCTCCCCTCTCCCCCAACCCTGTGCAGAAAACAATCGTTCAAGCCATGGATGCTTTCCCCGTGTGCCCTCCTTGGAAACCACTCTGCGTTGCCCACACTCTTCACCCTCTACCTCTTCTCCCTTTGCCCCCCCCTTGCCCTTCTGAGCTTCTCTGCTCTTTTCCACGAAGGACAGAAGTGCACACAGGGTCAAATGCAGGGATGAGGGCTTAAAAACTAAAGAGCAATCATTGGATCTGGTAACATGAAATCGTCCATCATTACTCAATTCCCTGTGTCTTACTCATTCTGCCACCGATGGTGGCAATTTGCTAAACTCCTGGCATTCCCTTTGCTGTGTACCATGGATGCGGCCATGTTGCCATGCGAGTGGCTCAAAACCGTATTTCTGGGCACCTGGGTAGCTCAGTGGAATAAGCATCTGCTTTCAGCTCAGGTCATGATCCCAGGGTCCTAGGATTGAATCCTGCATCAGGCTCCCTGTTCAGTGGGGAGTCTGCTTCTCTCTCTGCCCCTTCCCATGCTCTCTTTCTCTCTTTCCCAAAAATAAATGAATAAAAATCTTTAAATTAAAAGAAAAAAAAAACGCCGTATTTCAATCTCAAACTTTGCATCACGTCATCTCCCTTTGTATTCTCTGGGGAATGACACTTCCATCTACCCAGGTGTTCCACCAGAGGAAAACATAAGCCTGGGGATTATTTTAGTTTCTTCCCCCTGCCTTACTGTCCACATCCACTCATGCTCCTGCTTTTAGAGCTTGGGAATGTCTTCACTTCCTCCCCTCCTCCCAGCCCCACCGGGAGGTCTTCATCCGCATCTCATAAAAGGTGTTTTGCCCATCTCTGTCCTCTGTAATGGCTTCAGTCAACTTTTACCCTCTTCCCCAAGTACTCTTTGTAAACACAAGCTGGACCCTATCCCTCCCTGTGCAAATGTCCTGTGGCTCACCTGTGTGGATGAAATGTTTGTTCTTTATCAGGGTCTATACGCCTTTTGATGGGATTCTTGCCCCCTTGGGCAGTTTTAATTCTTGTCCCCTTGCCGAAAATGTTATAGTTCAGGAATAAGGTAGTCTTATGGATTCTTAGAGATAATGTGCTCCTGCAAACCTCTGGATTTTCATGCTTTAATTTATTTTCCCCAGACTGGTATTTACTCTCCATTCCTACACATCTGCTGGCAAGTACCTGGGTCTTTATATACTTCCCTGCAAAGCTCCTCTGTTCTCAGTGGAGAAAACTTACGATTATCCCTCTTCTTTCTTTCTGCTATATTCCAGACATTCCTCAAAGAACTAAGCTGCCTTACTTATTCTTTAAAAAGTTATTTATTTGAGAGAGAGAGAGAGAGAATGAGCAGGAGAGGCAGAAGGAGAGGAAGAGAGAGAATCCCAAGCAGAAGCCACGATGAGCGTGCAGCCCCATTTGGGGTTTGATCTCATGACCCTGAGATCATGACCTGAGCTGAAATCCAGAGTCAGACGCTTAACCAAATGGTGCCACTAAATTACCTTACTTACTTGAATTGCATACATGAAGTTCCTTATTTAACAGTGCACCTGTTAAGGCAGGGAGGGCTCTTTCCTTGGAAATCAAACCTAGCACAGTACATGACATCTCAATAAAATCTGAGTGAGCAAATGAATGCAATCTAGTGACCTTGGTGGGCTGTCACCCAGTTAATGAATCACAGGTTCCCCAAGTCACTGGGGGAACTAAAAAATACGGATTCCAGGTATTTCTGAGTTAGAGCCCAAGGCACAGATTAAAAAAAAAAAAGATTTTTATTTATTTATTTGACAGATAGATAGAGAGAGCCCAAGTAAGCAGAGCAGCAGGCAGAGGGAAAGGGAGAAGCAGGCTCTCCACTGAGCAAGGAACCCGATGTGGGGCTCGATCCCAGGACCCTGTAATCATGACCTGAGCCAAAAGCAACCGCTTAACCAACTGAGCCACCCAGGCACCCCAGGACACAGATTTCTAACAGGACCCCCGTTGATTCTAAAGCAGCCACAGAAGACATTTGGGAGTCACTAATCCCAACCATCTTAGATGCATGAGTGTTTTTTGACCCTGGAAGATACCTGGTGCTCAGCTTCTTCAGGTAAAAATATTCTTTCGTCTCTAGCACTAAGATTCGACGACATCACGGACTGGCAATGTTGCAACTATCCACAGGCAATTAGCCGCTGTTAGCCCTCACACACCCGGGATTTGATGGGTGTTCCAGGAGATTCTTCATGTCCTGGCCCTTTTAAGTTTTAAGTGTCATGCGGTCTTGGGATGGCCCAGCAGATGGCAGTATGACCTCAGGAAATGACTTGGTGGCGTTAGTTCGTGAGAGTGGCCACGAGGTGGCAGCATTGCACGGTGTTCTGATTTAACTGAAGACTGGCACTCCTGCTCAGACTTCACAGTCAAAAAGCCTTAAATCCCTAACTGGGTTAGAAGCAAGCCTTAACCTTCTTCCTAGGATGCTAAAAGTGAATGTTTCAGTGGCTGCATCCGTGGGTGATTTGCCTCACTTCGGATAAAACAGTATATCCTTAATCCATTAATACCTGGAATGTGGACAGAAACTCTCGATCTCTCTGTTTTCTTGCAAATCGAAAAATCTCCATGGGTAGAAGGGCACAATGCATCCTCATCCATCTTTCGTGACTTAAGGTGAAGGCTCCAAGCAGGGTTTGAAAGGTTTTGTGAGGTCTTGAAGGATTTGTACTGCACAGGGGTGTGGCAAGACCCATTCCCCGGGGATGGGGGGGTGCTGCCACAGGCAGAGACGTCTGAGGACCTCAGGGAGTTCAGATCTCCTGTAAAGCAGGCTGGCAGCTCTCAGCTGGGGTCCCAGGCTCACAGGCACCACTGCCCGCTCAGCCCTCCCCAAACCTCCAGTTTTCAAGATCTGTTTGATTCTTTTCAATGTGGGATCTCTCACTTCTCCAATATTGGCGCAACTAATTCAAATAATCTACAGCAGGACAAACAAAATACAACCACGAGCCAAGTTCAACCTTTGCCTGCCAGCCTGCGGCAGCTTCCGTGTTTCTGGAAGGGTTAAAAAGGTCAGGAGTGAGCTCCAAGGTGTCATAAAGGGATGATGGGGGCCAGGACCACCGCAGCTTTGCACTTTGGGTTTTCTCCCAAGAGAAACATGTTTAAATAATCTTCAGAACATTTGTCACTCACAGAGGATGCAGATTTCTATGAAAGTATTATTTTCTTCAAAGAGAGTCTCCAGAAGAAGTAGCTGCTATTTGAATTTTTAAATAGTGTTAGAATTGCTCCCTTAGGTTATTTTTGCTGGCTTTATTGGCAGGGAAAGCATGCTTCTACTTGTGCCATAGAAATATTTTCATAAATAATAATTGCCATAATATTTCTATGTGACATTTAATTTTTTTGGTCTATATTGGACATTTATTTGTTATTTTTACTGATTATGAAAGTCATACATGCCCTTTGGGAGCAGGAAGTGGGGGGGAACCTCAAACACTGTATAACCACTTTATAAGCCATAAAAAATAGAAAAATCAATGTCTCCTCACAATGCTCCCCTCCCCCTACATCATGGTAACAGCATTGTGTGTGTTTTTAGAGACTTTGTCTACGCATACCAAAATGTCAATAGAGGATAAATATGCAAATCTAAGTATTTATAGTTTGTGTTACCAAAAATGTATGATACTGGCTTGAAGTCCACTTTTTCACACAATAATATCATTTGAAGAATAGATTAATATATCCACTGGGTTGTGCTTGGAAGTCGCCATCCCTAACAGACAGAGCAAACCTGTGTTCAAATTGCAGACCCACTGTTTATGATACTGACAGATGAATCCTAATCTTGTTTCTGTCTTTAATGGAAACATTTCTGGTTTTTCACAACTGAACATAAGGCTGGCTTTGGTTTAGTGTATGTAATATTTTTAATATATTTGCCTATTTCACCTAATGTATTCACTTATTTCTGTTTTTTTTTTAAAGACTGATTTTATTTTAAATAATGAATAGACATCAGCTCTTATTAAAATTCCTCTTTGATATTTGAGGTATTTACTTTTTGACCTGATAATATGGTTAGTGATGTTAATAGATTTCCTTTTAATGATCTGTCCTGTACCTTGGTGCAAATCTTTTTACTGTAGTATAGTTTTCTTATGATGTTCTATGTAGTTCTCTTTTGTAGGATGTGGGATTCACCAGTGCTTTTCTCTTCCTTCAGTTTTCATGCAGACTTCTTAAGATTTGGTTTTATTGCTATGCTGGTCTTACAAGAATGACTTTGAAAGTGTTTTTCATTTTTCTGTGGAATATTTAAAATAGTGTCAACATAATCTTTTATTTGATAATGTGGTAGGAATTTATATCATCAAGCCTGGTGTTTTCTAGGATGAAGCTCTTTGACAGCTTTCTTAGGCGGGGTTCATTTTAAACCAACCCCCTTTCCACTCCTATAATTCTACCATGTGGCCAGGATTGAGATCTCTATCTCTTCTTGGGTCAGTTTTAATAATGTATATATGTATTTGAAACATATGTATTTGTTGATAGGTGTATGTTATGTCTATATATGTATCTATGTTTAGTTACTCTTTCTGCATATTACTAAATATGTATTCTTTTTCTGTATATATATTCTTTTCCAAACCAGATTTATCCAGGTTAATCTAGTTCTAAAGATAGAACCTCCTCTGGGCTTCAGTTATCATTTTTAAAATTTTCTAATTTATTAATTTTTCATTGGCCTTATTAAACTTTTCTTTTTCCCTTATGTGATTTTTTTTTAAGATTTTATTTATTTGACAGAGAGATATCACATGTAGGCAGAGAGGCAGAGGCGCGGGGGGTGGGGAGCAGGCTCCCTGCTGAGCAGAGAGCCCAATGTGGGGCTTGATCCCACGACCCTGAGATCATGACCTGAGCTAAAGGCAGAGGCTTAACTCACTGAGCCACCCAGGCACCCCCCCCTTATGTTAATTTTTGCTTTTTTCTTATTCAGTTGGAAATTTGCTTTTAGAGTTCATTTACTTTTTCCACTTTCATATTTAGTACTGTACATGTGTAATATAAACGTGTCTCTGTACACAGCTTTAGCCAAATTCTAGAGTTGCCATTTTTATTTTCTTAATATTTTGGAATTTGAGGCCCATAATCCTCACTTTTTAATAATCTAAGATAAAGACCAATTTTTAAAATTACTGGTTCAAAATATATTTGAATATATTGAGTATGTATAGTCAAGATATATTTTCTGTACTACTTTATTTTCTTATTATATATAGCCATTGCTTTTTGTTTGTTTGCTTATTTCTCCTTTTAATTATATCCTGCAGACTTTGCTTCAGTATTGTGGTAATTCATAATTAGGTACATAAAGATCTATGCTCAATATACCCACAAGATATATTATGTACTTTACTACTATAAAATATGCTTTTAATGCATATACTTCCTCATCTGGTAATAAATTGAGACTGTTTCTTTCTTTTAGTTTTATTTTTTTAAACCTTTACCTGGAGTGTCTGCTTGTTGCTATGGTTTCAATATTTCCTATTCATTTCAATTGGCCTATGTCTCTTGTATATCTTAAATATTTAGTTTTCATTGTAGATATAACCTGAAAGATTATGTTTTATTTACTAATGTAACAAATACCTTTGATCTAAATAAAAAAGAATATTGGGTAAGCATAAATTCACTAATGATACAGGGAAATGAGGTTCAGGGTTAAATGGCTAATCAAAATGCCCCAAAATACACGTGAGCATTAATTCTGCTAAGGAAATCTTTGCTACCATAGCTGTTTACCCCATTCCCACCTGGCTCCCAGAAATAGAGAAATAGAGAAGAGCTTCCCTGCATTTTTTTCTTGAGTCATTAGCTCTTTAATTAAAGCACAAGAAGGGAGCATCTGCTGACATAGCCCAAGTTATGGGTTAGTCCCCAAGTTTCAAGGGGAAAAGGGAGTATTTATTTCCATTCTTTATAGTTGGGAGGTCTTTCCTACCCATTAAGACTGATAAAGTGGAGAATTCTTTACACATACAAAACAGCTGAGATCCTTGAAAGCAGAAAATGAGACAAGTATGCATTGCAACTCTTTCAATGATTACCTTTATAATTAAAAAAGAATATACCTAGATCTTCATTTTTTGTTTTATTGTCTTTAAACAGTACTTACGGATAATCTTTAATGAAATATGGAGAAATTAAAATATGCTTGCTTCTTCCCATTTCTTTTTACCTCTTCTACCTCCCAATATTTATGAAGTATATTCTTTCACATGGTCAACACTTAAAATGTTGTCATTTTGTTTTATGATTTTAATTCACTTAAGTTATCCAATGAGTGGGAAAAGTAATCATTTTGTATTATAAGTCAAAGATGCATATTATAATCCCTAGTTTTAACACCAGATAATAGGAAAATAAGCCAGGAGAGGAGGATAACATAATCAAAAATAATCCCCCCCCCCAAAAAAAAGCAAGAGAAGAAGGAACAAGGACCACAGAATAAATGGAATTCATAGCCAGATTTTTAAGAGCATTATTACTAATTGATAAGAAAAAGACAGAGAAACCAACAGAAGAATGTACAAGAAACTTGAATAGACACTTCTCCGAAGACAATATTCACACAGCTGATACGTATCTATAAGAAAACTCAATCCCATAATGGAATAAAACCACAGAGGAAATGCCAGTCCAAATACACCAGAAGAGTTAAAATTCAGTGACTATCAGAGCTGCCTATTTGCAAAAATAGGGAGCAATGAGAACTCTTATTCCCTTCTGTTTGGAGTGGAAATTAGCACCTTCTAAAATTGAATGTAGACCTATCCTGTGGCCCAGCCTTTACTATTATGCATAGTCTCTGTAGGAATGCATTAGTGGTGCACAAAAGACCTATCCCAGAAGTTCATAGCATCAACATTCCCAATAGCCTCAAACTGGAAATAATGCAAATATCCATCAACAGTACAATAATGAGACATTGGTATATACCACACATACTGCACATTAATGAGAACAAATGAACTACATCCAAATGCAAAAACTTGGATGATTCTCACAAACATAATGTCCCACTAAAAAAAAAAAAGTAAGGTTCTTTAAGATGAAGTTCAAAAGCTGAAAAGACTAATCAGTGCTAGAAATCAAGGCAGTAGGTATGAGGGGACTAAGAGGGAGCACCAGAGTGGCTTGGTGGGGGGATTCATGTTCTGTATCTTTTTCTTGTTGTTGTTTTAAGATTTTATTTATTTATTTGGCAGAGACAGAGAAAGAGAGAGAGAGAGATTACAAGTAGGCAGAGAGGCAGGCAGAGAGAGAGGGGGAAGCAGGCTCCCCGCCGAGCAGAGAGGCCGATGTGTTGCTTGATCCCAGGACCCCAAGATCATGACCTGAGCCGAAGGCAGAGGCTTAACTCACTGAGCCACCCAGGCACCCCTCATGCTCTGTATCTTGATTTGGGTTATAAGTGCATGGGTGCTTTATTGATTATTGTGTCTAATGTCTCCCTAAGACATAGTGGCTTCAAACAAGAATAATTTGGTGACTCATAATTTCTGTCAATGAGGAACTCAGTGCTGGCATGGAGGGTGTGGTGTCATTCTGCTTTATGACATCTGGGGTCTTAGCTGAAAGTCTGAAAATCTGAGGCCTGAATCATCTGAAGGCTCGACCGGGGCAAGAGCATTCCCTCCCAAGGTGGTATGCTCACAGGGCCAGCATGTTGGTGCTGGTGAATTCTTCCCTCTATGTGGAGCTGCTCAGTGCCCTTACAGATTTCTGCTGACTTCTCCCAGAAAAAGAGATCCAGAGGCCGAGGAAGAAGCTGTGGTATGTTTTAGGATCTAGCCTTGGACGTTCCACAATATCCCTTGCAAAGTATTGCACAATTCAGTACAAGGGGAATACTCGAGGGGCTGAAGCCAGGAGGCATAGGGCATTGAGGCTGCCTATCAAGGTGGGAAGAGTTCACTTCTGCACCTTCCTGTAAGTAAGCTGAGCTTCAATATAGTGTTTGCTCAAGGGCCACCTAGGTGTTGTGGTTGGTTAAATGTGGGACTCTTGGTTTCAGCTCAGATCAGGATCTCAGGGTCTTGAGATCAAGCCCTGGGCTGGGCTCCGTGCTTAGCATGGAGTCTGCTTAAGATGGACTCTGAAAAACAATCTGAGGGTTTTGAAGGGGCGGGGGGTGGGAGGTTGGGGGAACCAGGTGGTGGGTATTGGAGAGGGCACGGATTGCATGAAGCACTGGGTGTGGTGCAAAAACAATGAATACTGTTATGCTGAAAAAAAAAAAAGATTCTTTCTCCCCTTCTCCCTGCCCTGCCCCCCCAAATTAATTTAAAAAAAAATTAAGTGTTTCTTCGAAATAAGCTGTTTTTTTTTCGGAAACAATTTTTATCAACATTATTTGGAAAATAACAGCAATGAGATACTTTAAGGAAATAAGTCCCTTTTTAAAAATGTTTCCATTATTATCATGACAAAATGAATTAGACAAAATCTGTACTATCCCAAGCCCTTCAACATGATAATACACCTACCTCATAGACATCTTTTGAGGATTAAATAAATGATCTTCTTAATAGGTAATAAAAGCAAGAAAAGTCGATTGCTTGGTTCACAAAGGAGGGAGCATAAAATGGTCCACAGAGTGGTTTTTAAATGTTGGGATCACATGATGGTCAATGGTAATATTTTAAAAGATTATTAAATGCATCATTGTTTCTGAAACTATAAACAAAATCAGCATAGCATTATCAAGATAACAAAACCTAAGGAGAGCAATAAAAGTTGAAAAAGAAGTGGAAATTTTGTGAAAATTTTATCTAGAATGATGTTTTTAACCTGAGAGTTCATCCCTGTAACACCCACCTGTCATATGTGTGGTATCTTCTCGTTTGAAATTCTTTTCCCCTTTACCTCACGGTCCTCACAAACATTCGGAGTCTGACAAGTAAGGGTGGTTCTCATTTTACTAAGAAGGAAGTAGATGATCAGAGAAACAAAATAATTTGTCAACTGTCACATAGTTGATAAGTTACTGAGCCTGAACTCTGTTTAACATTTTTTTAACTAAAATACAATCAACACACAGAATTCTATTAGTTTCAGGTGTACAATATAGGGATTCAACAATTCCATATACTATTCAGTGCTCATCATGATAAACATACTCTTAATCCTCTTTTTTTCCCCACAGTTTTAACACAGTGCCTTCAATAGAACAAGGCCAGTTTAGACTTAAATTGTCATAAAAAGTTAAATTTACGTTCCAAAGTCTGTGCATAAGAAAGGCAGCAAAATGTGCCTAGCATCTTAGAAAGACTTTCGGTAAAAGTTCATGAACACTTAACATTGGTAGTGCTGATTGAAATAAATGGGATGATTGAGTTCCCCAAAACTCTAAGTTCAGTTTTACCCAGCAAATTTTTAGGAAGAAAGGCTGAATGGTCAGCTTTAAAATGCTGACAAATTATACCTGAGTTGACTTAAATGGAACTAAGCCTATGATTCTCTACATCTATGATTTCATGCTTGTAGACTAAGGTGAACTTGATAATTCTTGGTGATTTTAGACCACTAGAAAATGTGCTCTTAAATCGTAGTGAGCCATCATCTCAGACTGGGCAGAAAATCTAGGCTAAGGAAGGTCTTTGTTAGATCTGACTCTTGAATTTTGTGTAAGACTTCATCTTTGCCTCTAAAATCGTCCATTTCACATTCAATCCAGTCATTTTTTTTCTGATCTGCCTACACAGAGCTGAGATTTCTACATCCACAGAACCAAGCAAGTCGCAACTCTGTTTACATTTTTTTCTACATGTTTCTTCACCCAGCAGTGCCTTGGTTCTGAAGAGTGTTCAAGAGTAAACACGATTCTTTATACAGGCTTGAAGAAGAGGTCACTCAAGCAAATATCATGTGACTCCAACCCTTTGAAAGCTAATATTTAACAACCTCTTGTGTTCTTCACTTTCAAAATATTTGTCTCTGGAAATAATGTGAGAACGAATTTGTCAAGGGGAAGTCAAAGTGGACAAAACCCAATACTCAGAATGTTTCCTGCTCTCTGGGTCTGAGCTGAGGACAGATCAAAGCGCGTACCTACATCACCTGTGGTTCTTCTGGAACAAGAAAGCCTGTAACCTGAGATTCAAATTCTATACCTCGGTCACACTTGGGGGGAAGACAATGTAGGGCTTCAGGTCAGGGGATTTTTAAAAATTATTTGGGATAAAAAAATTATGGGACACCAAGACAAGGGTACACACTGCCAAATTTAAAGCTACTTTCTATTGGGGGTTTCAAATTCACTATTTTTAAAGTTAATTATTGGTGGTTTGGTACATTTCCATCAAATTTCAAATGACTTTTAAAAATGGATGATAAAGTAAAGTAAATAGAACGCATTCTTTGAAGCAAATTTAAAAGGTTTGTTAAAGAAAAATTATTAAAGCCTTTGGGACATCTGTCTGGTAGAGACATGTGACTCTTGATCTCAGGATTGTGAGTTCAAGCCTGATGTTGGGTATAGAGGTTACTCAAAAATGAAATCTTAAAAAAAGATATTAAAGTCTTTGAGGAATTGATGGGTATAACCAGATACAGACAAGGTTGGGTGAATGCAATTAACATTACTCCTGACCATGAAGAACAAAATATTGGTCATATCTTTAAAAAGAGAATTGAAGTGATGGCTCCAAATTTAATACGCATTTCAAAATGAAAAGTGAAACTCCCCTGAATATGTAGTTATTAATATGGCTACTAGAGATCTAACCTCTAAAGTAGTACTTGTAACTCAATAATTCACAATAGTTCATTCATTCCACAGAGTTTTAGTGGGCACTCATTATACGCCAGGTGCAGTGCAGGGATTGGGTAGAATACTAAATACACAAAGTCCCTTTTCCTATGGAGCTGGGAAGGCATGAATAAGCAGAAAACCATAAGACAGAGAGTTAAGTGCTATGATGAGAGAAGGAAGGGTTCACAACAGCAGAGGCCATCCTGCAGAGTCAGGGAAAAGGGATACCAGTGGGGTAATCAAACGATGGGTTGTTAGGAGGTAGTCAAGTGAAAAGGAAAGTGTTTCCATGCTTTATTTCCTTCTCCAGAGGGGCTGACACCAACTTCACCATTAAGTTCTATGAATTAGTGAAGAGATCTCCTAGAGAAAATCTTGCCATTGATATACCATGGGCCTGCTTTAGGTCAAGAGGCATGTTTAGGCCTCAGAGACAGGAGATGGCACAATGAGAGAGGTTTCCAGGTACTAAAATGTCTGGGGTTCTCTGTATCCACTGAGGCTCTATCCAGGGCTGGAAAATCGGCTGTATTTCAGGCACCTGTGTCCAAAGGGTTTGGAGAATTCAATCTCATTCAGGCGGATCGGTGATCTAATGCTGCAGATGGGAAAGTGGATTTGTCTTGGCTTCTGTGAAATTCAAAAGTGGTATGGTTGAGTGTGGGGTACCCGGCAGCTGGAGATGGGAAGGACTTACTGCAAGGAGAAGGCAGAAAGTTCTAGATACATAGAGGGGAGGTTATCAAGAGCCATGCAGATGGCCACTGTAATAGGTAACCTACCTGGGATTCCAGTGAATTCCTCAGTCTAGATCAGGTAAAAGCCAGCCAACAAGGATTGTTTATGAAACCTAGGGAGTATTTGAAGGGCTTCCAGGGGTTGGAGAGGGGTGGAGAGAGAAAGGGCTGGCCAAAGAGAAACTGCTGAGCTTTGTTCTCTTCTAGTTTTTGTTGTTGTTGTTCCTACTCATGTTTCACTTGAACAAAGGTTTATTTAGCCTTTAAAATTTTGATAACCTCCTATTTAATTACCAAGGTATACATCTTAACATGGTCCTCTAGTAGCTATGAATTCTTAAGAGAGTTAGCCCCGGGGCGCCTGGGTGGCTCAGTGGGTTAAAGCCTCTCCCTTGGCTCAGGTCATGATCCCAGGGTCCTGGGATCGAGCCCCTCATCGGGCTCTCTGCTCAGCGGGGAGCCTGCTTCCTCCTCTGTCTCTCTGCCTGCCTCTCTGCCTACTTGTGATCTCTCTCTCTCTGTCAAATAAATAAATAAAATCTTTATAAAAAAAAAAGAAAGTTAGCCCCTTTGGAGTTAGTGTTCTGTGAACATCTAGAATATAACACCTACTTTATAGGGCTGTTATGAGCAACAGCATGCAAAGTGATGAGCAAATGTCAGAAGGTCCACTGTGGATGGTTGTACAGATTGAGCACTGCACAAATCTGGGCAGGGTTCTATCTGATGGTGCCCTGCTGAGCTCAAAATCTGTATGACCATATATGTCAGCTCTAGCAGACATGGGATAAGAGGGTGGAAATGATAACCATTGCGATGAGGCAAAAACCTTGTCATAAAAGTAGAAGAAGGAGATTGGAAAGAGGGAAGGTTGCAGCAGTTTGGGGTAAAGGAGGAGAGCATAAAGGTGTCCAGAACACAATCCAGCCACACCGATACTGAGCTCAAGCAGGATGATAAAATCCAACCCTCATCGGCTGGTGCATTTAAGACCAGCTCGAGAATAGGGTAGAACCGAGTTGTGCCAGTGGTCCTGAATATTGAGAGTCTCCAGTGCCACCCCCTGGGGAACCTTCTGTTAGCCTTCACATGAGGAAAGTTCTGGAAGACACTGATGATTTCTATGGCTTTCTCAAACTCTGATAGACAAGAGTTTTATGGAATTAGAAACTGCGACAGAGGCACATTGGCTTTGTGGAGGAAATCCAGACTTAGAAGGTGACCCTTGGGAGCCCAGTGTCAACAGGTTAGTAAAACCACCAAGCTTGGAGGCATCAGAGGGCTGCTACCAACAGATCACTTTGTGGTTGACCTTGACAAGACACCAAGGTGACCTGTAGCCCATGCATTAGGTCTTTGCCTGGTAACCCAGCTTCTTTTATAGGAATCAGCTAGATTCTTCTCGCAGAGCTCACATTTCAACGAGTTATTCCACTCCTCAGAATACATTCCCGTCCAGGATGAGGAAAAAAAATATATAAAAAGTAAGGAAATCTACAAAGATCAACTCACAGACCACGTCATATGGCTTTAGATTAGGGAAAATGTGTTGCCAATTAATCTGAGGTGGTAGGAAAAGAAATGATTATGATTATACTATGATTATGGCTAGATTTTCCTTTTAGTGTCAGCTTCCACTCCACTGGGCTGTCACAAAAAGAAATGAGAAAAGAAACACCACTCTCACTCAGGTATGAATACTGTGTGTGTGTGTGTGTGTGTGTGTGTGTGTGTGTGTGTGTGTGTTTAAATGCCTACCAGCAGTGATCATTCGGAAGCATGCATGACTTGCTGGGATGATAAGACCTTGGAAAGCAAAATCTTCATGAAACTGTTCTTAAAAAAAAAAAAAAGGTAAGAAACAATCATCTGAATTATACTGCGTGGAAATGACCTTAGATTTGATCCAGTTTAACCCTTTTGTTTAAAAATATGAAAATATGTGATCCAGAAAGGGAAAGCAACTTCTGTGAACCTTGAGATGAGCACTGTTGGGAGGCATTTCTCCATGGTTCTGTTGTGTTTGTGCATATCTGTGAGAAGACCTTGACTGTTTTCCTTTTGTACGATGATTTTGATGATGTTCCTGCAACCACGAGCCTTGGAGGAAAGAGACAGTATCTTCCTCTGGAACACGGGGCAGACATCTTTACTCTCCATGGTGAAAGATTCAGCTTCCCTCAGCCCAGGGCTCCCCTCCTGTGACGTAATTCTCCTGTGTGCCTGCAGCCATCTGGCCCCGGCTGCATTGCCTCCCTGGGGTTTGGGGATGGGGGCAAGGGAAACCTACGAATGTGCTGATGCTCTTAATTCATGTTGTGCTGTGAGTAATCAAGTCTTTGGTCTCTGACCTGCACGTATTGTGTTTTCTGCCAGCATCAGGCTAAGTTGTTCTCTTGTAAGTAAGATAAAATCCTGATTCTTCAAAGTTGATGAGAGTGAGGGCCTAAAAAGCAGGGATTCCAATTCATAGGCAGATGCTGTGGTGTTAGCTATTTGATAAGTGGTTTGCAAAACAGTGCTTTTCTGGAAGAATGTTTTCTAAATGAGTGAGGCACACACCCAGAGACACACACACACACACACACACCCACACACACACACACAGAAAGAGAGAGAGAACTAGGACAAGTTTCAAGCCTCAAATAGGCCATAGATTACATGAACCATTAGGACATTTTCTAGTTCATTCTAATGCTTAGGTCATGAACCAAACTCGAAATTGATCCATGCCAAGCACTTGGTACCATTTCCTGGATTTTCTCTTCCGAATGGAAAATTAGGAGCCTGTACCCCCCAGCACTGTTATCCTTAACTGTATTTCTATGGAGTGCATTTTTTATTTACGTCTCCTTTCTCTCATTCCATCAAGAATTCATTCTCATGTGTTTTCAAATTGAATTCTTTCTTTTTCTTTTTCCCTTTTTTTAAAAAAAGATTTTATTTATTTGACAGAGTGAGATCACAAGTAGGCAGAGAGAGAGAGAGAGGAGGAAGCAGGCTTCCCTGCTGAGCAGAAAGCCCGATGTGGGACTCGATCCCAGGACCCTGAGATCATGACCCAAGCTGAAGGCAGAGGCTCAACCCACTGAGCCACCCAGGCGCCCCACAAATTGAATTCTTTTAAAGTCAATTTTTGTTTTGTTTTGTTTTGTTCATGAGGACATGTCTCGCTTCCACGCTCCCATCTTAGCCGTGTTTCCCGGCTGACCTCAGCGCTATCACTATCACCACCATGGCTGCCCTGAACGAGAAGGCTCCTGTTTTCTGATTCTCCTGAGCACTTCTGCCATAAATCCTGTGGACTTCATTTGCCTTTTATCCTCTCTGAGGAACTGCTTGGTATTCAGACAGGCAGACGGACTGCCTTTCTATTCCATGGCCTTCGCAGGGTCTGCTCAAGTAGGGATGCACACTTTTACCGTAGCCACTCCTGGCCTGCACCCACCCTGTCTCTCAGCCACGGACAGCAGGTTCCCTCAGGACATCTGACTCTTGAGAGAACAAGAGAATCAGAGCCGCTAGGCAGAGAAAACCAAGGGCTCTTGAGGTGATTGCTGGAATTTTCTAGGGGTAATGAGGGAGGATTGGATTGCGCACTGGTGATTGTACTCTTTGGCATTCAAGAAACATCCTAGTCAGGGCACCTGGGTGCTGGCCCAGACTACTAAACACTTCAGCCACAGCCTTGAGAAGAAGCTGTAATTCAGGGTCTTGAACCCACAAGCAAAATCAGGTAGATGATCATTAGTTTAGGAATCTCTTTTCCCCTTTCAAATCCATTTTTGTACAAGAGCACACTTTCGTGTTTCTGTCTCTCCTGGCTCTCTCAGGGTCCAAGGATGTTTAATAATCATAAAGAAAATCAAAGATGCCTCAAAATACATCTTTTGCTAAGCCACGATGTTCCATGGAAAGGAAAGGGAGTTACGTTTTGTACATGGTACTAATTCTATTCCGTCTACATGAGACTTTTCTTCCGTAAAGGATCATTTATTCTTTTCTCAAGAAGAATGTCACAGTTATATATTCTGGAAAACCTGGCTGCTGTCTCTTTTGTACAAAAGGGAAGATCAGTAGATGCTGTTTGCCTGGAAAACAGTCCAGTGGACAATTTAGGGTCTCCCAAGGCAACCCTAACTAAATTTATTAGGGAACATTTCACTTGCTTCCTGACGGTACCCACCGTCTTTTGTATCTGATGGATGGGATGTTCTTGGGGAGGGAGCCCTGAGGGGTTGGACACAGTAGCCACATGGTTCTTCTGCCAGCTGTTGAGACTGGATCCTCTGAGATTATCACAAGGTGTCAGGTGTTAGCCATTCTTAACTCACGAGTAGGCGACAACGCTCCATAGGGCCAAGAGTTCTAGAAGGGCCTCTTGGCTCTTTCTGGTTGTAACACAGCCCCGCAGGATTACCTCTCCGTATGGGGGTGGAGGCTTACCCCAGCTCCTCCCTCTCCTCCTATGGCTGCCCCCTTTGCAAGGAGGTGGGTTAGAATTTTGATGGATGCGGTCATAAACGTTCCCACTATCTCACTGCTTCTCCTCAACGGCCCCCACAACTCCCGCCCACACATATTATTGAATTCCAGGCATTTCTGAGGATGTAGCTGAGGTTGTTTGGGACCCTTGTGGATAGATTTGGTATATGATTTATGGCTTTTCTCCCTCACACCTTCTGCGTTAAAACCTCCCATGCATGATTTTATGGAAGCATCTGTTTCGAAAGGAATACAAACAGCTATGGTTGAATTTATCCCTCTCCTTCCAGATGAGGAATGGTTTATGCTCTGTCTCCTGTGATTTAAGGGAAGACAGTGTCATCTCTTGAAGTCCCTCTCAAGAAAGTAGATTATGTTAGAGTTATCTACTTTATAAGATAGCGCTGGAGTACTAGCCTGCCCAAAACAATGCGGAGGGAAAGTGCAATCTCTGAGAAATGTAATCCCTAAGGCAGAGGCTGCCATTTTGTGCATATAACCCACAGGTTATATGCCCAAGGCACCCAGGACACTGGGACAGTATCAAACTGATTTCATAATGAAACAAATCCTCCTCTGGGTTAATCCATTGTCTCTGCTGTCACTTAACTTCATTTTCTTTCTTTCTTTTTTTTTTTTTTTAAGATTTATTTATTTGACAAAGAGCACACAAGCGGGAGGAGCAGCAGGCAGAAGGAGAGGGAGAAGCAGACTCCCCGCGGAGCAAGGATCCTGATGCAGGCAGGACTCGATCTCTGGACCCTGGGATCGTCATCTGAGCCAAAGGCAGACAGTTAACTGACTGACCCACCCAGGCACCCCAACTTAACCCTGTTTTCTTCTGTTCTACATCTACTGGCAGTAGGGAAAAACCGACCTGTTCTTTCATCTTATAAGTCATTGAACTTGAGGAGTAGAACTACTTTCTATCCTTTTGTGCAATTCCCTTTCTTCTTTGCACCAGCTTGGATGAACTACACACCCGGTACTCAGCATCTGAATACCTGCATCAGGGATTGACAAAGGCTTCTGGTATCCATGGGGGGAGTTAGCCACTAAACAACGTTCTCCACTAAGACCATTAAATTTGATTCCTAGTCAAGGGACATGAGATTTCAACAGAAACTACTGGATCATTTCCAGAAAAAGGCTCTTCTGGTGAGTGATTCACAATAGTCTTCTTCAGTTTATAGATAAGGCATCCCAGGAAACTGCTCTCCTTCTGCTTCCAACCCCTTACATGTATGTCTGTGAGCACAAATCAATGATGTAATTCAGTTGAAGAAGGGCATCTCTCCAACACTGTCTACAATCAAAGAACTTTTTTGATTGGCTTGTTTTTCTTGATTCTCCCTTTTTCATAATCTGTTCATGTATAATGATTACAGGAGCTCTAATTGAGGCTCATTTTCTGCCATGCCCCCTACCCACATTCCTAGGTCATGTGTGATGCTGAGCTACCTTTCTTATTGTAGTTTACTCTGTAGGCTCTACTTGAATATCATCACTTACGCTATGCTATTGGTCCCAGATCATGGTATTTTGCTTAAATGACTCTGGTGGCAGAAAATTTACTAGCTCCTCATAATGTCTTTCACTATAATCTTAGAAATGCTCCCTTATGTTGAGACAAACTGAGGTCTCTCTAGACCTTCTACACACTGCTTCTAATCCTGTCCTGTTTGTGTTATAGGTTGGTTTGTTTGGTTGGGTGGCTGGTTGGTTTTGGAATCAATTACACAACTTTGTGTTTATTACAATTGAATTTCATCCATAAGATCCAGTCATTCTTGCATTTAATAGGAGTATAATCAACCATCAAATAAGTGAGCATTTTTATTTCTCCCCATGCCGTGTCATTTGCAAGCTTGTTGAACTTGAAATCGATTTCTTTGTTTTGTTGAGGATAAAAATGCTGATCAGAACAAGTCTGAGAATGGAGTTTAGGGCAGATCTGGAGTTCTTCAGCATTGCTGGGACTGGTGGGGATAAATGCTAATTGCATACAGATGTCTACAATGAGAGTTGCAGAACTATGCTAATGAGGGTGGGGTGGAAGCACCTAGGACATTGGGATTTCTGACCTCACACTTTGGGAGAAATTCTGTTATTACATAGAGGGTTGAAGTGAGGAATTATTCAAGATCAATAGCAATTAGATTCTAGGAAGCATCTATTTGAAGTTTTCTAGAGCCACATTGACTTAACCCAAACCAAGCACTTCCCAGAGAGTATTTACAGGATGCCGACACAAATTCCTTAAAAAAACAACAACAAAAAAGTCAGCAAAAAAAGTTTGGAAAATGCTGGCTTAGGCAAAGTGAAGCTGATTTTGTTTTAATTGCTAGACTTCTTAAAGTTTTTAATACTCAAATTTGCTAAGTAAGTTGTTTTTTTTTTAAAAGATTTTATTTATTTATTTGAGAGAGAGAGAGAGAGCATGGGTAGGGGATGGGGAAAGGGAGAAGCAGGCCCTCAGAGAGCAGGGAGCCCCACGCCAGGCTTGATCCCAGGACCTGGGGACCATGACCTGAGCTGAAGGCAGACACTTAACTGACTGAGCCACCCAGGAGTCTGCCAAGTAAGTTTCTTCAATTGTGTTAATTTAGTAAAATTTATTTGCTAAGAGGATCCACTGGGTTTTTTTTGTTGTTGTTGTTGTTTGTTTCTTTTTTATTTTTATTTTATTTATTTATTTATTTATTTAATTTTTTTGGAGGATGAAGGGTTATTGTTCACTTGGAAAATGCTAACTAGGGTGACAAGAACATAGCAAAGAAAACATCAGCACTTTCACACCTGATAGTGCCTGCCTCCCTAAGCTGTGCACCCTGGCCTCTCCCGGCCTTATGCTCGCCCCAACCCTGTCTCAACAGTGTGTGCTGTGGCACGGGCTCTCCAGGGAGAGGATTCTGAACACGTACAAAAAGCCACACCACCATGTTCCCGCTACAACAGGTGGGTAGCCAACATTTCCTGAACAAAGGAATTCAAAATAAAAAGGAGAGTTGTTATCCTTAACTCACAGCCTCAGGAACAAACTAATGTCAACAGCTGTTCATATTCTGTGTGCACACACACAATCACAGACAAACACAATGCAGATGTACAAATGCATACATAGACACACACAGCATCTGGAAAGCCAAACTGCAGTCTTTTTTTTTTTTTTAAGGTTTTTGTTTGTTTGTTTTTTAGTTTGAGAAAGAAAGTCTGAGAATGAGAGCACAAGCAAGGGGAAGACAGAGGGAGAGGAGAGGGAGAAACGGGCTCCCTGCTCACTGATGCCGATGCTGGGCTGATCCCACGATCCTGGGATCATGACCTGAGCTGGAGGCAGATAACCCACTGAGCCACCCAGGGGCCCTACACATGATTTTTTGTTATTGATTGAAAATTCTTAGAATTCAGTTGAAGTTGGGACCGGGGAGGGAGACAAACCATAAGAAACTCTTAATCTCAGGAAGCAAACTGAGGGTTGCTGGGGGGTGAGGGTGGGATGGATGGGGTGGCAAGGTGATGGACATTGGGGAGGGTATGTGCTATGATGTGCTGTGAATTGTGTAAGTCTGATAAGTCACAGACCTATACCCTTGAAACAAATAATACATTATATGTTAATTAAAAAAAAAAAAAAAGAAACACCTCTGGGCACCTGGGTGGCTCAGTGGGTTAAGCCTCTGCTTTCAGCTTGGGTCATGATCTCAGGGTCCTGGGATTGAGCCCCGCATCGGGCTCTCTGCTTAGTGGGGAGCCTGCTTCTCCCTCTCTCTCTCTCTGCCTACTTGTGATCTCTGTCAAATAAATAAAATAAAATATTAAAAAAATAAAAAATGAAATAAAATAAAACACCAAAAGAAAGAAATGTGCTATCTTACAAAAAAAATTAAAAAAAAAATTAACCAAAACAAACAAACAGAATTAAGTTGAGGCTCATTTTGGCTACCAATCTACTATTTTCTGAACATCATCCCAACATTCATTCCATTGAAATATAACCAAATTTTATCTTTAGCAGGTATAGTGTGTATATTTGAAATATGCCTTATATCTGATTAAATTTAATTAAATCAATTAAAATATTGAAAGAAAGACTTTGAAAGAGGAGGGCTTTCTAGTCTCTAAGGTTGGTTTGCATACACCAATCTTGAGTTATAAAGAACGATTAAAGCATTTTTCTGTGGATTTCCCTGTTCATATTCTACTATACTCTAGTAATAATATTGTTGATGTGTACACTCAGAATTTACAAAGCACCTTCCCATCTGTTATTGCATTTGACCTCCATGACATTCTGAAATAGACAGGGTAGTTCATTATCTTAATAATACGAAAGAAATGTCTTGTTAAAATGCATACAAAGAGTACGAAGAAATGTTAATTTTCTAATTTCCATGGTACAGACATGAAATTTCAATCCTTTCCATTCTACAAACTTTCAGCCAGACTTAATGATGAGTAGAGAGCACTCTCTGTTTTCATGTTCCTCTATTTTTATTCTCATCCCACACAATTTGGCTGGGGTATTTTGACATAATGAATTATTAAAGGAGGAAAGGCCAAGGCCCTCTTTCGTTGTGCATAGATTCATCACCAAATCCTTTTCAAGGTAGGTAGAAACCATATTAATACATTCTGCACAATCTGCTATTGCCCAAGGCAAACCACACTAAGAGATATTTGATGTGTCAAATTTTAAGTGCTACATTTTGGACAAATGTTTCTGATTCAAAGATCAAATCTCTTCTAAGTTGAAGTCACCCTAACTGCAATCCTAGAAATAAAATGTTGACAAGAAAAAGAATACACAAAATGTTTTATAATCTATACAACTGAACTATTGATCCAAGAGCCTTGGGGCTAATGCATTGTGCATTAGTAGAGTAGGTAATAAATCAGAAGGAGAGAGTTAGTTAATTTTCAGTGAGTTTATTTCTTGGCAGGCAAACTGCTGATAGTAATCTTTGCGGGTGACCTCCTTTATGCTTGCCTTCTGCCTCTCTACATTAGACAAGCCCAAGTCTGCACATGGCATTGGTCAAAGTGACTAAATGAGCTCTTGTTTATGGGTAATGATTCGTTATATTTATGACATCCTTTGGCCAGATGTCGAGTGCTCATTTGCAGGTGTCATGGAATTTTGATCACTGTTATCTCAATGGGGCTGATTAATTCACCTTGTAAGAAGAGGAAGCTAAGATGAATCCAATTAGAAGCACAATAAGACATCAGCTGTTCAGATTAAGATGGGAAAGTCAGGCTGAATTAGGAAAGATGTCAATTATAAATGTATTGAAAGAGAAATTTACTGTTACAGGAGAATGGAATTTATTCATCCCTTTAACCAAAGAGAGTCCACTAAGTATGATTTTAAAAATTGTTTTATAATTATACCCAAATACTATTGTTAGAATATACATGGATGCTCTAAAATTTTTTGAAAATAGTTTGAACTGCTTAAGAATTTGGATATGCTTCCTTTGCCATGTTTTGCATTATTTATTTGCTTACACATTAAAAAAAAGGTAGTCCAAAAGTAAATTGAACTCAGAGCCCAACTACTCAGAGTGACCAGTGGCTAGCAGCATCAATTTCCCTAAGGAGCTTGTTAGAAAGGGTGGCCTTAAGCTTCACACTAGATTACTGTATCATTCTTTTTTCTTTCTCTCCTTTTAACTTTCTGCTTTTCAGGTTGGATAATCCCTATTGACCTGTCTTCTATTTTGCTCACTATTTATTCTGCCATCTGCTTATTTAAGACTCTCAGAAATGATAATCTGATGGGAGTTATGGTGGGCAAATGTTCTCAGACTTGTCTCAAAGCTCTATTTGCATTAGCATTATACCAGAACATAAGGAAACATTCATTGGCTGTATCAAACTTTAATATTCTAGAAATGTACATGAAGCAGATTTCCATATGCTCCCAGTCTTCTTTCAAGGATATGGCATCTCCTATACCTTGTAGATAGGATCTGGAAAAGAATGCACTCCTAGTCCCTTACAGTATTAAAAAACAAGGAGAAAGATGTTTCAGAGTGAATGAGTCATGTGATGCCTGCCATTGTTTGTACCTCACACTCTATAGCAGGTACCACAGATCTTGGTTTCACTTAGGTGCAAATTGTGCCGTATGCAAATTCTTTCCTGAATAAAGTTATGCATGTCTGGTGAGCACAGATTGGCAATTTGTTTTGTTGAATCTTGAAAAAAAAGAAAATGGCTCTTTTTAAAGAAAACATGCAGAGTGTCTGAAACGCTCCTTTTAACTCTTATTTATATGCAAATAAATAGCTAAAATTATTCTTAAAAGATGAAAGTGAGAAGTGTTAATCATGGAGGCATGACACTCAGGTTTTAACATGCAGGAAGTTAGGATAACCTGGTTGTCGCAAGCGTGGTCCAGGAAGACTGAACAAAGCTATCAACCATATACAATGAAAGTGCAAACCCAATTGCAGTGAGCGATAAAATTTGTTCAAAGTAGAATGCTCAGAATTTTTACTCTCCATAGCATTAGGTCAAGATGATTCCTCTTAATGCAAGTGAATGTTCGTGGTTACTGTAATGTCTCCTTTTGTCCTATCAGGATCGAAGGACACGTGATTGTCATTATTTTCCTATTTTTAAGTAGAAAGCTCTTGGAAGTGTATGCTTTCCCTCAACTGGCAAAACAGTGTCATGTGAGGATTGACTAAATTATTCATCTTTGGATCTCTAGTGCCTTGCAAAGGAGGAAGGAATGAGTAAATCAAATAAATGTAATAATCCAGGTTATTATCAGGTGCATGAACTTTATATTAAATATATAATGGGGATGGCTTCTGTGGCTTAGCTATCTACCTAATGCAAAATAGACTTAGCCAATGATGATTAAAAACAATACTAATAACTGTAAGAGTAATTATCTCAGCTTTATTTATAATAATTGAAAAGTAAAAATGACCTACACTGGTATCCCCAAACAAGAAGTTATTTGGCTAAATTATATCACCACGATGTAATAGAGTGCGTCCTTAAACAACAATGACTAGAAGGTCATGTCATCATGTGAAAAGATGTTCAAAATATGTGCTGCTGGGTCCTAAAGGGCCAGGATACATCATATCCCTATTTACGATTACCAACAGATAAGAGACAGGGAAGAACACAGAACTAGAAGGAGAAATGCCCAAATTCTCGCTTACCTTTCTGTGTTGGGATGATGAATGAGTTAGAGATTTGCCTTTCAGTTTATAATTACCTGCTTTCAAAATTTCAAAATAGGGGTGCTTGGGTGGCTCAACTGTTAAGTGTCTGCCTTTGGCTCAGGTCATGATCCCAGGGTCCTGGGATCGAGCCCCACATCGGGCTCCCTCTCTCACACCCCCTGTTTGTGTTCCCTCTCTCATTGTGTCCCTCTTTGTCAAATAAATAAATAAAATCTTAAAAAAAATGAAATCTCTAAATAGATATGTTTAAAAAAAAAAAAGACTACAGTTATGTTAAAAAAAAATTAGAGCCAGTCAAGCACATATCCATGAGAACATATGTTGTTTTATTCAAGACATTTCTAATTCCTATGATGTTCCAGCAAGGTAGACATTAGCATCTTAACTTTATAGGAGAGGAAAAGAGCCCCCGAGAAGCTTCATGATTGCCTCAGAGCAGGGGGAGGGTGAGTGCCGGAGCTGCCAGGCCCTTGTTGTCTCCGGCATGACACCCCTTTGGCAGTCTCTGTCTGCATTTTCAATGGCTTTCCCTTTCCTTTTTCATTTACTGATGACTTGATGATCTTCTTCCCTCTGGGTTTCTTTTTTCTTTTAAAGATTTTATTTATTTATTTGACAAAGAGAGACACAGCGAGACAGGGACCACAGCAGAGGGAGTGGGAGAGGGAGAAGCAGGTTTCTGGAGGAGCAGGGAGCCCAATGCAGGACTTGATCCCAGGACTCTGGGATCACGACCTGAGCCGAAGGCAGATGCCTAACTACTAATCCACCCAGGGGCCCCTCTTTTTTATTTTTTAAAAAGATCATTTATTTATTTGAAAGAGAGTGAGAGAGGAAGGGAAAGAGAGAGAGAGGAGGGGTAACGACAGAGGCAGAGGGAGAAGCAGACTCCCAGCTGAGCAGGGAGCTTGATGTGGGGCTCCATCCCAGAACGCTGAAATCATGACCCGAGCTGAAGGCAGAGGTTTAACTGACTGAGCCACTCAGGTGGCCACCCCCCTCCGGCTTTTGAAGCAATTTTCTATTTACTCTCTCACCAGCTCCATCACTCAGCAAAGGTTCATTGAACACTTGATCATCTATGTGTACAAGAGACAGAGTTCTGTGCAGGTGATGTAGAACTAAATCTGACATAAGTCCAAGCCTCTGTGCGTTCCCACCCCACTGCACAGCACAGATTAACAGTTACCCATCTCTCTATTGCCAAATGCTCAGGGACGGACTGAGGCTTCGACAGCAAGGGAAAGGGCTGGAGGAGTGTCCCCAAATAGGGATCAGATGACCAAGTTTATTAGAATCGTGCCTAAAACAGGGAGGAGCATGTGCTGCGGTCATCCAAGGCCAGAACAGGGACATCAGAAATCTACGTGCCTCAGAGGCAAGGCTTTCCCTGCTTTGGCACACGTGAACCCTTTGCTGTAACAGCATCATGATAATGTTGGGCATTGCTGTGGTTTTGGTGTGTGGTCCGCCTGCAGATTTTTGCCTTTTTTGGGGGGAGGAAGGGCTGTTTTCATCCTGTCTAATCTCACCAAATTCAAGAGAATTGAATGTGTGGACAGAAATGATCCCTTGAAGGGAATTTGTGAATTGTTACTCTTAGAAATAAATACTTCATATTAAAAAGTTAATGAAAAGGACAAAAAGGAGGATTCTTTTCATTTTAAACAATTGTAATTATTTCTTGAAGCCTAAAACACATACTTAATCTTTTAAAGTCTTCTGAGACATAATAGTGTGTGTTTTAGATTTAATTAAAAGTAAGCAGTGATGTTCCCTTTTGATAATGCTACAATTTATATTTCCCCACAGTGGTCCCTTCTTTCCAGGCTTTCATCTTCTGATAGGGATTATAAAATGAATCCCAGCCATGTCTACTCTGTTTTTCATAGTTTGAGTTGATTTCTTAGAAATGGTTGGCAAGTGCTCCTTTCTTCTTGTTTTTCTGTGAAACCAAGCTTGAAAAAAACACAGATCTTTTCTGTGGACGTGGCTGATATGGCCTCAACACCTGTCCAGTCACTCAACCACCCCCCCACCGTTGATTTTATTAAAAGTTTTTTTTTTTTTTAAGATTTTATTTATTTATTTGACAGAGAGAGATCACAAGCAGACAAAGAGGCAGGCGGAGAGGGAGAGAGGGAAGCAGGCTCCCCGCCGAGCAAAGAGCCCGATGCGGGACTCGATCCCAGGACCCTGAGATCACGACCCGAGCCGAAGGCAGCGGCTCAACCCACTGAGCCACCCAGGCGCCCCTAAAAGTTTTTAATAAATATGATTATTGGATGGGTTTCCCAGTTGATGTGAAAAATAACACTTAAAGAATCGTTAATGTTCAATCAATACAAACTGATTAAGGTCTCCGACATGTCAAGCTTTCAACTTGAGAAGCCAATCTTGGTTTGCAAAGTTGAGGAAAATCCCGTGTATTTAGAGGTAAGAGTATTTTATCATTTTTTTTAGAATAATCTTTTCTAGGAAACTGGCAAAACCCCACACCAAGCAGTGTTTGGTGCTTTAAAAATCTCTAACATATTTTGCTTCTTTTTTGTCGTTTTTTGTTCATTTGTCTGTAGAAAAAATTAAAAGTGTGCCTTTTCTGGAATCTTGAGGGGTGTTTCCCAGAGTTATCTTCCTAACAATGGAAAATGGCCATTTTCCTTCATGCAGTGTTTGTACGCTATGGACAGTTTTCTGAACCGCTATCCCACTACATGTTACACTTGACAGCAGCCAAAAGAATGCACTTTGGCAAATCATGTCAGAGGAACTGGGCGCTGACATTTGAGACGCGTGAGTCTGCCTCTGTGATGGCCATGGTGACGGGGAGCAAGATGGCGGTACAGAGGGTGGACGCTGGCCTCACACCCAGTCTGGTCCTGCTTCTGCCACTACTGGCTGTGTGCTCTGGGACAAATCTCTTGCCTTCTGAAGACCCAGTGTTCCAGTCAGTAAAATGAGTATAATAACGTCTCGCTGGGACTGTGAGGAAGGAGTAAGTGACATGCCATGTAGGAGGCTTGTGGCCCGAGCCAGGCACGTTGCCAACAGCCTTAATCAGAGTCGTTAGATATTGTTTTATGAAGGGAAGTGTGCCGTCATTCTGCTGCTTTATCCTTGTTTTATCCTGCCTCTGTCCCCTACTAGTTGTCTGGCTGGGGACCTGTCACGTCACATTACTGATCTTCAACTTTTCATTTTGGGAAGAGACAGTTCTCTGAAGCCTGACCTGCCTCATTCTGTATCTGTGTTTACCGGCAAGATTCTGTCAGATCTCAGTGAAAAGTGACTTTCTAGAAAAAAGAGCATTATCAAGAGTCTGAGAGCTGAAGCCGACATGCAAAGGACCTGACTGCCCGCCCTGATCCCACTGAAGGCCTCTGGCTGGGAGAGTGTGAGGGTCTGACAGCTGACAGCTTGCGATTCTCAGGGTGGCCCCAACCAGGGACCTGGCCCCTGATGGAGCTAGTCAGGGCTACAGCCGCAGGGCAGACCCCTCTTGGGTGGCCCTGGGCCAAAGAGTAAGCCAGCCACCGGGTAAGGTGAGGGGCTGGCCATTTTCTACCCTCCCAGAACACTCCGGGTGGACATTCTTTAAGTGGAGATGCCCATGTGCTGAGCTGTGTGTGGTGCTGGGACCTCTCCCAGGGTTCCATCCTGGGTCTGCCCCTTTTGCTTTCACAGCTGTTGTTCCCTAATAAACCTTTCTCACACCTAACCGTCTCCATGTCTGTGCCCAGAGAACCCCACCAGAGACAGGAACTGAGAGTAAAAACTCAAGAGACTCCCAAACAATCATCAGGATTGAGCAGGTTGCTGAGAATCAGATCGGACCAAGAGGGTCAAGTTAGCTTAAAGGGGAATGGCTCTGAACAAAGGGAAGACCCCTTGAGGCTTTGAATGTGGGCTTCAGGGAGGGGAGGGGGATGTGGGGAGGAAAGCCTTAGCGGGATCCCCCAGTGTGGGTCCTCACAGGGAACATTGAATCTCGTCACTAATGTCCAAGTGCTCTCAAACCCCAAATGTCATGGGAAAAAGATGCCCGAGGAGCAGAAAGGACCCCCGTTGGGCCGGCTCCCAGTCCTCAATGCCTTTAGGGGGTGCTCTACCATCTGCTATGATTTTTCAGAGCCTGGGGTCAGAGCTAGAACATGGGCATGGGGTGCAGGGGTGCACCACCCCACCTGTTATGCACCCCACCTGTTATCCCCTCCTCTGGACAAAGAGCTTTTGTCCGTGTAAGCCAAATGATCTGTGTCTGGCCAGTCGCTACAAACTTCACAACTAAGAGTTAATGCAACAGCAATAAAATCCAGAATATATGGAAGGAACATGGGGTCTTTGAGGCAGGTGGAGTTCAGGGTTTTTCTCTGGGCTGCCCCCTCGCAGATTCTCACCTTAAGGAAAAACACACTTACACAGAGTGTTTTCAGTGACCTGAATTTTTGCAGTAGAAGAGAGGAATGCAGAATTGTGAGAATTTACCCCCAGAGATTCCGTCCCCCCATATTGGAATTTTGCGAGGAATCATACTGAAAAATAAACAGATACATCATTAATTTTAGATGAAGAACGGAACAGATTTACAGCCATCTCACTCGGCGGGAACTTCATTGGGCATTTGGTAAAAGGTGTAAGAAAGAAAAATGCACTGTTATTTATAGTCATTGCTTTGGATCTCTTAGGAAGGAGGCATTCCCTTTTAGCTACATAATTATCTTGGTTCCATCACATCTGCAAGATCTGTATCTGCACTTCTCTTTTTCTTTTTAGCCAGGAGCCCCTTTCGTGACCAGTTTTTATAGAACTTCTCCGTATAAACATGTAGCAGGACAAATTAGCTATAAAGTTCTGCCACACCCCTGATGCTGTGTTTTCCGTTGTAAAGGTACACTTCAGTACTTTCCACAGAGGTCCGGAAACATGCAGGGATGTTCAAGTCATCGGCGCGGCAAATCTGTCTTTTCAATCTTGGGACGTGTGAGAACGGATGAAAAGGTCTTAAAAAAAAAAAATGTTTGTTAGTTAAGAACCTCAGAGTTGTGAACTTCGCTTCTCTTACAGAATTTGGCATATTACCTTTAGAAGCCTGATTACATTTAAAGATGCTTATGATCTCTAGGTTTCCCAGTTGTACTCACGTTTCATTAGATTTCATGTTCATTACAACTAAAGCTTTAGTCCTATTCTGAGGATCAAACTGGATTCTAGAAGGCAACTTGGGCCTTTTAGCTTCACTCAGTAAATAACTCTGAATTTTGACCTTTTCTCTTCAGTGTTAAGGGAAGGTATATCTTATGAGTAACAGAAGAAAGTTTAAAAAGAAGAAGAAAAAAAGAACGTAACTTTTGCTGATTGGCCTAATCAGCTTGTCTCTCTGGGTATTGCTGTCAAAATTCTGACGGACTTCCTGCAAAGGACAGAACCTAAAATCTAGGGCTACTACTACCACTCAGTTCTGTGAGCTGGGCTCATCCGTGAACCTCATGTTAAGGAAGGGCTAAACCTGGATTGGCTGAAACAATGTCTCTTGCTCTAACATGTTATCATTCTCTACTTTTCGCTGTGTTGGCTATTTCTTAATTTCGTACATTTACAAATACAGATAAAAGTTGTGCATGAAACTGGAGGTGTCTGAAGTAAAGCAGAAAAGGAATCTGTGATTATATTAAGCTAACTCCTTGCCACCAGGGGCTACCTGCCTTCCTGGGGAGAGACCCAGGAGCACCTAACACTCCTCCCTTTTCAAAGTATCTCTCACAACATGAAATCCTGAGAGGTCTTGTGTGTTTCATAATCCCTTCAAAGGTAGTAGAAGCAGAATCTCACTTTTATTACTTTGTGCCTTGAATCTAAGAGATTTGCAGAGCATGAATTTTTGACAGCAAAATTATTCTCTTTTCCTAATAGGCTTTTTATTTGGCTTGGCTTTGTACTTGTAAGCAGAGATGTACTTGGATTAGTCAGGTCATCTGGGAAAGAACATCTAACAGATGTACACTCTATGATTCAGATATTGTTATTCCTGAAGGCATACGATTTTTTTCATCTTCGGTGAGTTTGACAGTTAAATCCAAACACATTTTCATTGATTGCTGTGTTTGTTATATTTCCAGATACCTTAAGAGCCCCAGCGATGGCTGCTTCATGAAGAATGCGTTTCTCTTTTTCTTCATCAGGTGCACATAGGCCAAGACTGTTCTTCCCCAGGGAGTTCCTAAAGAGCTGGATCGATACTGTGTGCTCCGTTGTTCTTTTCTTGCTCACTCCTGAAGACAGTTGCTAGAAAACGCAGCCAGTAGATGGCTCAGCTCTTACAAACTAAAAAAAGAACTGGATGTTTCTAGTTCCCCAAGTGAAACATTCAGTTCTCCCTGAGGATCAAAGTTTGTTTTGCTTTTGATATCAAGGATCTGTTTCTGTTTCTCTTCTACTTTGGGACTGCATCGATCTAGTACCTTTTGTAATTTTTCAGCGACATGGGGTCATGATATGTCTTAGAGAAGTGACATAAACATATATTATGGAAAGAGCACAAGTACCAAAGCTACTTACTGTGAACTCAGCCACTGCTGCCCTCCCAGCATTTCTGCAGAAATGAAGCAAAGGAATGTGTGTGAATGTGAAGGAGGGTGCCTGGCAAATAATACACACAACAGATGAAATGCTTATTCTGCCATGGAGAAACGCCTAGTTGACTCTGTTGTCTGACTCACAGGAACCATTTTAAATAGTGTCTTATAATCTAACTTAAAAGCATTTGTAAGTGAAGGAGAAAAGTTGGACAAAATATATTGCTCTGGAAATTTCCCTCTTCACTCTGTGAACTATACACATTTTTGACCCAATGCTGAAGGACGTTGGAACAGATCATTGGAAATGCCTCCTTATTTTCCCTATGCTTGGTGTTATGAAAAGTTTTAAACTATTGCCTTCTTTTTTAAAAAGCAAATGATGCCCTTCAACAGACGAATGGATAAAGAAGATGTGGTCCATATATACAATGGAATATTACTCAGCCATCAGAAAGGATGAGTACCCACCATTGGCAGTGACATGGATGGAAATGGAGGGGATTATGCTGAGTGAAGTAAGTCAAGCAGAGAAAGACAATTATATGATTTCACTCATATGTGGAACATAAGGACTAGCACAGAGGACTATAGAAGAAGGGAGAAAAACCTAAAGGGGGAAAATCAGAGAGGGAGACAAACCACGAGAGACCATGAACCCTGGGAAACAAAATGAGGGTTTTAGAGGTGAGGGGGTTGGGGAATGGGGTAACAGGGTGATAGGTACTAAGGAGGGCATGTGTTGTGATAAGGACTGGGTGTTACACGCAACCTGTGAATCATTGAACACTACATCAAAAACTAATTATGTACCATACAGTGGCTAACTGAACATAATAAAAAAAGTATGCATTTTCATGACATAATTAATAAAGTTTTATAAAAGTATGCCAGAAAAAAAATAAAAAAAATAAAAGCATCTGAAAGGCAAGCAGTATAAACTAACTCTTTAATATTTGTGCTTTATAAATGCTTATTACCAGTAGAATTATGGCTTACCATATGGACACTGAAGAGAGACAAACATGAGATCTAAATCCAGTAGCAGGGGTCAGAGTCTCTTATGGGTGCCTCTGGCGGAAATTTTCCATACTAAATAGAAAGAGATCTTAGTTTATGAATTTAAAAAAAAAAAATCAAGGTACTTTCTTACAACTAATGTGGACCAAATATCACCAGAATCAGTGGCTCTTTAGCTGTTCCGAAATGCAAGTCACACACTTTCATCTTTAGGTAATTTTTAAGAAATTTGAGAATTTAGAAAATTTTTAATTTAGAATTTAGAAAATTTAGAATTTTTAGAAAAGCTGAGTTGACATCTTTATGGATCAACTTTTTCAGATTTACGAAGTTTCAGCCAATTGTAAAAACTTAAAGGATTATGCAATGACCCTTCCCCTGAAAGCATTTCTAGAGTATCGTCTATCTGTCAAATGTCACCTGGTAGCAATGTGTTTAATGTAGACAGAGGATTTAAGGAGCTGCCTTAGTCATTCATCAACCAAAAATGAAAAATGCTACAGGGCTGGTTCTCAGGTGGGACTGGGGTAGGACGAAGGCAGCTTTTATGAAGTGTACCAAGCAACGATTCCTTTTAAGAGAGCAAATATGAGGGGCGCCTGGGTGGCTCAGTGGGTTAAAGCCTCTGCCTTCGGTTCAGGTCATGATCTCAGGGTCCTGAGATCGAGCCCCACATCAGGCTCTCTGCTCAGCGGGGAGACTGCTTCCCTTCCTCTCTCTCTGCCTGCCTCTCTGCCTACTTGTGATTTCTGTCTGTCAAACAAATAAATAAAATCTTTAAAAAAAAAGAGAAATCGAATATGAAAATAAAGATATTTTTAAGTAATCCTAGTAGTGATAGAAACTGAGAACCTAGGACCAGAGGTGCCTAATGCCCAGTGGTGGGCTGTTCAATGCTAAACAGCTGGTTCTCGAAGGGGGTAATGAGAGGACCCTGATTTACAGAGCCAGCCCGTTTCTGTAAATAATCTACCACGGTTGTTTCGAGCTCGCAGTACAAAATCACTGAACACATAGGTGGCTAGAAGTACTAAGAATCAGCTCTTGCAAACCAGAATAAGCGCATTCCAACACACCATTGGCTTTTTCAGTAATATCGTCCCACCCATGCCTTCATCCTTGTTGGCTTCTCATAAAACAGAAACATTTGTGATTAATCATTTCTTTTAAAACTTTTTTTTTTTTTTAAGCAGGTACATAAGAATAAATTTGATGGAACTACTTAGATCAGAAGTACTGCGTCGTGTAACGTGGGGAGTGTCATTCATACGACAGTCTAGAACGCCCCCTGGAGTTGTGCAAGACAGATCCTACTCGATTCTAAACTTGACCCGCTTGTGCCGGCCTTGGGTACCCCTGGTTCTCCTCTCGGCCTGAGTGAACAAGACTGGAGGGGCATTAGGAGAAAAGCCAAGGGGGGTACTCTGGCAGCCGAGTTCAGGAGCTGTGTGCAAAGATGTTTCAGGACCCAGCCTGAGAGGGCAGAGCGAGGAATCCCAGGGTGCCCGCAGCCCTGTCACAAGTCCAGGAACACGGAGGTACAGTGTCCATTATCTGGGGGAGGAAAAAAAGAATAAATCAGCACTTCTACATGTAGCTAAATTACCCTTAAAAGACCTCACAACTCCGTTGGCCTCTCCGGCTGAGTCATGGCTTCCTGAGCATCCAGGGGCCTGAGGAGGACTCTGTGGGTGGCTCGGTGTGAGGCAGTAGCCCAGTGCTAATCCCAACTCCGTGGACGTGAGCTTTTGAAAAAGAACAACAAGCCTGGTTGATTGATGGTGTTATTTTGGCCTTTCTTGGGGGAGAAACTCACAATCAGAGCACAGGGACACAGACTGTCCTCATGGTGCTCCGGGCTTGCAAACCCGGGGAGGCTTTCCAAGGGCCAAAGGGTGTGTGTCCAGTCGTCTAGGACACATGTAGAGGACGCACCCACTGGCAGACTGGGATGCAGGCTCCTGGCAACAGGGAGGGCCAGGCTCTGAGGAGGGCATGGATCTAAGATCGGTCCGTGTGTGTGTGTGTGTCTGCACAACACTGAGAGCCCTCCCCCTTCCTCCCCCACACATGCTTATACGTGCTCATCACTCCTTCCAAGGATGAGAGTCTACAAGTAAATAAAAATGGTGTTAGCACACATCATGGCAACCATGGTCCTCTCTGCCAAAAATAACCAATAAAACAGTCATTGTGATTTTGCTGTGAGAGGACAGACCTTCAAACAGAATGCTGATCCATGAAGATCGGTAGAATATGTGCACAATATATATTGCAAAGGAGCTATTTGTGGCACATAATAGAAGACTTCATTTGAGGCAGCTTAAGAGAAAGAGTGAAGGCACAGTTGCAGGGGCTCCATGGGGGAAAGAGGTTACTGGAAGGTCATTAGGCCATTTCATAGCAACCAAGAGCAGAGAGGCTGTGTGGCCTATGGACTGGAGTCAGGGCTGGGGGTGGCAGGGCTGGGGAGCCCTACAGGTTTTTGTGACTTTTGTCCACAGTACTGGGCCATGCCTCTCCGGCCGCAGCGGAGGCCTCTGCACATAGATCCACAAGACAGAAAAGTTTGGCCAAGAGCTCCCGAATTTTCCATGTTCCAGTCCAGGTACAAAAGATGTCTTTCCATCCTCCTCTACAAAATTCCCAAGGAAGAAACAGAAGTGCCCCAATGTGGTCAGGTGCCTCCCTTGATTGAACAATTATGGGAAGGGCTCAGGGTCTGGGGAAGGATTCTAATTCACCCAGTGGAGGTCTCTACAGCCTGAAAAAGTGAGTTATATTCTGCCTCCTGCCGGAATCCCTCTTCATCCATGACAACACACATTAGAATAGAAAGGCCAGGGGTTTCAAGCCAGGCCAATCTGCTTGTAGACCTCATTTTCTGCTTACTAGTTGTTTAACTCTGGACCAATAATTTAAACTCTCCAAAATTCACATTTTTCATCATTAAAAAAAATCTATGTTTTCTGGAGTAGTGGTTCTCAGAATAAGTCCCTCAGCATCGGCCCCACCTAGAATTTGTTAGACATGCAGATACTCACTCTTTCCAGATGGGATCAGAGATTCTGGGGGTGGGGCCCTGTCATCCCTGTTTGGACTTGCCCACCCCCAACCAGGAGCATGCTACTGTGCTCAGCTGGCTTGTACCTGACCCTGTTTAGCTCCTTGTTCTAGAATGCTGGAGGGATCCTCCAATGGCCCTCAACAGTGGACCACAAAGTCCTGGCTGAAGGCCCATCGGGCCTGCTCCCCTCTAGCTACCACCCTCCCCCAGGCAGTCTCTGCAAAGCACACTGGGCTGGACACCACTAGAGTCGGAAGTTCTTGGGATCCTATGGAGTCTGTTCCAGTTTTCCTGAGGAGAAGTGGGCTTTCTCCACCCCAAGGCAAGTGAGTATTAGAAAGTAGAGGTATTTGAAAGATTAGGGAACAAGGCACTTCCTAGCCAGGGGCTTGTTTGGCTGTGGAAGATTGCAGGCCCACTTGAGGCCAACAAGTTTCCAGAAAATTCTTGGGAAAACATCTCTCTCCTTCCACAGCTGCGAGGCCCTGAAGAGGCAGGGGACATCAAGGGAAATGGCAGATGAAGGAGAGGCAAACCCCAGGGGCAGAGAGGGTAGGAGACAGCCACGTTACACAGGACAAGATGAGGCCTTACCTCCTGGACGGCCACCATACTGAAAACCCCAGGTGAAAGGAAGTCCTGTGATCTGACCCACATGGCTCTGCGGCTTTACCAAGAGATACAGAAGAGAGGGGTTGAAGGCAATCGCTGGAAGAAATAAATGAGAGCGTTCGAGATGCTGTTTGGAAAATACTTTAAACATCATGGAGGCTTCGTGAGTAGCTGCCACTTGCTGAGAACCTGGAGGGGCCAGACTCTCAGTTGAGCAACTAAAAAAATATATATATATAATAATAATAATAATAATTTTTATGATATTAATTTTTATGATAAGCTTGTGAAGAGGTTATTCTAATTCCTCTGGTACAGAGAGGGAAACTGAGGCTTGGAGGAGGTTTGTTAAGTTGTCAAAAGCCACACGATGAGTCGGCAAGCCCACTCCGAGCTGGGGCCCCCAGGCTCCCCTGTCTGAGCCCAAAGCCACGTTGCAACCGCTATGTCTTCGTGACAGCTATTTTAATAATACGATAATCCCTAAATCGGGGATATTACTCATTTCCTTCTGGGATGGAATCCCTGAGCGTTCCAGATGGCCGTCCTGGGACACAGAGACTATCTCTCTGAGCTTCAGGGGTCCACGTGGATCCCCCTGGTGGTGGTGGGTGGCGACGACCGGCCGACCTCAGGCACAGACCTGCTGTTTCTAGAACCAGGAGGCTGCTTTGCTCAGCTGGCTTGTACCTGACCCTGTTTAGCTCCTTAATGTTCAAGGCCAAGACAGGGTCATTATGAACTTTGGCTCCTGCAAAGCTCTAGAAACAGCCTAGGGGAAGGCCTTTGTGCATTGCAAAAGGCCAGGGGGGCCAGGGCTTTCCCCTCCCAGGGGCTGTGACAGTGGATCTCTGCGAGTGGGGAGCTGGGCTTGCTGTCCCGCCCAGGTGGAGTCAGAGACACTTACTGCCTCCGTTGCTCCCTTGCACACACCTGCTTATGACCATAAAGCATAGATCTCCAAATAACGCATAGGACTGGGCTGTTTTTGTTTTTGTTTTTGTTTTTGTTTTTTAACACCCACCACATAACCCACCACCTCTGGCCCCCTTCCAGCCGCCCACGGGGCAGATTCTGATGGGCCCAGCGGGAGGGCAGGGGTGGTGAGCCATCAAGTCGGTCCCCAGGAGCTTCAATACTCACAGCAATTTGTAGCACAATTACCAGCTGAACTGGGCCTCGATCCTGGCAGGAGCTCTCCCCAAAGGGTGTGGTGCGAGAGCCCAGCGATGTGCCGTGGGTGAGAGGCTTGCCCTGGATTACTGGGCTGAGGCTCAGGTCCAGGAAAACTGAAGTGTCTGGAGAATATACCAGAAAGGCTTACAGCTGCAAGACCAGGGTCGGGGTCACTCTTGCTCCCTTTCCAGCTTCTAGAAATGCACGGTTAATGGGATTAACTCCATGAAGACGAGGAGAAGCCCAGGCTGACTGCCTTGCAAAACAGCCAGAGAGCTTCTTGTTGGGGTAGAGGGGCACCAGTCACAGTGCCACAGAGACTCAGCCCTTGAGGAGTCCAATGGCCTAGCTCAGCCCCTGCTCTGCCCGTCCAGAAAGCTGTGTACCTCCTAGGACTGTGTCCTGACAGGAGAGGTGCGCTGCCCCACCTGGAGCAGGGAGGAAGGAAATCTGGACGGTCCTCCGCCATCTTGAAGTCACCAATAAAATGTGAACGAGAGCTCACACTTCCTTCTTGTCGTTGCGGGTTGACTGTAGATAAAGTTATGTCTTAGGGATTATTTCATTTACTATGTATCAGTAACCTGGGTGTGGGTTTGTAAGTATCATTTGACAAAAGAATAAAGGAAAACATCCAAGCATCCAATCCAATCCAAGCATTTGGACCAGCACAGTTATGGATGACATAAAAATCATCATCGAGGGCTTTATCCAATATGTTTATCAATAGCCTCTACAAAATTTTTCAGATCAGATATTTTTTTGATTTTTTTTTAAGATTTTATTTATTTATTTGACAGAGAGAGATCACAAGTAAACAGAGAGGCAGGCAGAGAGAGAGAGAGAGAGAGAGAGGGAAGCAGGCTCCCCGCTGAGCAGAGAGCCCGACGCGGGACTCGATCCCAGGACCCTGAAATCATGACCCGAGCCGAAGGCAGCAGCCTAACCCACTGAGCCACCCAGGCGCCCCTTTTTTGCTGTTTTTAACTTGAATTCTATATAGTTAACATACAGTGATTAGTTTCAAGTGTACAGACTAGTGCTTCAGAAATTCTATATATTACTCAGTGTTCATCAAGATAAGTGCATTCTTTTTTTTTTTAAGATTTTATTTACTTATCTGACAGACAGAGATCACAAGTAGGCTGAGAGGCAGGCAGAGAGAGAGAGGAGGAAGCAGGCTCCCTGCCGAGCAGAGAGCCCGATGTGGAGCTCCATCCCAGGACCCTGGGATCATGACCTGAGTGGAAGGCAGAGGCTTTAACCCACTGAGCACCCAGGCGCCCCAAGATAACTGTATTCTTAATCCCCTTCCTCTATTTCACCCATTCCCCCCTCCACTCACTCCCGCCCCCCGCCCCGGTAACCAGCAGTTGGTTCTCTACAGTTAAGAGTCTGTTTTTTGGTTTGTCTCTTTTTCCTTTGCTCACTTGTTTTGTTTCTAAAATCCCATGTAAGTGTGAAATCAGGTGGTATTTTTCTTTCTCTGACTGACTTGTTTCACTGAGCATTATACTCTCCAGCTCCCTCCATGTCATTGTAAATGGCCAGATTTCACTCCTGTCAAAGGCTGAATAATATTCCATTGTGTATCTATACCACATGTTCTCTACCCATCCATTAGTTGGTGGACACTTGGGCTGCTTTCCTATCTTGGCTACTGTAGATAATGCTGCTAGGAACACAGGGGTGCCTCTATCCCTTCGAGTCACTCTTTTTGTATCCTAGTGGTGAAATTGCTGGGTTGTAGGGTAGTCCTATATTTAAATTTTTTGAGGAACCTCCATCCTGTTTTCCACAGGGGCTGCACCGGTTTGCAGTCCCACCAACAGTGCACGAGGGTTCCTTTTTCTCCACATCTTCGCCAGCACCTGTTGTCACTTGTGTTTTTGATTTTTGCCATTCTGACCGGTGTGAGGTGATATCTCATTGTAGCTTTGAGACTCATTTCCTTGATGATGGGTGATGGGGAGCATCTTTTCATATGCTTATTGGCCATCTGGCTGTCTTCTTGGGTCAGATCTTTTAAGAATTTATGCTCAGAAAAAAAATGACAAAAAACATTTTTCTTGCAAGTCAGAGTTCCTCAGTGGTCATGTAGCTCAGCATGCTTCCCTTTCCTGCCACGCTGCTAGGAAGACCAGAACAACCAACAGTGGGTTGTTATTGAAACGTTTTAGCCCTCACGCCTAACATCTTTGCTTTCTCCTTCCTTTTAGTTGCTTTTCCCACCTTCTGTTTAACCTGTTTATATATACAAGGGCCATAGATTCTTTGGGGAAACAGAGGTCAGCATTTATAAATATACAAATATAATATAAAAACAAACCAAAATATAAGATACAGACACTAACCTCAAAGGCAAATCTCTGATTGCGAAGTGGTCACACAGCCCATTTGGGCACCTCTGGTGTGTTTCTGCCAGAGCAACCCCCAGCAATACATGGGGTTTTGTTCCTGGAGTGTAGAGCAGTGGGTGGTGATGTGTTGCTTGGCCAGGAAGAACGGGTGCTTAGGAGAAAGTCCTGACCACGCAAGAGCTATGCCCCTGTGTAAATGTAACTTGTGTGCCTCGACCCCAAACAAGAAGTTTTTGGGTTACGTTGCAAGCCAGTTAGCCTGGACATCTCCTAGGTTTTTTTTGTTTTGTTTTGTTTTGTTTTGTTTTTTTGGAATTAAGAGCAATGTATTTCTAAAAGCTGAAAAAGGAGTGAGAATGGCCTTGAGCACTTGGGTCACTGTGGTCTCACCCCTAAGCTGTCACCCACCTGGACAACAGGAAGTCGGTCCTTATCAGAGCAGAATGGTCTGGAAGCTGCTGGCCACATGCCACTGATTCCCGCCCCCTGACCCCCACCCCAGAGCAACCCAGCAGTCTTTCCTTGAGGGGGGAAATTTAATTACAAGGAATTTACAAACGTATTTGGAAGGAAAGGTAGGGCAGTTATTTTTCAATTAGATAGAAGCTGGTTTTAATCACCTCCCTGGCAGCATGTCCCCCTGGGAGGCGAGTGCTGGTACGGATGGAGAGTGGAGCAAGGGATCAGAAAAAGAGCTTTGGGTTTGGATATCCCCCCCCAGCTGTATCAACTACTGTGTGAAATCCAAAATTCAAGGCTTACGTAGCTATTTGCGATCTCTGAATCTTGTTCCACGAATGTGGTCTTGCTTCAAGTCTGCCGGAGCCAGGGGGCATCAGCAAAGCCGATTATTCAGTCTCTAGCTGTCCTGAGCCAAAACGACAGGCGTGCTCAACAATCTTCTGCTGGAAAATCCCAAATATCTCAGACCCCCTCCTGGGAAAGAAACCTGGGTGTCGGCGTGTATGTTCAAGAATGTGTTTGCAGATGTGAGCAAGAATGCATGTGAGCGAGTGTGTGTAAGTGATTGTGTAAGAGTATGAAGGTGGGTGAGTTGCATTTATGTGTGCGTGCATGAGGAAATGTGTGTGCAAGTGGGTATTTAGGTGAGTCAATGTGCATGTGCATGAGTAAGCATGCCATTGTGTGTATGAGTGTGTGCGGACACCTGTTTGTGCCCAAGTGTGTGAGTGTGAGTTGCACGAGTGGGCACATGAGTGTGAATGTGTATGGGTATGTATGAGTGAGTGTGTTGGGGCGAGTTTTTGAGGAGGTGTGTATGTGAGTTTATGTGACTGTGCAAGCGTGTGCACGTAGGATTATTGGAGTCTCTTGGCATGAGTGGGAGGCATGGGGAGAGAATGCGTCTGGGATGGTAGCTTGCTTGACTTTGCCTTGAACCGACAGAAATGAAAACATGGACTAAAGCAATTGGCCTAAAAGATAACGAATGCCTCTCCATCTCCCTCACGCACCTAACACTCCTTAAGTAAATAAGGAAAGGCAGACAGATACAATTGCCTAGAAAATAAGATAATAGTCTACTCTTCCCATTAGCTTCCTGCATGGGCTCCCAAGCTTGACAGGCACGTGCAAGTGGCCCGCGGCCAGGTTCCCAATGAGTTCTGAACCATCCCAGCTTGCTCTCAATTTCACATGTGGGCTGAAGTCATCTTAGGAGCTGCAGGTGTGATGATGTCACATTAGCTGTTAAAGGGTAGGGAGGAGCCTTTGTTCCCTCATGTTCTGAAGGCACAGAAGAATCAGAGTTCTTGGTGTCCACTAGAAGGTGATTTAGCTTGGCTTCCTCAGAGCCACCTGCCTTCTTGTGTCTTTTCCTTTCTTCATGCTCATCTCTTCCTTACCAAGCCCTGCTGTGCCATCTAGCTCATGGCTGGATTATTTATGTCGTGGTGTGACTGACTCCTTCTTTTCCTCCTTCTGTAAATCATTACCCCCTTAGCCAACCTTGTAATTGCCCTGAGTATGTTACTCTGTTGTTCAGAGATATTCAATGGTTCCCCACCTACAAAATAAAATCCAGGCTATCTAGTTGGCATCAAAGATCAGTCTACTTTCTCTCAGTCTGCTTTCGATCTTTACAATTTATACTTATCTTTACAGTCTACTTTCTATCTTTCTCATTTCCTATGTATTTTTATCAAAATTGGTTTACTAATTGCATTAAAAATATACTTTACTCAGTCTTTCATTCAAAAGATACAAATTGACTACTTTCCATGTCCTCGTCAGCATGCTAGACACCATAATAACATAAGAACTTCGTAAGAATGTCATTACATGGGCTTCATGAGAACCTACTGTGTGCCAGCTACACTTCTAAATTCCCAGTATGATCTTCTGCATATACAACTCCAAGGGGCGCCACAGGCGTGGCTGCCATATAATGTTGCCTTTTGGATTTGGCAACACATCACACATTCAAATCCTTTATCCAGGCTATGTCAGTTTTTCTAAAGCCAAGTGAAAATTGTTCAGGATGTAATTAGGGTTCATTCTAGCCTGAACGCTAAATTTGGATCCCAGAAGACAGCGATTGAGACCTTGTCGCTGTCCAGCTCGGATGTCCTCCCCTCTGGGACTTTGTCTCCTCATGGGCTAAAGGGACTCAATCATATCAGTACTTCTCAATCTTGGGTACAGTTTAGAAGAAACTGAAGAGTTTTTAAAAATACACCTGCCTGTGATTTTCACCTCGATATTTATTTAATTGATGTGTGGATGGGCTCAGTCATTCATGTTTTTCTAGAAGGTCAGGGTTGAGATGAATGGATGCTCTATAATCACCACCTTGCTTCTGCTGCTTCTCTCACTCCGATGTCTTCCTTTTCTGGTCAAGTCGATGTGTGACCTTGCACTTGAAAGGCATGGTCCTTGGGCACTATTTTAGGCAGTGCAGGCTAGGTTGTGCTGCAGTGACAAATGACCCTGAAATCTACCCTAGGTTGTATCTCTCACTTTTTGTAGCTCAGTTGATGCTCCAGTTCATACTGCTTTCACTCTAGGCCCAGGCTGACACAGTAGTATCCGTCTGACAGATGTCAACGGGTAGAAAGAAAAGATGATGAACCATATGTTGGCCCTTAAAGCTTCTACTTCCAAGGGACACTTTTTGCTTTCTATCTCATTGCCTAAGCAGGTCATGTGACCCCGAGGTCACTGGGGTCTGGAAGTATAATCTACCTTCAGAGAGGGAAATGGTATGTTTTTTTAAAATATTTATTTATTTGAGAGAGATAGAGAGAGCCAGTGGGGGAGGGGCAGAGGGAGAGGAAGAGAGAGAATCCTCAAAAAGACTCCCCACTGAGCATGGACCCTGATGTGGGGCTCAAACCCAGGACCCTGAGATCATGACCTGAGCTGAAATCAAGAGTCAGATGCTCAACCAACTGAGCCACCCAGGCACCCCAGCAAATGGTATTTTTGTGCAATAATGAAGCTACTACAGGTTGTTCCTCTTCAAGCCCAGCCCATTACCCTCGTGAAGCCCTCCCTGACCCTTCGCTAGCTTTGTTCACTCTTTACTTTGAATCTTTATAGCACTCGGTTGAACCTGTCTTTTATCACATAGTAATGTGTGTGCTGGTTTTATGCTCTACACAACATAATGAATTTTTTAATGCACAAGCTCTATTTGCTCAACTTTAAGTTCTTTATGTACTGGAAGTATTCACAGGGGCACACAGTAAGTCTAAACAAACACTTTAAAAATTCATTTGGCTCTTATTAGCCTGATGAGAAATATTATTGATAAATCTGCACTGTCAAATTTATTTCTGTTCTGTGAATATTTATTGAATATTTACAGTGTCAGAGCAGGAGTCTGGTGTAATCAAGGGGAGAAACTTATGATTTTGGAGTCAGCAGGCTTGGGTTTTGATCCTGACTTAGTCCCTTACAAGCTCTGCTCTGGAGAAAGTTACTCAACCACTCTGAGTCACATTTTCTTACCTGTAAAATAGATTTTAACAATCTCCTAAGGTTGTTGTAATGATTAAAGTAGGTGATGTATGCACCTGCAATACTGCAAGTATTCAAAGTGATAAACTATAATTTTAATAGTCAATTTTTAGACACAAATGCTTAAGTTTTTTCTATTTTTACTAAAATAACATCTCTTTCTCCTCCTTCTCTCAAAGCCACAGAAAGGGGAAAATTACATTTAACTTTAATTTCTTGGGTCTCAGAGTAGCCTAGCAGTACCCTCTTCTGCAGGATCTCTAGGAAGATACATGATCATATATTTTTAAATTTTTTTACAATTTTTAATTTGTTTTCATATGCAACTGCTGGAGTTCCTGCAGAGAATTAGCTACCCTGCCTTTGTTCAAAGCAGGCCCTGCTGACTCTCCTATTCCTTCCATAGCTGCACTAGCCCATCAACATTCTAGATTGGAGCCAATGTGTTGACATTGAATGAGTGTGTGTTTGAAGTCTGACTTCATTTCATTTCAGATTCTGGCTCGGTTTCCTATCCTATGTAATATTTGCCCAGTTACCTAACTCCAAACATACACTTTTCATTCATTAAAAGGTTGTATGGTATGGCATACAACCAAATTTGTAGATAGATGAAAATGTGATAGAATACAGAGCCTGTTCTGTAGTTCCTGCCATACATTTTGGTACTCTACTGAACACGAGTCACTGTCTTCCCATCACTTGATTGGATCAATGGACAGGTTGCCATTCCCCCTGCAAGAGTCTTCTTTGGGGTGAAGGCATTGGACAGTTATTTTCAGGGATATCAACAAGGTAAATATATATGAGCATTGGTCTACTGCTCATGTCTGTGTTAAATCTTCTGTGTTAATTCTGCTATACATTTCCATGAATGATATCCCCAACCCTCGACTGGTGAGGGTTTCTGAGCCATAGCTCGGGGATCTATACAGGGAAAATTTGTCCTCCAATAACTCTGATCCTAGAAAGGTGCTCAGTGCAATTTCCCTGCTTCTGTCTTGGAAATTTCTCACGTCCGCCAATGCCAGAGGATTTAAGAGTGCCATTAGTCTTGACTCCGCTCTAATATACAATTGAGATAAATCATATGCACACAGTTCTCACTGCATGACTGAAGTCACCTTGCCTGTGATAATTACCAAAAAGCCTTTTTCAGTTGTTCTAAGTAGCAAGTTAGTAAGTGGCAAAACGACAGACTGGGGTTCAATCGGTCCTGATCTCATGGTTTGGAAAGGTAACCCCCACCTTCAGCAGAAGAAGGTACAAAGAGTGCAGAGGGAGTCTATGGGATGTGGAGGGAAACTGCCTGTGTTGTTTTGATTCAGTGGGATGAAGAAAAGAGCCTGAAATCAACATTTTAGAAAGCCCTCCTCTAACCAGGTGATTCTGCTGTGGGTGATGGAGGGACTGCATTTGGAGAAAGGTGTTTTACTCCCTTTAATGTAAAAAAAGAAAGCAATGCCCTTTCTCCTAAGTACTAGGCCATTTCCATGAACATGTCATAGATTTCCCCCCCCCTTTTTTCTTTCTCTTTGTTGATGAGGATTTTTTGTAGGTGGAAAACCAAATGATAGATCTGTTAATTCTGTTAGTGCTAGGATCTAACCCCTTTTCATGAATTTCTGAGCACTATACTAGATCCAATCTCCTTTCTCCTCCTTCCTCCATCTTTCATCTGATCTGCACATCTGGCCCAGCCCACTGGATCTAGCCAAGTAGACAGGACCAGATACAGGACTTGGTGAGCACACGAAGGAAAACCCCTACTTCTGCTTGTCTTAGGGTAAACGGAATTCTCTCACAGCCAGTTTCAACTCTCAAGACTGTTTCCTGGGGGGCTTCTGTTCACAATTCTCCTTCCCAGATCTGCTTCCTGTCACCTTCCTTGTCATCTTCCAGTTAACACATTGCTCCCTGCTTGCTAAGATGCCTGCCCTGGCTTTCTTTCTGTACATATTACGTTACATTTAGAGAGTGAAGACATTCCCATGCCTTGCAGACCAATCCTGAGTGCACTGTGTGGCTCTGCCGAAGGAAGGTCTGCAGCTTTTTCGTCCCAGAAAAAGTTGGCATGTGCCAGAGTCACAGTCTAGGCAGGCTTTTGTTTAAAAACCAGGAAACTATGTACATTTTGCAAGAAAATGACCTCTAACTGTGTCTGTCTTTCTACTACCAATATTCCGACCAAGGTTGCGAATACCTTGTAGGTGTGTCCTTGCTACCTCTTGCCTGACCTTCCTGCTGAGTCTGTTGAATCTGGTCTCACAATCTTTCTTAACATGGCATTTCATGACACACTACTGAGTAATCAGTCTTTGCACGCACACCGCGCAGCCCAGTTTCTCCTCCTGCAAGAGGAGAACCCTGAACCGAGCTTACATTTCAATCAATTGCACATCTTGCCATGAACCTCCCATCTCAGAGCCATGACTGCTGGCCTTCTTGCTGCCTTCGAGTTTGTCATAGTTTGTCACCTCTGTGGTAATTTCCTCCCTTACCATTAACTTGTCCAGCCCAAATGGCTCAGCAGGTCCAAGTGAACTAGGGGTATATTTTCTCCCTTTATTTTCTTCCAGTCTTCTTCTCAGAACAACACCACCACCACACTCACACACACATGCACATGCACACGCTCACACACACGCACACACACCAAGGAAGCCCTGAAGGCTTCATCCCCATTTATTTTTCTGCTGGGGTGTAATTTGAGAAGATGCACTAAAAATGTCAGAAGCGAGCAGATTGGAATGAGTATTTCAGTCCTCCACGCATGAGACAAACTCTCCAGGAAAGTAATCTTGAAAATATTTGAACTTGACCACATTGTTTTAAACCCTCCAGAGAAAAGCGATGGCTCTTATCCTTGTCTGCCAGATACAAAACCGCCCACTGAGGTGCGGTGTGGAGAAAGTCCACTTTTCTGTCTCCATCCTTCAAGGCAGGGGCGTCTCTGCTTCCTGCTTGTGCCAATTCTGGGCATGGCAATCCCGTGTCTTGAAACCGTTCTTCTGACTGGTCAGGGCTGATTGAGAGGATCTCCTCCACCTGATTGAGGATCTCCTCTGCCATGCCAGAAAATGTGTCCCTCCCCCATCGTGACATGGGAGCCTGAATGTTTTGTAAGACAAATATCCCAAGAACCTTCAGATGTGTCATCTCCTGCTGCTGCCTCCTGCTGCTCTTGAAATTTCAAGTGGACCCAGAATTCCTTTCCACTTCCTGTTCTGGGCCATTGTCCCGTGCTCATTACCCACCAGCTGTGGCCCAGCTGTTGCAGTCTACATCAGAGGTGGCCTCACGCACCTGGCGTGTGAGCTGATTTCCCTTCTGCCTCTTACCATGGTGCATTAAGCCTTCTGGGTCTTTGTTTTGAAAGCAGCTCTATAAATATCAAATATTATGAACCGTCTAAGTGAGAGGTGGGAAAACCAAAGAGCTTGAAGAAACTGAATAATTGAATAAAATCTGAATTTTTTTTTGTTCCTCTACCCCCTTCTTTCCTTTTCCAGCTGCCACTTTAATTTGAATTTCCAGACGAGAAATCAAAGTATTGAAATGACCATTGCCATGAATATCTGAGTTGACACAAATCTGGAAACACTAACCGTTTGAAAAGAAAAGCAAGGTTATTATATTATTGCTCGCATTAGCAATAATTTTGGCATATAAGATAGAAATGTAAGCAAACATGGCTATTATCCCTAAAAAGCTTTCAGACTAATATAATTAAAAACAATATCCACCATATGCGTGGTGTCAATGTGACCAAGAATAGTTCTGTTTTCTCTGAGGTGGCAAATCACAGCCCATCTTTGTAGATATTGGAGCTGTTTTTACAGTAACCTATTAACGGTCTCCTTGGTTTTAACTCTTCTGGCGCACCCTCTCATTGGCAAGGGATGTCCCTTAAATACAAGTGATATCAGGTCCTTTTCTGGTTATTTTTGTTAAAATATTCAGAGGAGATCAAGGAAAAGAGCAAAGACAATCTATTCAAGCAACAGGTTATTCTTTCTGAATTCATCCTTTGTAAAGCTAAAAATTCTCTGTTTTTGTAAAAGGTAGGTTAACTTATCTACCATTTCTTTGAATGGCCTGGACAGATAAAAGTAGTCATTCCAAGAATAGAAGCCTTTGAAGAATATGTTGATAGAATGACTCATTCTTAAATAAGATTTCTGACTTTTGGAAGAAAGCTGATCAGGGTGCCTACCTTCTGCCATCGATTTCCATTCATTAATAGCCAATATGACGATCTTAGAAGAATTTATTTATTTTCTTGCTGTTTTGCCTTCCTTGGAATGTAAACATTCAATAACCAAACAGAAGGCAATATGAACAGAGGAAAGTTGACAAAATGCAAGATGTCACATAACCTAGAGCACTGACTTATTTGGGTTTCTCAGGTTAATATTATAACCCATTGGAACTTCTTCCTTTGACTGATCTCAGCTAAAGTCCTGGGGAGATCTAGCTGTATTCCAAGCCTATTGGATTAATATTAGCAGGGCTGGGCTGCTCCCAAAGGGAAAACTTGCTGGTAAGCTAAGAATTATTTACTTCAAATGAATTTCTAAACATATTTTCAACATCGATTTCAGTAAATGCCATACTCTGAGGTAGTGTCTAGGTATGATTTATAGTTAAACAAAGGCTTATACTGTGTAGGCTTCCCATACTGTATATATTTCCTGTTGCTGATGGAACAAATTACCACAATTTTAGTGGCTTAAAAAGAATGAATTTATTATCTTACAGTTCTGGAGGTCAGAATTGTATAATGTGTCTCCCTGGGATAAAATTAAGGTGTCAGCAGGGCTGTGTTCTGTCTGGAGACTCTAGGGGAGAATTCCTTGCCTTGTCTTATCCAGCTTTAAGAAGCTGCCCATATTCCTTGACTCCTGGCCTCTTTCCTTCATCTTTAAAGCCCACACTGTTGGGCCCGGTCCTTTTTCAACTGCTGTCTCTCTGGGTCTTTCATCTGATTCCCTCGTAAGAACAATCCTGATACTGTTTATCCTCTCCAGATAATCCAAAACAACATCTCCTTATTAGGCTCATCTAATTAGCACTCTTCACTCCATTTGCAAACTTAAATCCTCTCTGATATGTAAAGGAACATATTCATAGGCTCTAGGCCTTATGATGTGGACAAGGTTGTGGGGCCCATAGACTGACTATACACCATACATATTGATAAGGACTTTAGGGGTTAAGTCAAAAACTGGGGAAAAGAAAGTAAATACTTGAGTTAAATTCAACAAAGACTGAGGTTTGGGACTTGAAGTAGATTGAAATGATAAATACAAAATAGATATTTTGAATGTTCGGTGATGTCACAGCTCCCAGCATGGGAGTTGTCCTGTTGAACATTTCTGAGCAAGCATTTACTCATTACCAGACACTGTTGAGTCTTGTGTATTAAAAAATAAGTAAGGTGGTCCTGTCTGTCCTCAGAACACTGCGACTAGGAAGAAGGGAAGGATGTCAACAACATATGAAAGGCAGGAGACACTGACTGTTGGGGGTCACACCAAGGATGGGTCCATCCTGGAGACAGCATTTGGAAATCCTCTTCACTGGGATGGCATGGCTGGGGCTGAATTTTTAAGTATGAATGAATGAATGAATGAATGGAGAAGGATTAATGCGGAGGGAGTTCTAAGAGCAAGATTAAGCAAAGGGAGATTCAGGTTTTGTGGAGACTGAAACCTATATGATCTTGGGGGCTCTTCTTAAGAAGAAAAAGAAGAAAATGTCATGGATGCAAAATTAGGTCAAAAAGTAAATATTAAGTGAGGAAGAGAAAAATTTTCCCCTAAATGGCAAATTCATAAGGGTCACAAAATCTGGAATTATAGCATAACATGATATTAATTAGCTGCCCAACCCACCTCTCTACCCCCTTGTCTCTTCATTTGTGGCTACACATGCTTTAATCACTTGTTCATGTGACAATAATTTTGCTTTATTATTTTAATAAAGATATTGAAATAAAATTCATATTTTCCTCTACATGGTGATCTATTATTATTACTATTAATTATTATTATTATTACTGAGAATTAGAATGGAAAAACATGTTATTTTCCACACAGATGCATTTTTAATTTGTAGTGTTACTATGGGATTGAATACTTTAAATAGGGGGATTTTGTTAAATTCTATTCTGTGTAACTCCCCCACCAAAAAAAAAGAGAGAGAGAAAAGAAGTATGGTATGTTTATGTTTGTGTACACTCCATTATTACATGTATTGTTGATAGTAAAGAATCTCCCAATTTTGACTGGGCATTTATAAGAAACAAATTATCTACTTATAGTTTTATACATGTTGGAATAAAAGAGTTATTAAAATAACTAACTAAATAAATAACTAAAATAAAAGACTAATTTCTGCCTCCCTGTATTTCCTATCTTGTGTCTCCTTCATGGACCATATGCCATCAGGCCCCAGAAGATGGGTTATTATTGTGACACAGCTGCTGTTACAGTGACAGGGAAAACTCGGGAGCAGTTGCTATGCTAAGACAGCTAAAGAGAACTTATCTATGCACAATATTGGCTACAAACTCATAAAAGTTCCCCATTAATCCAATACTACAAGTATTCCCAAATTCAGTATTCCTTGGCAAGATCCCTCAACTGCCCATGGCTACCCCAATACCCACTCAACAGAAGTAGAAATATAATGGAAAAGAAATCAAAATTGAAAGATACTACTTGTTACTGCATCACCAATCAACCTCCAAATTTGGTGGCTTGAAACAAAAGTAATCATTTATTACGTTACAGTTTCTGTGGGTCAGGAATTCAGACAGCACACAGCAGGGATGACTTGTCTCTGCTTCATGATGTTAGGGCCTCTGCTAAAAGATTAAAAAGCTGGGGAGCTAGAATGATCTGAACGTTTGACTGGGGATGGAAGATTGACCCCAAGGTTGGTAATTTGGTGCTAGTGAATTGGATTCTGTACACATGTGTCTCTACACGGTGCTGCCTGAGTGTCTTTATAATATAGTGGCTTGTTTCATCCTGGGTGAGCAATCCAAAAGAGCAAGATAGAAGGGGCAGTATCTTTTATGGCTTGTGCTCAGAAGTCACACATATTCACTTACGGTTACAAAGGCAGACAATTTTTCCTATGACAAGAAGAACACAGTGGCATAAATATCAAGAAATGAGAATTGTCTACCTTATGGGCTGAGTGTTTGTGTCCCCCGCCCCCCAATTTCTATGTTGAAGCCCTACCATCAATGTGATAATATTTTGAGGTGGGGCCTTTGGGAGGTAATAAGATTGAGATGACGTCATGAGAGTAGGTTACATGATGGCATTAGAATCTGTATAAGAAGAGGAAGAGAGACCAGAGCTTCTGTCTTTCCCCTGTGTAAGAAGGTGGCTGTCTATAAGCCAGGAAGAGGGCTCTCACCAGAAACCAGATCTAGATGGCAACTTGATCCTGGACTGGCTTCCAGAACCGTGAGAAACAAATGTCTGTGTGTAAGCCACCCAGCCTACGGTATTTTGTTATAGTAACCCGAGCTGACCAAGACAGCTGGAAACCACCCTGGAAGCTTGCACCACAAGAGAAGTGAGTCTTCAAAAAACAAAATTAAATTTTCTCACATTGGCATATTCAAACAATTATATGACCACATGACTGACTACATTAGTATGGTTCCTCCCAGAGCCTTGGAAACGGGAAATAGAAAACCTAAGTCAAAGGTTTGTTTCTTCTCTAAAAGTTGGACTTTGTTTTGATATTTATATCAACTCCCACAAATAGCTTCATCCCCTGAGCAGAGTTTCTCACATACAGCAAGCCCTATTTTGACTTCTACCATAAGCCTGAGATGCAGGGAAGTCTAAGGTTAATACTAACCATGGGGGTTCCCTATATTTGTCTACGTTGTTGAAGTCAATGTTAAAATAATACCAGGAGCAGCCCAAAAGGGGAGAAGAAGGCAGAGGTGGTGACCAAGAGCCTGAGGTTGGGTTAGTGGAAGTCTAGGAGGGCGCTCCCATCCTGTGGTCTATTTTGTGACTGTGAACCTCGGCTCTTATTTTGAATATTATAACACACATCCCTAATCTTTCCTGGAAATCTACTCTCCTGATCTTCCTTTTAGACAGGCAGCCTCTCCTACAAAGTACATGCCACTTTTAGCAAGGGATCTGGCTTTCTGGCTACCATACTGTGGTCCACAGAATCTCTTGCAGCTATGTGTACGACTGAGTTCTTGCCAGCAGGATATAAGCAGGAATGATTGTATATAATTTGGTGTCATTTTCTCTAAGGATATTACTAGTTCCCCACTGCCTCTCGTTCTCCCTTCCCTGTGGTGAAGAAATGGAAAAAGCTACCTTAGATGTACGACTGAGTTCTTGCCAGCAGAATATAAGCAGGAATGATTGTATATAATTTGGTGTCATTTTCTCTAAGGATATTACTAGTTCCCCACTGCCTCTCGTTCTCCCTTCCCTGTGGTGAAGAAATGGAAAAAGCTACCTTAGAT
>NW_019154113.1:10788351-10939890 GCF_002288905.1 Enhydra lutris kenyoni
TCTAACGTGGAAGCCACATGGGGAGGATAGAAGGGCTGCCAACCCGGTTGCTCTTGGTCACTCACGTCTGGACCCTTTTGAGAGAGTAAGAGGTAAAAATGAGCTTCTGTTTTATCCAGTCCATGAAAGTCTGGTGTCTCTTAGTTCTAGCTCCTTACACTGACCCTTACAATAGTAAAATAGTGAGTTAAATAAAGACTCATCTCCCTTCAGACAACATTGTTTTCCCCAGCAATGAATAAATAAGTCATTGCCCAGATGCTTGATGAAAAATGACCTGAAACCCAGGTTGGAATAATCCAGCCATTTCCTCTGTGTTTCCATGCTCTGGCCTGTTCTTGGTGGCCCTTACTTTCAGACTCAGTTTCTTTTCCAGCAGCACCCTCTGAATGTGAAGAAACTCTACACATGATTATTTCATCCCTATCGTCTCCTCTCTGCAAAGATGAGTGAGTGTTTTGCCTGTGAAACTCTAATGGTGGGGACTTCTGTTATTTTTTTTTTCCTGCTCACCTGCTCTTCCTGCCCCCCGCCCCGTATGTCTCATTTCAAACCTTGTAGTAGGAGGAGGAAACCTGTCAGTATGTGTGGGTGACAAGAGTGAGGTGAGAACTGGATGTATGGTCTGAGGTTACAGGAAATGGCTGTTTATGTAGCCCCATTGGTACCCAGGGGATTACAAAATGAAGCATTAAATTCAAATGTTCTGACTCACTATCCCCTTGAGCAAAGGACTACAGAAAACACAGGTGTGCGGTCTACTGAGCTGGTGGTTTCCTTTACAGTTTACTTCTGAAGAAACAAACTTTGACATTCTACCCCAAGGGTTGCAAAGTTTTACCTCCCAGAGAGACCCCTGGGGTGATGTGTAATTTAGAAACCTCAGACATGAACTTGTATTTAGGTGGGGTTCACCTTGGGAGATATCATTCACTCCTGGGTTTTCTCCTCCTTCACTGGACGGGGCATCCTGGCTCTTACCTCTGGCTCTTTTTTTGCTTCTGACTCCTAAATGCCGACTGCTCCTGAATCAGCTTCGAGTATCCTTCTCTTACTATAAACTGGGTCCTGTGGCTGTAAAAACCATCTAGGTTCAAGTGACTCCCAAACGTCCAGCCCTGTTCCCTCCCTGGAATTCCAGACTTGTATATTCCAAGTGCTTACAAGACAAGCCACTTGTAATATGCATCAAGAAAATGTGGCAAAACAAAGAAGAAAACAAAAACAAACAAACAAAACTCTCCATCTGGCCTTTTTCCCAAACCTGCTCCTCAGTCAAGGAACTGTTAGTTCAGGTAATGCTGTAAAAACCCCATAATGGCTCAAACACAATAGAAATGTATTTCTCATCATTTAGAATGAAAAACAGGTGTTCCTCACCAGCTGGGGCGCTTCTCCAGGCTGTGCTTCGGGAACCCGAGTTCCATACCTTATTGTTCTGCCATCTTGAACATGTTGTTTTTGAGATCACCATTGCCTACCCACATCGAGGAGGCAGAAGAGAGAATTAGAGAATCAGGCATTGGGGGTTTTCTATGGACAGTCCCAAATGTGACACACACCACTTTTCTTTACAGTTTATGGTAACCTATCACACCAAACTGCAAGAGAGCCTGGAAATGAAGAGAAAATGACTCTGCCTCTAACACATCTCACCTTTTTGGCCAGAAAATACCCATTTCTTCCTTGTCCTCTCCCACAAACAAAGCACAGTCCAAAGTCCAGGATCTCCAGCTGTTGGGCCAAACTCTTGATCAAGTCTAGAGGGGACCTGTCAACACTACTTCCCATCAGATCGCTTATTAGAGCGTGGACGGTCCATTGTCTTTTAATTTTCTATCCACATATTGGTCTCCACTTACAAACAGCAGATTCTTGCCTGAGTTCCTCTCTTCCTTGTAGTACTTTCTTTACTAAAGGAAGTTGATAGTAATGAACACACGACACTCTAAGTCCTTCCGGCCATGACCTCAGACCTCCACCTCAATGCCTGCCCATTAGGCAGCCCCATTAATTTTTTTTTTCCTAATGGCAACACTCCCTTCTGGAATAATTATTATACACTAGCAAACACACTAAAAGATGTAAAGCATTTTGAAGATATTACTTCTTTTTCTACTCTTCCTAATTGTTTCATTTATCCGCTCAATACTTTCTCTGCTTAAAATTCCTCAAAGGATTCATACTGTACCATGGACTATAAGGCTTCGTGTCATCTGGTTATCACCTACATGTCCAGCCTCCTCTGGCACCCCTCTGTCCTACTTTTTGCCACATTTCCTTAGGACCATTTTCAGTTTCTAAAACATGTTCAGTTCCCGTCTTGTTACCCGATACCCTTGCTTTGTAATGATCTTCCTCCTTATCATCATTTGAACTTCAAGAAAATCTTCTTTGTTATTTACAAATGGAGTTTTAAATGTAACTTCTTCAAATAGGCTTTGCCTGGCTTCTCTTATCCTAATTTATATTTTCTACTTATTACTATCTTATTTTCTTCTGTTATCTCTTTCTCCTTCCTTTCATCCTTCGTTCCTTCCTTTGTTCCTTCCTTCATTTCTCCCTTTCTTTTATTCCTTTTTTACATCCACTAGCATGTAAGCTCTGTGAGACCAATAATTTATTTAGTTTTATTCTGTGACCTTCCATTCATGTACAAAAACAATGCCCAGACCGTCATAATTGTCTAAAAAATATTTGTTGAGCAAATGAACTCATTCACTCACTCTTCTTGAGGAAATGCCAGCACTAAGTTTTACAGTGAATCCTAGAAGTCTAGAACCGAAGGAGACTTTATTAACAATTAAATATGTCAAATCCCCCAATTGAATATATAATGGAGTAACAAAAGTTGCAAGACTGGGAATATTTAGAACGTAGTCTCTTCTACTTAGATGTTCTATGATATATAAAAGGATTATTTCAAATGCCCAACTAGTTATTCCTGGAGACCAAGAATTACCATATTATAATTCATTCAGCATCAGTGATCAAGTGATGATGGTCCCAGTGTACCGGTTTTTCTCCCTGCTCAAATTAGTTAGTCAATGGGGTCAGAGATAAATGTGTATATTGACATGGCATCTCTCGGTGGACTTCAATAATCTAATTCTAGGGGAGGATAGAACATTCTTGTCATTAACCATTATGCAGTCTATAAATCAGGAGTTGGTAAACTTGCACAGACCAAACCTGTCCTATCACCCATTTTTATTGGAACATAATAATACCTATTCATTCATGTGTTGCCTATGGCTGGCTTCGCACTACAAAGGCAGAGTTGAGTATTTGCTTCAGAGACAGAATGTCCCTTAAAACCTATGGGATGCCTGGGTGGCTCAATTGGTTAAGTGTCTGTCTTCAGCTCAGGTCATGATCCCAGGGGCCTGGGATCAAGTCCCACATGGGACTCCTTGCTCAGTGGGGAGCCTGCTTTTCCTTTTGCCTGCTGCTCTCCCTGCTTGTGTGTGCGTGCTTTCTCTCTCTGACAAATAAATAAATAAAATTGTTTTAAAAAAGCCTAAAATACTTCCTATCTGACCCTTTTTGAAAAGTTTGTTAACCCTGTAATAAACTATTCTCCCTGCAGCCCTCAATCCCACAAACCTGTTTCAACTTATTAAAATATGGCACTTTCTCATTGAGAAATAAAAAATACATATCACCTGTTACCTAAGCGCAGAACAATTATGCTTCCTTTTTAAACATTGTATCTAATGCCAAGTCTCCTTTTCTTTAAAGATGCATATGTTTATTTTGGGGAGGAGAGGCAGAGGGAGAGGGAGAGAGCAGAGTCCTGTTCAGTGGGGGATGTGGGGCTCGATCCCACAACCCTGACATCATGAACTGAGCTGAAATCAGCAGTCAGATGCTTAACCAAGGGAACCACCCAAGTGCTCTCAAAGTCTCCTTTTTTTTTTTTAAGATTTTATTTATTTATTTGACAGAGATCACAAGTAGGCAGAGAGGCAGGAAGTGGGGGGGGAAGCAGGGCCCGTGCTAAGCAGAGAGCCTGATGTGGGGCTCGATCCCAGTACCCCGAGATCATGACCTGAGTCGAAGGCAGAGGCTTAACCCACTGAGCCACCCAGGCACCCCTAAAGTCTCTTTTTTAAAAAGGATTCTGACACATAAAAATGTTTTCAAACAAAACAAAACAAATGAAAACATTGAGCCAACTAGAGATTCAAATACAGGTTATGTAGAAGAGTCTGTCGGTTGTCTTCAATATTTATGCTTCGTTCTGTTTTTGTTTTTGTTTTTCCTTTAGCGATTGAATGATTGAGTTTTAGCTGGACAGGTAACCACCCTGCTGAAATTGCATTTTCCAACCTCTTTTTTTTTTTTTTTTTAAGATTTTATTTATTTGCCAGAAAGAGAGAGAGCACAAGCGGGAGAAACAGCAGAGGGATCAGAGAAGCAGACTCCCGGCTGAGCAGGGAGCTCAAAGAGGGACTTGATCCCAGGTCCCCCAGGATCATGACCTGAGCCAAAGGCAGACACTTAACCAACTGAGCCAGCCAGGTGCCCCTTCAGCCTCTTTTGAAGTTTAGATGGCTATATTCTTTCTGTCCTGGCCAATGCTGTGTGTGTGCAGAGGGGATGTGGGCAATTTCTGGGCCCCAACTTCACTTTTTCCTCTGTATTTCCCACTGACGGTAATGTCAATGTAAGAGTGGAATTTGGGTCTACTCCCTTACACATGAGAGGAAACTTTTGTATTGAGGTTGGCAGAGCAACAAGAGAAAAAGGTGGTGATGTAGAGTCATCATGTTAAGTCCTGGACTGTTGATCCTTAAACTTGTGTGGAGATAGAAAAATAAATAAACACTTCAGGTACTGTTATTTTCCAATCTTTGGTACAGTAGTTGAATCCATATGCTATTATGGGTGATAATTACAGTGTTAAAAATTCTCATCCAATTATAAAACCCCAAGTATGTGTAAAATTATCCCATATCTAATTTAAACATCTTCTTACCTCTTTTATGAGAGGAAATCCAGATTTAGAGATAAGTGCCTACAACACCACATAATCTGATGGAACTTGGGACTGATTCCAAAGCAGAGTCTGGAACAAATATATTGAAATCCTGATGCAAAGAAAGCAAGAAAATGAGGAAATAAGCCACTTGGTGTCTTTTTGGCTTTGATTATTTAGGTCGCTAAGAGTGGTAACTCCTTTCTTATTAATATTGACAACAAGTATAAAAATAATATCATTTATTAAATATATACCATAATACAGGACTCTGTGAGAGGCCCTTTATAACTAATATCTTATTTAGCTTATCCAGAATGTCACTTTTAAAATATAGAAACAAAGGCTAACAGCATTTGAGTTTCCGGGAGAGGCATCCACTCAGCAACGTGAGTGAGATTTATATCCAGTCTTTGTTTACTCCCAAGACTATAATCTTTGTGATCAATCATCCTGTGTCCTTCTTTCGTGTCAGAAGTCAGCCTTCTTTCATGTCAACACCCTGTAAGTGTTCTAGAATCTCTCTCTTCACTTTTTTTCTCAGTAAGAAAACATAACATCCATTATCTCAGGATTCTGTGAGAAAAAAGCAAGGTTTGTCACCCTTACCCAGCTCCTGAGTCTGTGTGTTGCCCAGACACTGAGCCCTGATTTATTTTATTAATGTTAATTCAGAATTGCCAGATACTGAAGCAGAAGAACATTTTAATCCCACAGGAGTGTGGAAGTTAGAGGAATTAAGCTAAGGTATGTGGGCGATTCTGTTCAGCCAATCTCACAGACTGGACTGGAAAGGAACAGAGAGGCTCGGCAACGTTCTCAGGTTTACATAGGAAGCATTAACTGCTCAGAGCCCCTATTCGGATCAAAGTCAGTATGCGTCTGAGGAAGAGTTGCCACTTGGGTGGCCCCAGTGAGCCACATCTTCTGGTATTCAGTCTCTTGTGTAGTTTCCTCCCACGCTTGGTCTTGAAACTAGCTTTGGTGTAATCCCAGTGTAAAGTAAGCTGAGGCTTCATAAATCTGTCCACTGGGTCCTACCCTTTTGGATTGCTTGGAATAAACCCTCTCAGAACCCAGATATCACACTGAGAGGAGCCCAACTAGCCAGGTGGATTGGCCACATGGAGTAAACTCCAGGCTGACAGCCTCCACTGAGCTTCCAGGGGGCAGCCAGCACCAACTTGTCAGCCATGTGTGGGAGCCATCTTGGAAGCAGATCTGCACAGAGTCAAACTCTCCTAGCTCATGCCGTGGTGAGAAGAGACTCAAAGCTTGGACCAAATCCATGAGTTGTCAGCAAATATACATTATTATTATTATTTTTTCTCTAAGTTTGGGGTGGTTTGTGCCCCCAGCGATAGACAACCAAGCATATCTAACTACTCCTTCTGTTATATTGCAGTACCCTGGGTCATGAGCAGAAAGGGTAAGGTTTTCCAAACCAAAATGTCACCAATGCCTTATTTTTATAGGTCTAAGAAAGCAATAGACCTAATCAACACCTTGCCTTCTATGTGTTGTTTTATGTTATGTTATTTGTTTTAAAGATTTATTTATCTGGGGCGCCTGGGTGGCTCAGTCAGTTAAACGTCTGCCTTCAACTCCACTCAGTGGGGAGTTTGCTTCTCCCCTTGCCCACCTCCCTGCTTGTGTAATCTCACTCTCTCGCGTGAAAATAAATAAAATCTTTTTTTTTTTTAAATAAAGATTTGTCTATTTATTTGAGGGAGGAGGGGCAGAGAGAGTCTTTTTTTTTTTAAATTTATTTATTTGAGAGACAGAGAGAGAGCATGAGAGGGGAGGTCAGAGGGAGAAGCAGACTCCCCATGGAGCTGGGAGCCTGATGTGGGACTCGATCCCAGGACTCCGGGATCATGACCTGAGCCAAAGGCAGTTGCTTAACCAACTGAGCCACCCAGGCGCCCCAAGGGCAGAGAGAGTATTAAGAAGATTCCACACTAAGCACAGAGCCCACATGGGGCTCGAACTTATGACCCCGAGATCATGACCTGAGCCTAAGCCAAGAGTCAGACGCTTAACTGACTGTGTCACCCAAGTGTCGCTTTATGTGCTGTTTTATAGGAAAATAATATAACTTACTCATTGACAGTAAGACATTTTCCTTATCTGTCTCGCAACCTGGATGGTAGGAAAAGGTACCAGAAGCTCCAAAGCGAAAAGGAGTCAGGTAGGGCCGTGGTTTAATACTCCCTCAAAACTGTGGCTTTGGCCAAGTGACTGAACCTGTCAGATGCTCTGATTTCACAGTTCTAAACTGTAAATGATGATCACTCCCAGATCAGAGGAAGGGTCAGCCCTGGTGTGCGTGTATGGCACTAGCATCGTATCTGTCCCATAGAAGGTCCTTAATATATAGGGTAGCTGCTATTGTTGCTTTGGGTTATGACTAATATCTTATTATTTATTGTCTGCAAAGGCATGCTCTCCAAGGACTGAGCAGCCGCCTGAGGTCTACAATTTATGCCAAGCAGACAGGTTTCTTGGTGTAAATCTCTACCTCTATGTGACCCTAGACATTGTGGCCAAGGCTTATAAATCCAATCCCCTGAGAACAAGAGGCATAAGATGCTGTCATTATTCCAGAAACAGGGAGTGGAAGCCAGCCTGGCCACAGTGAGACCTTCCTTGCCCTCCCCATTCCGCACAAAGACCTCCTGGAACCTCAGAGCCCAGAAATAGGAAAGCTAAATTGGAGACTTCTCTCAAAACACATTTTCTCCTCAATTACTCCTGCCCTGTCAATTCCATTCTGGCATAATTTGGGCTCTTAAGATACGCCAATTATTTCCTCATGATTTTTCCTGAAGTGCTGCTGATACATGGAAACTTCAGGAATGATACGGTTGAAAAGGTCTGAGATCAGTGAAGCAGACACAGATGCCAGGAGGCAGTGCAGCATTTGCTCAAAGGGGGACGCCCGAGTGTCACAGATGGAGCTCAAAACGGTCCGTGAGAGGGAGGCAAGATTGTGCAGCTCCCTTTGCAAAATTCCCCTCTCTTTTTAAACTTGCCCTACATCAAGCAGGGCTCTCTCTCTTCCCCAGGGAAGTTTAGGAAGGAGATACAGCCAAGAAGGAAAAATAATCAATGTGTGCCTTGCAGCGCGAAATCGGAGGCAATGATTGATGTGTGACAGCTATCACATGCTGGCTTCCCCTCTGCGACATTAACTTGCAACCTGCAGAGGAAACCTTGCTTGAGATGCTCACAGATGAGAACACAGTGAAAAAAAAAAATATGTGTGGGGTGGGTGGGAGTGTGTGATTCCTTCTGTGAAGGGGGGACTTTGGTTCAGTTTCCGTGGAAGGCAAGAAGAGGCAGGAAATCCAACATTAAATGTTGAAATGTTGATGACAGCCCGAGTTGAGGAAAAAAAAAAAAAAATATATATATATATAGGACACATCTGGAGAGCTTATTCTGAGACCATTACTGGACCTGTCTGCTTCTTCATCCTGTCGCCCTCACCATTATGTAACAGGTTTGAATCAAGGGAGCTCCACTTCCTTTAGGTCAAACCTAGGCAGTCTCGTGAGTTTCAAAAGTGTTTCTTGTAGGGGCACCTGGGTGGCTCAGACGGGTAAGTGTCCGACTCTTGACTTTGGCTCAGGTCATGATCTCAGGGTCCTGGGATCCAGCCCCCATGCCTCCCAGTCATGCTCTGTGCTCAACAGGGAGTCTGATTGAGGATTTCTGTCCCTCTCACTCTGTCCCTTCTCCCCTCTCCCCCCACTCTCTGTCGCTCTAAAATAAACAAATAAATCTTTAAAAAAAAGTGTTCATCGTTCTCTGTGGGGTTTTGGAGTGGGCTAGACATCTTACTAGAAAATCAGTGTTGATGTTTGCAGAGTCTGTGGGAGCTTTAGGGTGATTATTCTAAGGAATCCTGGGGGATACTGTCACTCCTGATGGCAGAGTAGGGCAGAGTGTCAGTGACACACCTGGTTGAAAAATGAAAAGACTACGGCAAGGTTCTGAACTCATTTAGGTCCCATGAAGATGAATCTAGCAGAACAGAAAATACCCTCAAAGGGAGATGGTATGTGGCAGTTTGTTTGTCAACTTGGCAAGAGAACAGTGTCCAAGGGGCAGTTTCATCCGAAGTACACATTCTGAGGCTTTGCTGATCTCTATTTAACATATTCGATTGGTATTTCTTTTTTTTTTTAAGATTTTATTTATTTATTTGACAGACAGAGATCACAAGTAGGCAGAGGCAGGCAGAGAAGGGGGTGGGGAAGCAGGCTTCCTGCTGAGCAGAGAGCCCAATGTGGGGCTCGATCCCAGGACCCTGGGATCATAACCTAAGCCGAAGGCAGAGGCTTAACCCACTCAGCCACCCAGGCACCCCTGATTGGTATTTCTTTGCAATGAATTTACAAGTAAATTGAACTTGGTTTAATAAGTGTTTATTGAGCATCTACTCACACCTGGCACTAAGATCAGCTCAAAGAATGCAACAGTGAATAAGGCAATACAACCCAGAGGAGAGAGGTATGAGCGTTAACCGCAGGAAGTAGTTCATCTGGGGTTAGGAACTCACCTGTAGCCAGACTTTGGGGGCATGACCATCTCCTGCCCCACTGCCCCTGATCTGAAGGACACTGGCCCCCTTCCTGACATCATCACTGTCACCCTCAAGGGCACCACCATCAACACACTGCAAACCTCAGGATGCCAGTGTGCTCCCTGCCCCATGACTAAGTGGGAGAGTCACAGAGAATGCCTCTTCTTGTGTTTAGACAGTGTTCAAAGCAGGATGGTTTATGTCTCAAGGTTTTAAAGAAATTGACAAAGCAGCACTCTCAGCCTTCATTTTTTGCTTTCCCCCATCACCTTACCACTGTCCCTTCCCACTCCAGGTCCCAACATGTCTCCTTGAGACCAGGCTGAAGACATACCAGATGGCCAGAAACCACGTTGTATTCAGAATCACAAATTCTATCCAACGACCAAGACTCAGCTCCAAAGCCAATCCTTTCATGCCTGGTTTTTCTTGTTCCCTTTGACCATATTCCCCTTGATGTTTCACTGTCACAGTCTTTGTGTGAATGGGCTCCGGGCAGATCCACCTGCGAGGCTTACAGATAAACTTAGACATGTGTGGATTGTCTAGGCAAGTCTAGGGTTGCTAATGTACAGAGATTTGAAGAATGTGTACTTTAAATCCTGCAGAATCCTGTGGAGTAAGACTCTTTCTAACATTTACTTCTATATGACCTGCTCCCATTTTCTAACCTCATTTCTCAACACTTGTTCATATTCACTCTACCTTCTATCCAACCTGTATCGAGTTGCCTGGGGATGCCATGAACCATTTTACCTGCGTGCATTTGCCCACACTGCTTTTTTTTTTTCCTAATTTTTTTAAAAGATTTTTATTTATTTATTTGACAGATCACAAGTAGGCAGAGAGGCAGGCAGAGAGAGAGGAAGAAGCAGGCTCCCCGCCGAGCAGAGAGCCCAATGCAGAGCTCGATCTCAGGACCCTGAGATCATGAGCTGAGCCAAAGGCAGAGGCTTAACCCACTGAGCCACCCAGGCGCCCCTGCCCACACTGTTCTTGATCACCTGTCTTTTCTCCCTTTCTGTACCTGATAAGGACTTGCTTATCCCTCAACAATCAGCAGAAATGCTTCTCCCTCTCTCCGTCTGAGACACTCTTACCGTTTCTTCCCTAATGCCTTGTGCCCACCCTTGTATATCCCCAAGGCTGAGTGCATTTTTACTTGTTTATCTCCTGTTTTAAACTCTGAGCTCCTCCAGGGCAAACTTTGTCTTATCGTTTGATCCCCTATGCCAGGAGTCAGCGCCCAAGAGTTCTTGAGTGGAAGTCAAGACCAATGCTCATGTTTATACTGAACAAAATAATGTCTATAAAGATCACCTGGAATTATCAATGATACTCACTGAAAGAGATGGCCCCTCTCTCCTCCGAAAACCAAATGAATGAACATGAATACAGAATGCATGTTCAAACTACTAATTTCCATTCAGATAGGAGACAATGTCCAGAATGTGGGGCTTTATCTTAATGCCCTCAAGAGTAGCAGGGAGGACAAAGGGACAACGTGGCTGTGGTTATTTGGGTTTCTGACCCCTGTGCTCTAGGAGGCTCCTTGAAGGGTGTGCAACTCTCTCTCAACAAATATAATCTTATCATTAGCCACTTTATAGAGGTAAACTGGGAATAGAAGCAGACATGTGACACTGAAGCAATCACAAGAGATTTAATTGTGGCCTCTTGAGAAATGACCACAACTGGTGAACAAACCAACCACTAAAATGATAAATCAAAACAAAACAAACCAATAACTAGCTTTTAGAGTGTTTTCACAGGAACTGAGGTCCCGATGAAGTTGTAGCATATAATAAAGTCAGACTCTAATGGCTCTGTGATTACCCTCTTCTGAGGCTGTTGGTCTGAGGTCCTCAGAGACCCATTCCTTGAAGACCCCGTCTAGATGGTCTGGTGCTGTTTGCAGCCTGGTTGGCGTGGGAAGCCAAATTTCTAAACCTGAACTCACCAGCGTGTTGGCACTCAGATCCCTAAAGCAAACATTCAGCTGTGATTTTTCACGTTTTTCTTTATAACCTTCTGCCTTCGAGTCCTGTCCTTTGTATTTCTCAAATCCTGGGTGATACAATTTTGCTCAAGTTCTTAAGAGAGCTGTTTATATCATGAGACTTTTATAGGAAAAAGGGAAAAGCGGATGCTTATTTTATTGCTGAACTGTTTTGTTTTGTTTTATGGTTTCACGAGCACAAGGACGACATGCTCATAAGCTGTCTATTCATTTTCTTCACTGCCTGGCATGGGGACTGAGGACTCTGAGGGCCAGCTGGGCTGCTCTTGTCACTGTGGCTTTGTCGTTCTTGGCGGAGACACTGTGAGCAGTCTGCGGCACAGTGAGATTTGTGGCCCATCAGCAGCCCATGAAGCTCCTTGACATTGTGGACTAGGAACTTCCAGAAGCCATTGGGAAGCATGCCCTTTGCTACTCTCTTAACCACCTTGGGCATCAAGATCTGGTCTTTGAATCTTCTGTGCCCCTTTTGTCAATGCTTCTCAGTTTCTACCAGTTGCACTTGATATTGACATATCAGTCTGACTGGTGCCAGAGGACCTTCTTGATCCTCTTTTTAATGACCCTGGACTTCACCAGATGACCGAGGGCGGCCATGATGCTGAGTAAGAGATGGCTGCCACCTCCGTAGGCAGTGCCTAGGAAGAGAGGGGGCATTGCTGAGCTTTTCTAAAGAGAAGGAATAGGTGGTTCCTTTAATAAATGTATGATTCATGATATTTGTTAATCCTAAAACAAATATGTGGATTCTCATCCTCTTGGGCTTACATAAAGGAATAGTTCCATGTAAAGAATTACTTTATGGGGCGTCTGGGTGGCTCAGTGGGTTAAAGCCTCTGCCTTCGGCTCAGGTCATGATCTCAGAGTCCTGGGATCGAGCTCCGCATTGGGCTCTCTACTTCCCTTCCTCTCTCTCTGCCTGCCTCTCTGCCTACTTGAGATCTCTGTCAAATGAATAAATAAAATCTTTTAAAAAAAAGAAATTACTTTATTTTTTATATAGAGTATACATAGTAATTAATAAATCTGCATGTTACCATTACCCAGATTCAAGAGCTATTAACTCATGCCCCGTCTAGTTTCCCTTTGATCCCTAGTCAATTCCCCCTACAGACACATATTATTTCAAAGCAAATCTAAGATGCACCATTTCGTTCATCAATATTTCAATATGTATGGGGTACTTTAAATATTATGAATTAAACTCTTTTTTTCATTTCATTAGATTTAAAAACAATAATCTTTAAGCAAGAGAGAAAAGTATTGATCCAAATAACTTAAATTAATTAGGCTACTGCCTGTGAATAATAAAGGAGGCCTCTTTCTATTCCAGTTGACATTTCTGTTCCATTTGATGTATCAATAAATAGAAAAAGAGGGATTTCTGTAATAAATAATTATCTCTAGATAACATGATAAATACTGAATGGTCTTTGTTCATTCCTGTTTAACTTTTGCTTCTCTAACATCTTCTGTTCACTAATTCATTAATTCACTCTTTCACAAGGGATATCCTGGGAACGTCTTATGAAACAGACACCAATGCCATGTTCTGGGAATGGAGTTAGGGCCTTTGCCCTCTAGGAATTTGGAGCCTTGTGGAGAAAAGAGACAAAAACATAACCCCAATGAAACATTACAATGAAATAGGAGGACTACTGGGTCATCAGGGGCTGAGGACAACCCTTTGGATACCATAGGTCCCATTTTCTTCCTTCTTTCCTCTTTTAGTTAATAAGGGTTTCTGTGAGTTATTGGAAAGATACATCTTAGGGCTGTTTCCTCTGTGTGACTGGTGCTGCTCCCTGGTTGCTCAAAAGATAGTGAAAATTTCTACAGATTTATGAGAGGAGAAAACCATTCATCCTTTATGTTAGTAATTCCAAAGCATATATTCCTCCCAGGCTCCTGTGAATTTCATACAGCCTGATATAAAATGCTCAACCTATTTTGATATAAAACAACTTCTCTTTCTTCTTTCTTTTTTAGAAGTTATGTAGCTTAGTCTTAAGGATAAGGCAAGTCTTTGAGGGAAAAACAAAACAGGTCTCTTCCCCCACCAAACCCCCTCAAGGGAGTGGAAAAAAGACTTTGTGCTCCTATGGCCTGGTGTTTTTAGTCTTCATAGTAGGGGCATACAGAGTTTTCACCTGACACTGATTTAGTCTATAGTCAAAGGGTGATTGTTTTCTTCCTAAGGAAACCTCTGGGAACACTTTGGGAGAAGAAAAGAGAGTCTTTCTGTTTTTGGAAGTAAAGAACAGAATCGTTTTGGAAGAATCTTGGGTGAAGCCCAGGAGGAAGGCAGAGTGGGACCCACAGGGAAGGAGATACCAGATCCAGGTACCAGTCTCACCTGAAGAGACAGAGCTCTGAGAGAAGTCCTACTCTCCAGAGCCCTGCTGGTGTGTGCCCAAGGTCTGGATATGACTCTCAACAACCAACAATCTAACTATCCATTTTTTAAAGATTTTATTGATTTATTTATTTGAGAGAAGAGGGAGAGGCAGAGGGAAAGAGAGACTCTCAAGCAGACTCCGTGCTGAGTGGGAAGCCTGATACAGGGCTTGATCTCAGGGCACTGAGCAGAAATTAATAGTCACTCTTTTAACTGATGGAGCAATGCAGGCACCTCCTGACAGGCATGTTAAAACTATGAATAAAACAATACCACTACAAGTTGTCAACATCTTATGTATCACTGGGTGTCAATTGTGGTGCCAACTGTTTTCAAGGTACCTTCCAAGCATGGGGTTTGACTGCTGGAATAAACACAAAGCATAAACCTACTTTTAAGTTTACAAATTCTTTCCTCTGCATGTCCAGTCTGTAAACGAGCCCACCAAAGCATTCTTCATTTCTTTGACTGTTTCTAAAAATTTTACTTCTATCATCCTTTTTCACTCTTCTTTATAATTGTCATTTCTCTCCTGATATCTCCCATATGGTCTTGCATGTTGCCTACTTTTTGCACTAAATTATTAAAGATATTCATTGTAGTTATTTTGAATTCCCTCTCTGATGATCTAATAGTGGTGCCATCTCTACATCTGGTTCTAATGATTGGTTTGTCTCTTTAGACTTGTTCTTTCTTGGCTTCTGAAATGTATGATATTTTTGGTTGAAAGCGAGGCATGTTATATGATGGTAATAGATACTGAGAGTCTTTAGTGTGAGGATTTATATTGATTTGGCTAAGAGTTGGGCTGTGTTGAATGTTTGTTATTACTATAGACACCAGAAGCTTTTAATTCCTCTAGTAAACTTGCTTTTGTCTCCCCTCTCCATTTTGATGCTTCCTTTTGTACTGCTACCCAGGGACAGGATCTGTATCTTGCAGCTGGAATCCTCTGTTATTGGGGACGCTATTGGTATGGTAGTAGGATCTGAGAAAGAGGGCCTTTTGCTAAGGTGATGATGTTGTTGATGATGTTGTTTCAGTCCTTGAAGTGCACAAAGGGCCTGTGTCTGGGAGGTGTGGCCTTCATAAGTGTTTCTGAACCCCCTCCAAGAGTGGAGATTTATGACATTTTTGTGCCCATTCCTTTCCCAGTCTGCAGCATTCACAGTCTACCTCCTAGGAGCCTTTTCCCTGTGATCAACGGCTTCCCCTCCCTCTTTTTCTTAGATGAGACAGGAAGGCTGGAGGGCTGCAATAGGGCATGGTTCCCTTCCTCTAGCTAGGGTGAGATGTATATTTATCCCTGGTCCATGTCATTCTTCTGGAAGATTAAACTTTGGTTAATCATCCTGATTTCTCTTTTTCTTTCTGTGTCAAGGTGAATGAACATGGAGTGATGGGAAGGGCATGTTCTCAGATCTTCCCTGTGAAACTCTGGTGGGATTCTGCGGTGGGGGGAATCTCCCAAAAGTGTGAAGATATCTATATGACTCTGATCCTTAGTCCACACTTGGCCTTCATCAATTTGTCAAAACTACTTAAGTGTTCCTACTGGCTTACAGTACCCAGCAGCTTCTGCTCCATGTAAGCAAATCTCACCCCCTCCATCTCTCTGGAGGCATCTTCTCTCCACATTTCAGGATGATGGTTTATCCTACAGCCTCAATTATCTGATGGGTCCAAAAAAGCAACTGAATTTACTTTGCCCAGCTTTTTCTTGTTGTAAGGATGAGAATGATGTTTTCCATCTTCTGTACAGGTCAAAGCTGAAATTGAAAGTCAACGTAACTTTTTAAAATAGTAGTATGTTTTACCAAGTTATTTTGCAGAGTGCTTGAAAAAAATTTGCACTCTCACTACCTATGAGTGAAATTTCCTATTTCCTCACACCCTTACCTACTTGCCAGCAATTGCTATTATTATTATTATTATTATTGGAAAACTAGTAGTTGAAAAGGGGTTATCATGATATTTTAATTTTAAGGGTCTGAGTATGTCTTTCTGTGAATTAACTAAACAGAGTGTCTTATATAAATTTCCTGTTCAAAATTTTAACCATTTTCAATAGTGTCTATCTTTTCCCAGTCTTTTTTGGTTTTCATTAAAAAAAAAAAAAAAAAAAACTTTGCCCAATATTTCTTTATTCACTGGGGATTATACATTGATATCAATTAAATTTTCAATGGTTTTCTTACTGATTTGTGTTTTTGGGGTTTTCTTTAAAGTTTTTTTTAGCCTGTTTTCTTATGTTTTATTTTAATTCCTTTAAAGTTTATTTTTTCATATTTAGGTTTTAATGCATATAGCACATCTTTTTTTTAATAAGCCACAGATTTTTTTGAGTGTGGTGATACAAGTAATAATGTTTATACAGTAATTCATAATTCTTCAGTGTTTAGAGATTATTACCAACCAATAATAACATTTTCATTATATACCAAGATCACATGTATGTTTTGTGGTTTCTTGTATGCTTTCTAACATGATTTATCTATCCCCTTGTTTTCTGTGTTAATATTATATTGTTTTAATCATTATAAATTTATAATAAGATGATATCTGGTAGTTCTACCTCTTTCTATTTTAAGAATTGTCTTCACTACACTTGACATTATATATTTCTATATAAATTTTAGAATTAACTTGTCTAGATTCACCATAAACATCTTTTTGAGATGTTAATTAGAATTTTATTAATTTTATAGATTTATGTGTGAATATTTAAAATCTTAAAATATTATTTTTTCTACTCATAAACATGTTATATATTCTAATTTATTGATATATATCTTCTTTTTTTTTACATTCTTCCATACAGGTCTTGCTTCTACTTTTGGGGTTTGCTCTTAATAATAATTTTGATTGTTCATTTGAATGGGATATTTGTTTTATGTAATACTTTCTCCAACTTATTATTTTTGAAGTATAGAAGTACTACTGTATTTTCCTAGAGTTATCATGCTAGCTGAATTCCCTTTTCTATTAATTTGACTATAGACACTATTATATCTTCTCTTTGGACAACAATTTTTCTGGGAATAATGCCAGTTTTGTCTCTTTCTGTCTGGCTCTTATAAAATTTATTTTTCATTTATTTCATTTTCTTTGGACTCTACCATAATTTTAAATAGTAGAGTGATCCTGACTTTGTACCAGACTCAAATGGGTATACTTGTAAGAATTTATCATAGAAATATTGAGATTTTTATTGTTAGTTTTGTAAATGTTTCTCATTTTCTGAAAAAATAAGTATTTTTAGTGAAGAATTATGTGCATATGCACACACCTGTTGTCACTCTGTATTGGAAACTTCTCTAAGGATCCTGGTTTGTATTATTTAGTTTTATTTTCACAACAAATTTAGGGAGTAGGCACTATTATTATACTTATTTTGAAGCTGAAGAAACCAATGTACACCTGTAGTAACACAGCTAGTAAATCAGTGAGCAAGAATTTAAATCTAGTAAAATGTCTTCCCCCCAATCTTCTGTTCTCAACCACCATACAATAGTGCCTCCTCTAAATTCACAAATATTTACATCTGTTTTAGATGAAATTTTAGGTGTGTTAACCTTAATATTTTCTTAATATTTAGTTGTATTGACCTTAATATTCTTGCCCTGTTTTTCCCTACCTTATTTATGTTTTTTTTTTTTTTTGAGAGAGAGGAATATTAAATCTCTTGCTATGATTGTGTGTGTGTCAGTTTTATAACATAAATCATTTTTGTGTGTGTGATAGTGTAATGCTCAGAATGTAGTCATGGATCACACATTCTCACTGTCCTCTAGCTTTAGGAATTGCTTTAGAAAATTGCACATCACTATGATTCTCCACCTTTCTTTTTTTTTTTTTAAAGATTTTATTTATTTATTCGACAGAGATCACAAGTAGGCAGAGAGGCAGGTAGAGAGAGAGAGGGGGAAGCAGGCTCCCTGCTGAGCAGAGAGCCCAATGCGGGGCTTGATCCCAGGACCCCAGGATCATGACCTGAGCCGAAGGCAGAGGGTTTAACCCACTGAGCCACCCAGACGCCCCAATTCTCTACCTTTTATGTGAGATCTGATTTTTCTTTCTGGAGCCTTTTAGGGTTATGTTGTTTTTCTTTGAAGTTCTGAAATTTTAATATAATGTCCTTTGGGTGTGTGCATGTATGTGTGAGTGCATGTGTGTGTGTGTGTGTGTGTGTGTACGTGCATGTGTATACTTGTTCATTGTTCAGTATTTGTCGTGAGCTCTTTTAAACTAGAAAATCAGTATTTTAGTGCTGGGATTTTTTTCTTCTATTATTTTTTGATAATTTTTTCCTTTCCATTTCTTACTCTCTTTCTGGAAATACTAAGGTCAGATGCTGGGTCTAAAATAATCTTCTAGTTTTTTCTGCTACTCTTCTCTTATGTTCAAATCTTTGTCTTTTTCTTAGACTTTTCACAGGTTTTCTCCACTATATCTTCAAACATCCTATTAAATATTATTTCAGTTTTCATGTATTTTTTCTTATCTGTTGAAAATTCCTTTAAAAATTATTTTCTTGATTCATTGAAAAAATGCTTTTTCTTCTCTCTCTGTGTGTGTGTTTAATTTTTTCCCATAATATGCATTGCTCTGTGTCCTCTGATTTCTTTCTTTTTCTGTTTTTTTTTTCTTCTTTTAATTTATTGCAGGAATTTCCACAAATAACAAGGGATCTACTCCTCATTCCTAAATAAGGAGATGCTGAAATGTTGAGTGCTATGTTGTGTACATGGTAATAGCTGATAAACTTTATTAGAGGAAAAACTGAAAAAGGATCTAGAAGTTTCTTTTGGAGATGACTGAATGTTAATGTCTGTAGGTCTTTTCTCTTAGATGATTCTGTTTAGCTAATTAGGATCCTCACATATCTGCTATTGGGGTTTTAAACCTAAACCCTGGGGAACAAAGTGGAAAATGAGGGAAAGAAGTCTTATTGTTCAATATGTAGTTGTTTACCTGATCTTCCTTCTGGTGTTTTCAATGACACTGAATGCTAACCCTCACCCATACCTTGCATCTGGGTATCCCAGAAAAACAATCATCCTTTCCAGAGTAAATTTTATCTTTTGCTATAGTTGTAGGAATGAGAGGAAAAGGGGAAGATCTGAAATGTAGCTCCTCTCGTCTCAATCATTCCTTCTGATTAAGATCCATTTCTCACTCCACTTTCTCCTACTCAGTGTTTCTGGTTTTTGAGCTTTCAGCATTTTGGGACACAAATCAGTTGCTTCCCTTTGGATGTCCTTTTTTATTTTTTATTTTTTATCTTTTTAAGATTTTATTTATTTATTTACTTGAGAGAGTGAGCCAGAGAGAGCACCTGAGCAGGGGGAGAAGAGGGGGGAGCAGAGGAAGAGGAAGAAGCCAGACCTGCTGGCTCCTCTCAGCAGGGAGCCAGATGTGGGGCTGAATCCTAGGACCCCGGGATCATGACCTAAGCCCAAGGCAGACACTTAACCTACTGAGCCACCCAGGCACTTTATTTTTTAGCACTTAGAGTTCTTTATCTGTGGTCATCATTCTCTTTGCCCTTGCAGGCAAATGTAGTTTTTTAAAGTCACTTTAGTTGGCTTTCTGTGTAGAATGGAGATAGAGACATGGTTACATTTAGCATTTTTAACCAAATAGAAAGCTATCTGATACATTTTGAAATATTTATTTTATTTTACTTTCCAATTCTTTTCATGTATTCTCAAATGTGAAGTATTCTACCCATTTCTGTATCTCTGAGTATCTGTAACACACTTCTTTCTTTTTTTAACACACTTATTTCTAAGTAACTTTCTTCCTGCCATATGAAGAGTGAACTGCCCTCTGTTTAGACTCATTGACTTTCTCTCACGATATGTTTGCTTCTGTGCTTTGCTTACTGCTTCCTCTGTTGACTTCTGAGATAATTTGATATGTGCACTGATTATTTATTTATTTATTTATTTATTTGACAGAGAGAGATCACAAGTAGGCAGAGAGGCAAGCAGAGAGAGAGGGGGAAGCAGGCTCCCTGCTGAGCAGAGAGCCTGATGTGGGGCTCGATCCCAGGACTCCAGGATCACGACCCGAGCCGAAAGCAGAGGCTTTAACCCACTGAGCCACCCAGGCGCCCCTGTGCACTGATTTTTTTATAAGCAGACTTTTAGGGGGTTAGTTTCAAACTTGTCTCTTTTCGGTTCCCTTGTTAATTTTATATCAGTTTTTTACATGAGTTTCTTGCCTAAGGGTTTTCCCTGTGCTGTTGAAATTCCAGTTCCTGCAAGGGAAGCACCATCCGTCCAAGCCTGGGTAAGTAGCCCCATGACAGAACACGTGGTTATGTGGAAAATGGAAATTTTGTGCACGGAACAACTTTTCCCAGATTCTAGGCTTTATGCAGGGAGCCCATTTTTAGCTCACTACCCCTTCCACTTCCTTCTGGCAAAAGCTCTGGGCTCTAGCCCCAGAAAGAGCAACAGTGATACAAGCCCAGACCCTAAGGTGCATATAAGGGCTCACTGTTTCCTTGTTTCCTTGGCCTTCCATTGTCACTTCCTGTTTGGGGATGAGCTTGCTACTCCTATGGCGTCTGGATATTCCCTTTCTACATTCAAACTCTGATATATTTTTTTCTCATATTTCATCTAGTATTTCTGTTGTGGAGAACAAGAGACAGAAGAGGGAGGGAATATCCAGAGCTCTTAATTTACAGCTCATCAGCCGTGTGTGTGTGTGTGTGTGTGTGTGTGTGTGTGTGTGTGTGTGTGTAATGCTCTTTTTGTGCTATGAGCCATCCCACTCCAGGCATAAAGGAACCCTGAGACACTTTACAGGTTTATAAATAAAAGGAAAAATTCTTCCAATGGAGTAAAATTGATCACACAAGAGCAACCTGAGCAAAAGAGAAATTGGAAATGTCTAGTATTCACATGTATGGAAGGCCACAGAATACCCCCTAACAAAATACCTTCCCTGCAGGCTATGAGGATACAAAATTCCACTCACACTGAGTTTTTGTTTTTGTTTTTAAAGTTAAGTGATCTTAATCCAGTGTCTTAATAAATGGGCTTAGGGGGGAAGGGGTTCATGTAAGTCCCAAAATTTTATGCACAAACTGTGTGGACATGAGATTTTTTAAATTTTTTAGATTAAATTATCCGTTGTGTCTATCTTTTCCTAATATACAAATAATCCTAGTGTTCAATATACCCGTTGCTACTTCATCCTGATCCTTCACATGTATTTGTTTAGTGAATGCAGGACAGAAAAAGGGAACGCTGGAGGGAGTTGGTTGAGAGAGGGAACAGGGAGTGGGATTCCAGAGATTAACCCGTCTGTCCCTACAGCACATCGCTGTGCTGAGAACAGTTAACCAAAGAACAGAAGAAAATTAATTTTCCAAACCCTATCTGAAGAACGTATCCTCCATGGTACGGCAATGACAACACTTGACGTCCTCGTTCAGTAGAGGTAATGGATGTTAATACATGCGAGAAGATCTAAACTGTGTGTTCTTGAGCATGAAGCAAAGAAAGGAAGCCAGGGATCGTCCACAGATGGCCTTTCCTTATTAACCCATTTAACAATGATGGGGGGAAAATGTGAACACAATTTTCAGATCAACTTCCCACCAGACCTCAAGGGAGCCTCCAATTTTATCCCATCTCCATTAGATTTCATGGAAAGACACATGACTCCTTTATCTCTCACAATAAGAACCAGGCTCCTCAGACAGATGATGCAAGAGGCAATTACAGGCACACCAATTGCTTCTACAGCTTGGAAGAGAAGTCACGGGGGTCTAAACTAGCCGAGCAGCTTTGCAAAAAAGTCTCTCAATATGGCCTGTATTTGACGACAGAAGCCCATCCCCCACTCGCAGGAGGCTTTCTAGTTGGAAGGGAAGGGACAAGGAAGCAGGTAAACTGCCAATCCCCGGGCAGGCTGAAGCAGGTTTTGTAAGGAGCCACACTGTCGCTACTGGAGAATAAATCTTCCCCGCCCATCCAGGGGAGGCGTGGTCGAAACAGATGAAGTGGCAGGCACACGGTTAAGTAGATTCAGTCCCTGATGCCTTTTCAAGTATTTCTACCAGGTTTCCCCCAACAGAATCTGCTGTCAATCAGCGATTCACTGGGGAGGAATTCTAAGAGGGAAAATAAATCATATGCTGCTTCTCTAAGTTGGAGGGAGATGGGAGAAGAAATGCTTGGCGGGAGGTCAAGGAACTATATTAATAAACAAGTCAATTTCCTAACTAGTGAAATATCCCTTTTGGAAACTTCCAGACTAGCTTCTCTGTACAGATACCCTGCCACCCCCAACTTTTTTTTTGTTCTCTGCTGACTATCTACCATTTCTCTAATGTCCTTATTTCCTATAGTAAATTAGTAAAACAGAAGTTCTCTGAAATGAAGTCAGTGTTCAGAGGAAAGACACCCCAAAGCGACTTGAAACTAGCTGGTACTTTGGAAACACATTCAGAGTCGCTCAGGAAAGTACAGGTCATTGTTCCCATCTTGTAAGCTCTGCACAAGGGCTCTAGTCCCTATCTCCCTGTAAATTCTCTTTCCAGTAAGGGCTCTTGCCATCATGGATGGCAAGTCCAAGACAAAGGCTGGGCCACAGACTCCATTTTGAAATAGGTTAATCTTGTTACTAGAGCGTGGTCTCTGCTTTCTGTCCAAGCTTGGACTTTCCTCTCTGGATTCCAGCATCTGTGCTTTCCAGAATTAACTGCTGGCCTGATCCACCTGTCTATCCCCACCCGAACTCACCAACCCTGGGCTGCCTTAGACCAGAGCCTCGTTCATTACAATGTTGGGGATGTACATTTTTAGAGCTGTGGTAATATAGCCCTTCTTATGGCTCACATGTCATTTTCTATCTGGCTGTCAGCCCTACCCCAATCAGTCACTTACTAGCTTTGTGATCCTGGGGCAGTTTTGATGTTTCTGTGAGCCTCATTTTCTCACCTGTAATGTGGAGATGATAATAATTATGACTCTATTTTGAAAATTAAATGCACTAATGTGTGATGTATAAAATGTTATACACAGATGCCTTGGCAATATTCAATAAATAATACCATTTTTAAAAATTATTTATTTGTTCATTTATTATTTGTCAGAGAGAAAGAATGAGCAAGAGAGCACAAGCGGGGGGGGGGGGTTGGTGCGGCAGGCAGAGGAAGAAGGAGACTCCCTGTTTAGCAAGGAACCCGCTGATGTAAGATGATCTCAGGACCCTGGGATCATGACCTGAGCTGAAGGCAGACCCACTGAGCCACTCAGGCATCCCAGTAAATAGTACTCTTGTTATTTTTGTTGTTACTGTTGAAAAAGAGTATTAACACCAACAAAAGATTCTTAATGGTAGCCCCTTAAAAATCATTAAGGGAGGTACTAGATGGGAAGAGCTATCTGTCATAGGCAAAGTTCATTTTTCATGATCTAATGGGGCATTTCTGTGATAACGGGCAGATTTGAAATTGGGTATGTCTCAGAATTTCTAGGGTATATAATCGTCATGGTAATAGGAATAATAGTAACCTCTATGAACCATGAGTGTGTTACTTATAACATCTCCGATTTTAATGATTTTGCTCTTGAATACATTTATTTAATTCCATCATTCAATCAATATTTCATCAATTGCCAGCCCCTGAATTAGATGCTGGAGCCCCCAAAAAGAATATCCCACAGTTCCTGCCTTTAAAATTGTATGGTTCCACCACAAAGGTGACAATTCAACAAAAAATTTCAATGTGAGTCCAATATTGAATAAGCTTTTAATGCCTGTAAAACACAATGTTTCTATGCAGGATCCTGACCTTGGTGGCCCTACAGCTCATCCTCGAGGGAATGTTCTTATTAAGTGGCTCAGCCGTCCCAGAAGGATGTTAGCCAAACATCTCTCACTGGGTTTTAATGCTGTTTGCAGTAGCGGCACACACATCTGTCAGCAATATAATCCAGAGGTCGCTGGTCCTCACTCAATATGGTTCAAAGGCTCATGTAAGAGTATGGTTTAAAAAGCACGTAGCCTATGATGTCTAACAATTTTCTAAAATGGATTGTTGACTCAAGCAGGATCAACAGAGAACCAGGAGTGCTGACTCTGCCCTTGTGGTAATTCAGTGGCTCCTACCCTTTATCCTTGGTCCATCATCATTGGCTGACACTGAGAATCGTGATAAAGTTAAAATCCTAGAAAACATTATTAGGTCAATTAAAAGATAGTTTGGAGCTGTTCCTTGGACTACCCTTTGCTGGAATGTCTTCTTTTTCATTACGACCCTGTGCCTCTTGAAAAAATAAATATACCCCCTCTTGCTCAGTTAACATCTCCAGCCACTTGGCCATCTCTCTGCTCCTCTTTGGGGCTAGGCTTCTGGAAAGAGTTGACTTTGCATCCTGTCTTTACAGCCTCACCCCTACTCGTGCTCCATCTAGTACAGTCTGAGGAAAGTTCAGTGATATAGAAGGTGAACATCCTAAGTTCAATATCTACCTCATAACATTTCACTTGATGTTCATTTTTCCTTTCATCTGTTTAGAGACATTTCCGGGACTTTATGGTTTAGGTCAACAATTTGGTTTCTGGCAATTGCTGTTGCATTATTTTGCTATTTTTAAATTTTTTATATTCATATTTTTAATGTTTTCTTTGTAGCTTTTTCCCCCTCCTTTATCCCCAACACTCCTTCTTGTTTTATGGGTGAAATAGGCTCTTAAACCTTTCTTTGGATATTGATTTGATTTTTGGTTTTGCTCATTAGTTCTTTTTCATTTTTCTCCCCTAGGGCTATCGTTCTTTTTATTTTTCTTAAAACTCTTTCTTGCAAACTCCGGGTTTTCCTCGCATGCTCTGTGACTTTTGGTTACCAGAGTATATAAAAAACTAGCTTGATTAGTGTGGTAGGTGGAGTGAGTCTTTTTCTCCCCATCGTGTGTATGTGTCTCCTAAATGGGATGCTCCCCTGAACAGGAGAAATACCTGAGCTTTGTGCAAGTCAATTGCTTCTCTCCGGAAGCAATCTTTTCCATTTTGTACTCGGGCAGGGGGCAGGCAGGGAGCTCAGGGACAAGCAGGCAGCAACGATTGACTCTCAGGTGGTAACATTTAATGTATCATTTACTCTCCTGGGTGCCAAGATCTTGTTTTAATTTCATCTGGATCTTGTTTTAAGGATTTCAGTTATCTCACGCTCTTTTCTGTTGCTCTTTCAGACCTCAGCACTTATACCATGAGTGTCCTCCAAGATGCTATTTCGAGTTGTTTAGGAAAGAGTTCATGGGATTCTACCTAGTAAGAAAAATGTTGCAGCCAGCAGCTCTATAAATGTCAGTGATGGAAAGGGGTTGCGTTATCCAGCTGATCTTGAAACAGAGGTTTACCCTTGAACCTGGATGAATGCATCCAGCCCACATCTGCTCTGAATGTCAGTTAACCTCACCTTGGTGTCCATCAGACGTGTGTTGGGAAGACGGGCTCTTCCCTGTGCAGCAGCTTTTGCCTGTGGGTATTTGTGGATTTCTGTGAGTTTCTCTACTTCAGTTGTCTTCCCACTCAAACTCTTTTAATTTTCTACCATTAAGAAATAGCTCCAAATCTCCATATCCACTCATGGTACCCATTTAAATGGTGAGCACACATGTTTATTATATATTTTAAAATATCTTTGCTGTTATTTGTGTGGGAATCATATTTATGTGAGAATTTGGGAAGGATGGGGATTAAATACATGAGCTCAGTTCTACCATTATTTATTGGAAGCTCCTTTCCTGCCGCAACGCTATCTCTTACAGCCTTTCTGCCTTCAGGATTCAAGACACTGGTTGCACAAAGCTGTCTTGCCATGTTGAACGCAGCCCTCTTAGTCACCATGATGCATTGTGGCACAATGTGAGATATAAATGAGTTCATTGAAACCCATGAGAAATGCAGATAGTCAGGTATGGATGCTCTGTGGGAAAGGGGGTCAGTGTGACCAGCTGCGGCGGTGGATATGCACAGAAGAGGCAGCACAATGGTCTTTACAAAAGGAACAACTGAACTAATTCTTGAAGAGAAAAAAGGCACTGACTCACAAAGAAGACTCAGGAGAGAGAGGACCGGGTGAATGAAGGCATAAAGTGAGAAAGTACTACTCACAATGGAATCCATGAATAATTCCATATGACTAGAGGGGAAGGAGTGTGTAGCGGATGAAGCAAGATGCAAAGTCAGAAGCCAGATCCTGAAAGGCCTTGTTTATTCTCCTAAACAGTTTGGAATTTACCCTAAAGGCAGCAGTGACTCAGCCAAGGATTTTAAACATAGGGACGGCATGGTTAATCAAGGCTAACATTTAGCAAGGATGTGCCAGGCAATGTTCTAAGTGTTTCACATGGATTACGTTATTTAATCCTCATGACAATCCAATGAGACAGATGCTATTAATATCCTCATTTTTCCGTGAAGAAATAGACTATAAAACATAAATTCTTCATGTGTGTACTGATGGATCTTGAAAGTCTAGTGCTGGGCCTGGCATAAGGAATGTGCTTTGAATGAATGAATGAATGAATGGATGAGACACAGAGATTATACTCCCAGTGAAAGGCAGAAACAGGATTTGAAAAGGGGGGGTGTGATCCCAGAGCCATCACATAACCACTATCATTATGTCTACATTAAAAAAGAAAAAAAGATAATTTGGGGTAGATGGAGAAGAGTCTGGAATCTGACAGGTCTGGGAGCAACCTCACAGCAGAATTGAAAGCATTACTGTGTTACTGAAAGTGTAATCGTTGAATGGGAATTTAAGCAAAAACACTGTAAAAATACTGTATGTTTACTTGTTTATTGTTGTTTTTTATTTTTACTCACTTCTTCCACTAGAATCTATTCTCTATGAGGTTGAAGATTTTGTTCATTTGTTTAGTGTTGCAACCCTGGCACTTCACAGAGTTTCAGGCATAGACTAGTTGATCAGTAAATATTTGTTGAATAAATGAATAAGCAAATGGTTACATGTTTGCAAATACTACATCCTGGATCTCCCTTTTGATGACTCATGATCCACATTAATATATTAATGATAATAAAGAAACCTGATCAATTTTTTAACCTCATGTTCCCAAATTTCACTTACCCTCACGCACTTTTATTCCTAGAGTCACTCTTTTTCTTAAAATTGCTACATTGGAATTAGAAAGACTTTGGAGAAAGCTTCCTTCAGAAAGTTTCTACTCAACCTGTTGTTATAGTGACAAGTTGTTTTATATCTGGCAAAATATCTATATGGTACCCACTGTTAATAAGGCAAAGAAATGGTCTTAGATAATGACATAACAACCCTAGGGGGGAAATTGTTGCCTGGTGGATTCAGTCAGGTGAGCAACACTGACCAGTAGGCCTGTGTAGAGTCTGTAGAGATTCAGTTTCCAAGGACACAGATGTGAAAAAAGAAGAGATGAATACCCACAATTCTAGCATAAGTCTGCATGATGATATGGATTAATACGATGCTCCTGGGTCTGCTTGTTTCACAATCTCTTGCCTTTCCCCTGCTTCTGCCTCAAACCATTTATCTTTGGAGGAAGGTAAATCTGGTGGCAGTGCCTCCAAGATCCTCCTGTCATCTGGCTTCCAGTTGGGTTCAGCCAATGGAAGGCACTGGCAAGAAGAGGGTGGGAGACACCAGGACATTTTCCTCCCTTCTTTACTGTCTTAGGTGGGATCTCCAGTAACATTGCCCCATTTCCTGCTGTAGAAGACCACAATGGTACTGGTTTGTTTGGGACTACATCAGTCCCTTGGGACATCAGAACATCACATCCTCCTTTGACAATCATGGCTCAGGGTGGTGGTGGCTTCCTGATGCTAATTCATTACCCCTATTTGGCTTCTGAGGTTTTTCATTGCCTCTGAAACCAATACTTTGCATTAAATTCCTTCAGCTTGGGATGCCTGGGTAGCTCAGTCATACAACTCTTGATTTCAGCCTAGGTCATGGTCTCCAGGTTGTGAGATGGAGTCCCACATTGGGTCCATGGTCAACGATCAGCAGGGAGCCTGCTTGAGTTTCTCCCTCTCCCACTGCCCCCACCCCTGTTCTCTCTCTCTCTTTAAAAGTAAAATAAATCTTTAAAAAATAAATAAATGCCCTCAGCTTTCAGTACTTAGAGTTGTTTTTATTTTCTTAGTCATGCTTTCAAGACCCAGTTAACAACAACAAAGAAAGGAAAGAGTGTTATTGGATCATCTTTCTAAGCTTCAAAATGGATGGTTTAGCTACAAGATGAACTTCCATCTTTGAAATGTGAAGGTTCTGTAAATTGCATTTTCTAAAGTATGGCCCAAGGGTCTTCTGTTTCAGAAATCTCTGATAAGTTGAATAAAAATGTGTATCCTTGGACTCATCTTTGGCCTGCTAACTCTAGGGTATGTGTCTAAGGAAACTGAAATTGCAACCAACTCTTTATGAGAATCTTATAAACAAATCAAGGTTGAGATCAGGGGTCTACCATCTTTGATCTTTCTGAGAACATTTTGCAGAGAAGTGACATGATGTGTGACTTAAGATATTCTGAAAAGTTTTCCATTTGCTCTATTGCAGGAAATGCCATCTGTCAAATCAAGAAATTTAGATGAATTTGGTTAATTTTTTGGTTAATTTTTAAAATATCACATTTTTTGGATCTTCCAGATGTAATCTTAAGCAGGGATGAATGTGTTTTACACACTTCACAATCCACAAAATCATGGATATATGAAATATAAAACTATGTGCACACTAAAATTTCATGCCTTTCTTGCTAGACTAGTGATTGCCAAATTTGATTTTATGAGACCCTAAGGAAAGTTAACTTGTGTAAGGGGTATCAAGTATTTTAAATACATTTTCAATAAAAAAGAGTTTTTAGAGATTGGTTGAAATATGCTTTGTCCAACACTTCCAAGAGACACTAAACAGATAGTTTGCTTTAGTTATAAAATAGGGTAATAACTTTTTCTTAGCTTGGGTTCCCCTAAAAGGCAAAGCTTGAAGCAAGCACTTGGGTGCAAGTAATTTGTTTTGAGAAGTGAATTCAAAGAGGAGGAATGGGAAAAGCCAACCCAAGAGGGTGCTGTCAAGTTGACTGTGGCTAACAAGAGCGGGGACCAGATTCTAGTAGGAAAACCTTGATGAGACACACAGTCTTCATGCTTCCAGGACTGTGTATTGGTTGCAATAACTGAATTGGTCTCTGTACCCACTCCAGGCAGTAGTGGCCAAGTTACCTGGGGGCAAGCTACTGAGGGTTTACAGCTGTTGCTTAATAATGGCTTCTGTAAAAAGGTGGGCAAAATATGACATATAGGCCGAAAGGAGTATGATATCTCCCTTTTGAGGTATTTAATAATCATCAGAAATGATTCCACACTCCCCAGGAAAAGGACTGTGGGTTTTTTTTAAATACGTGAATTATAAATATTTTATATCCAGAGATGGTTTTTGTATTTTTAGTCTGGATTATGTTTATACCTCATCTTTTCCCCTCCTGGCCTGATGGGAAACATTTATCCCTTTGTAGTTAACGTGCAAAGTTAACTTGGAATGAACCCATGAAATAAAAGCAGGTTAAAATAAATTCCCTAGAAGCTATGCCTTGAAATTGTTTATTTGCTAACTGGAGAAAGTCTTGTTGGACACTGAACAGATTATAAAGTTGCCACCGAAAGGGCTTCTAGGGATAGGGTGCTCTTAAATCATCCTGATGGCAACGTAAGCTATGGCATAGTGGAACCATTTGAAAAAGTGCGAGACGTGTCCCCTCACACTTTCGTAGAATAAGCACAATGACTCGTCTTTTTTTCTTTTCTGGATGGTTTCAAAGTCCTCTGTACCAGTTTCTACCCCAGCTCCCCTCCATGTTTCTCACATTTCTCACCATACCCACCCTTCACTTGCACTATTTTGTTTTGTTTTGTTTTGATTTGATTTGTTTAAACAGGAAATGAAGGGAAGAACATTCTTTACCTTTCCTCTTATTTCTGATAGTGTAGACCCATCATTATGTACTTATATCCAACCCTGTATTCTTCCAGAAACCATTTAGGCTGTTGATGCTGGTTTATGATCTGGCTCTTATATATTGGTAAGAACATAGACCCTGGACTCAGTCAATCCTGGATTTGAACCCTGCTCCGACACTTATAGGCTGGATGAATTTGAAATACCCCTAACTTATTTGGACCTCATGCTACCTTCTATGAAACAGGGTTAGTAATATCTCTCTTCTAGGGTTATAATGAAACCTGAATGAAGAAATAGATGGAAAAGGGTTTAACACAGTGCCTGACATCTAATAAACATTCCATAAATGGTCTTCATCATTATTATTTAGTGCTGTTTTTCATCTCTATCTTTAGATATTATCTATGGGTTTAAGAAGAAATGTATGGACAAGGTCCTGGTAACAGAGACTTGAAATCAGTCTTGTAGACTGGCTTTTCACTAAGACTCTTTGACCCGTAGTGTTAATGAACTACACACGTGGAGAAATGGAAACGGAAACAAAACAGAGTAAGTGTTGTTAACAACAGGTGTAGATAGCAGAAATGGTTCTTAGAAGAAGCGTCGAGGCAAAACCTCTGGTCTTCTACTTAGTGAGGAAAAGGGAATGGAGAGCCGACCTGCCTTAGATGAGAACTTCAACTGTGGACAGTTTTTAATTGAATTTCTCAAAGCCGGAAAGAGCAGTAGCTTTTGTTGCTGTATCTGCAAAAATGTAAAAAGAACGCAAGCTTCCTATGTGCACAATGAGGAAATGGTTATTGGCTTTCTTTTGTGCTCTGTAATCCCACCCAAAGTGCAGTCAATACCGCACAGTGCAGCAATAACCTTTTGCTTGAGTTGGTGGCTCGGACGGACAACATGAATGCCCATGGAATGTGAAGTTGTGCTCCACCATCTACCCAAGACCCTGGAGTGTATACATGAGCCACACATGTGAATCAACAAAAAGGTTTTACACCACAGAGGAGACAAAGAGCTTGGAAATTTCTTATTTTTTTATTTTTACTTTTTTGTTTAGATTTTATTTATTTATTTGATTGAGAGAGAGAGAGAGCCGGGAAAGGGGCAGAGGGAGAGAAAGAGCATCCCAAGCTGACTCTGTGTTGAGCGAGAGCCAAGCCTGACCAGGGGCTCTATCTCACAACCCTGAGATTGTCACCTGAGTGGAAATCAAGAGTTGGACACTCAACAGACAGAGCCACTCAGGGGCCTCTAGGTTTGAAATTTCTCAAGCACTTATTAACATAACTTGTATGTAATATCAGGAAGGCAGGACAGGACTATGATTGGAGTAGGGTGAGCAGAAAATTAGTCAATGGCTTTTGACTCTATTGGGAAAGACACCATAAAATAAGGAAGGGTGGTCATTTTGAAATGCAGGAAAGCGATTCGGAAAGCCAGAATTCCACAGGGTTTATCTAAAGACTTCCCAGGAGAGAAAGCCACTGGATTTGATAAGCAAGAGTGTGGCCATCATAAAGGTGTTCTCTTCTAAGGAGCAATGTGAACCTGAACTTGATGGGTAAAAATCTCCACAGATAGCTTTTTGAACTTAAGAATTGCTCACCAGCAGAGTTATGCTTAATTTTGAGGGCTTGTCATCTCCACAAAGGAAACAAAGTCTTGAAGTTATTCACATTTTGTATAGCCATCTTATCTGAACACGGACATTCTGCATTATTAAAGTCAAAATATAGGGATAGATGTTTTTCCGACTGCTTGGAATGCACATCTCAGACTTGTTCCTTGATGATCCATCTTATCCTTTCCAGCAACCCAAGAAGCATTTCTTGCCAGCCTCTAAAATCGTGCCACAGGCAGCCACACTCCACCCCATGACTGATAACTTTCATCGCTCAGCGTGAATTTCCTGGTAGTGATTTCACTATCTGACATAACATTATTGTGCATTTATTTTTGCTTGTGTACTGCATGTCTTTTTGTACAAAAATGTAAATTCCGTGTAAGAGAAGGCTCTGCCTCTCTTGTTTAAAGCTGTGTCCCTGGTATTCAAGAGTGAACGGTGCATAGTGACCAACATAAATATTCATTGAGTAAATGAATTAGAAAATGAATAAATGAAATATTGTACTAGATGTGTGGTTGCATTTTTTCTGCTGTCATACCCAATACTAACAAATTAATTGTATCAAATTGTCATCTTTTGTATTCAACTCAAACATTATACCACTTAAAAAAATAATCTTCCCACCTTCTCCCTGAGAGGTGCTTGGTGAGTGCCATGTTCCCTGAACCTCGCCAGGGAGCCATATTCATGGGGGACCTTTTTAGTACTTCCTAATGCTAATGCAGATGTTGATAATGTTACCAACCTCCAGACTCATCATGCATTATCTCATCCAATCCTCACAGCCCAAAGGAGGTGAGCGTTACCATCCACACATCAGTGATTGGAAAACTCTACTCCTCAAAAGTACAATAGTTTGCCCCATGTCGCAGAGTGAGAAAGTGTCAGGGGAAGGTCCTTCTGTTCTCTAAGCCCAGACTGTTTCCAAAGAATATCTTCACTATATTGCTTCCGTTGCAGCTTAATTCCAGAGTCTTCTTGCCCCTACAACCTTGAAACATTTCTGTGAATAAAACTAAATCAACAAAACACCACAGAACATGGCAAAAGTTAGTCACCATGAAAACTTTTTCCAACTTAAATACCACTAAGTTTGTCTTAAATATACAATTCTTCTTGAAGTTTTCTTAAATACATAATTAAAACTATTAGCATTCTTGGGGAGCCTGGGTGGCTCAATTGCGTAAGCATCTGCCTTCCACTCGGGTCATGATCCCAGGGTCCTAGATTGAGTCCTGTGTCGGGCTCCTTACTCAGCAGGGAGTCTGCTTCTCCCTCTCCCTCTGTGTGCATGCTCTCTTGCTCTCTCTCTATCAAATAAATAAATAAAATCTTTAAAAAAAAACTATTAGTATTCTCTTCCTAAGTTAGCTCTTCACTGATCATTATAGGAAAATGCAACCCTTTGGCCATTTGAACCATTACATGTTTGAATGCATTACTTAAACCAAGCCAATTTCATAGGCCTGCACTCTCCAAAATGGTATCCACTAACCATATGGAGCTCTTGAGCATTTGAAGTGTGGTTAGTCCAAATTAAGATGTACTCTAAGTATATCATTGAATCATGAAGACTTTGTATGTGAAATGAATGTAGAATATTCATTTTATGAATTCATTCAAATGTAAAATATCCCAAGAATTATTTGAATACATATACAAATGTTAATAGTTTGGATTTATTAGATTAAGAAAAAATATATTGTTCAAATTCCTTTCACCTACTTTTTTGCATGGTTAGTAGATATTTATAAATTAAATACGTAGCTCACATTATGTTTCTGATGAGCAGCCCTGGCCTCTGTAGTATTAGTGCTATCACTTCTGCCCATTACCTTTAAGGTACCCTGTTATATCTACAGTGTATCATATTCTGTTCTGTAAACTGTCAACTGCCATCCATTTTTATTTTTGGAACATACACCTAGCATTGGGTCTTTATGAGATAATGTCCATTAGGAATGGTTCTGTGGTGGGGGGCAACCCCAGCTGCTCTGTAAGGTCAATCCGATGGTCCAGAGTTGGGGCTTGCTCACAACAGCTCATTGTCTGAACCAGACTTGGACTTTCTTATGTGTTCTGTATTTGCAGCCCTAATTATGACTTCCAGGGTCAGGCACTTTCAGGCAGTTAATAACCAGCTTGACTAAAAGTCCATCAGCTTTCCAGCCATTCATTAAATGCTAGGAAATGCCTTACCCCAAGGTCAATACTGCTTAGCTCAGTCATACTTTATGTTGGAGAGAAAGAACACTTTCCTCTTCATTGTCAATAGTATTGATTGGCAGTTCTTTGGGTGGCCTGGTCATTTTTACTTGCCCTCCCTTTGTTTCCAACGGCCAAGGAGGTGACGTCATCTTTCTTTTCACAATATGGACATTATTGCAATGCTGAGAGCCCAATACAAGGAGATCCACTGTCAGACATTGGACCTCACCTCTGCATTATTATTGTAAAGTGACTCACAGGGGAAAGGAACAGAGGAGCAAGGAGGCCCATGCCATAAACCGTACGAGTCACCGGCCTGATAAACTACCATCTTTACCACCGGCCACAATGCTCCCATTAAACTCAAATAGGAGAGTAGGTATGACTAATTCTTCCCTTTACCCGCCAAAAATAAATCACAGCACCAAGCTGGAATGAGACACAGACTTTTCCAGGATGAAGAGTTGAGTTGGAGGCTGAAACATTGGAAACATTTTGAAAAGGAGCCAGGCGGCCTAAGCAGGGGATTGCTGAACAAGCTTCCCAGAGCAGATCCTTCACATAAAAGCTGATTTGTCAGAGGCAGCGGCAGTGACTTGCAGGATATGGTGGCATTTATGGGAGTTTATTAGATTTTAAATACGCATTGTCCTTTTCAATAGGCCATTCATTAGTTCATTGACACAAGCCTATGTCCTTTAAAGACCTTCACAAATTGTTCATGTTTAGGGACCATTCCAGATTTCTCTCCCAAAGCTATATATCTAAAATTCATAGAAGATTTTTGTACAAATACTTTTGTTTGCATCTGATTCACTGAAGTTTGTTGGAGTCGGACGCATGGCAGACTAAATTCTAATATTTCATGTTTTGGATTCTTCACCTGTAAAATGGAGGCACTGGTAAGTCATTTGTAGGGTGAAATATATGAAGGACCTATTAACAATGCTAGAGCCTTGTGGATATTATCATAGTGATTGGAGTTAACACACAGTGAGATAAAATGGCTAAAGCTTTTTATTACTTTGCATCAGAATCAATATATTTATGTAGTCAGTATAATAACTAATTTATATGAAGCACCAAATAACTAGTTTCTTTTATTATTACCATTATTATTGCTTTTATCTAACCCTGACATTTTTGGAATGTTGTAGTGTCATTTCACATCAAAAATTCATTCGGAAAAGTCATTAGTAGAACAACGAAGATGTAATTACTGCAAAACTCTTTGGGGCTGTTTCAGAGCATGCCTCAGCCCCATTGCTGGGGCAGACATCTGCCCTTCAAATAGGCTAGGGAGGACAGAGATGAAAAAGACATGTTCTGCAGTGAGACCCCTGGCATGTAAATCCTAGTTCCATCACTTAACTATCATGTAACTTGAGGCAAGTTACTAACCTCTCCATGCTGAGGCATGGAACTCTCTCCTATAAAACAGAATCACAGTCTCAAGAAGATATTTGAACACTCATGCTCATAACAGCATTGTTCAGAGTAGCTAAAGGGTAAAAGCAACCTGAGTGTCCATCAACAGATGAATGGGTAAATAAAATGTGGTTTATGTACACAATGGGGTATTATTGAGCTATAAAAGAAGAAAATTCTGGCACAGGCTAGGACATGAATGAACCTTGAAGATATTATGCTCGGTGAAATAAGCCAGTCACAGAAAGACAAATATTGTGTGATTCTACTTATACAAGGCACCTGGAGTGTTCAAATTCATAAAGATAGAAACTAGAACAGCACTTGGCGGGTCCTGGGGAGAGGGATGAATAGGAAGTTGTTTAATGGGGACACAGCTTCAGTTCTGCAAGACAAAAAGAGTGTTGGAGGTGGATGCTGTTGATAGTTGGATAATAATGTGAATGCATTTACTGCCACTGACTTACACTTAAAAATGGTTATGATGGTAAGTTTCATTACATGTATTTTACCACAGCTAAAAAAGTAAAAGAACCAGAATAACAATATCAATTTCTTTACATTTTGTTGAATGGACTAAATGGAAGAATGTCTTACAGGATGTAGCCCACTGCTGAGCACTTCAGTACAAATCAAATAAATTCTAAGTATTATAAAAAAGTTACAATAACAAAACACCGACACCAGCCAGCTGTGGATTTCTTTGAATTCACAACCGTTAGCTCTGAGCTGATTAGTAAAGCTGAAAACAGGCTTGAGTAGTTCTCCAAAATCTGGGGTGACCAGGTTAGAGGTAGGCCGAGGTGAGGTTCTTTTAGCAAGATGAGACTCAATTCTGAGCAGAGAAACGTTCAGCGCTTAGTCTAAGAGAATCCCAAGTGTAGCCTGCAGGGGGCGACAAAGAGGAGAGAAATGCTGAATTAGTAGAAGCCAGGACAGAAGGCCAGAGGGGAGGTGTGTGGATGGTGTCCCACTGTGGCGGGAGGTCGCTGGGTGTGCCTCCAACGAGCCTAAAGTCCAGTCCTCTGAACATAGCCCCTGACACACAACCAGGCATTAATTTTCCCTCATTATAAATGCTTTTCACAGGCCTTCGCTCACTTGGATGTGTCTTTCCCCCAAAACTAACAAGCTTGGCAAACCTGTTCTTCCTAACAAAACATTGTGCCACTAGGAGGACTTTTTTTTTTTTTTTTTAATAATAATATTTCTTAAGCCACCGGGATGGCTCAGGACCTGTCAGGCAAGCAGGGTCTATCTCAGAGGGGATATACCAAGCCCAGTTGGGGCTACCTAAGGTCAGGAAGCAGTGCCTCTTCTCATAGGGCTGGGTCAATTTGCTCTTTTAGCTCACTTGCACTATCCTTGCAAATCTGGCCACCCTTCCTCCTCCTGATCTAAAATATTCCAGTTTTTAATTAGTTCCAGGCCCGTCGATGTGACTGCCCCATCTGCACAATGCATTTGTGCCAATTCAAAGTCTGAAGCTGATGAACTAATACAGTCAACTGAAGACCTGTTGAAGGAGGCAAATGGAGCCACACTGTTGCTGGAAAATTCTCCTGGAGAGCCTGCCAGTGCCCGGGCCCTTTCCAAGCCGTGCCTGAACCAAGGGGCTGTTATGAAACGCCTGATGGCTTCTATATTCTGTCCCTGCCTCCCCAGAACCAAAGGATGGGGGATGTACACTTGAGTCCCCATAACCCATGGCTTGCGTCCATGATTAAGAACTTCCTCACGGGTGCGCTCGTGAGCAAGGGGTCATGGCCCAAACCAGCAAGGGCCATCAGAGTGGAGGAAAAAAAAAATTAACACAGGTACGGTTTTGTTTTGTGTTGTTTTGTTTCCAATATGCAGCTTCATTTGCCTCTGAAATCCAGAGCCAAGTTCTCCTATGTGTCTACAGCTCAGTGTCCCCTTCCTCTTCTGTGGCTGATAACGTTAAGGACTTTTATGTCCCATGTTGTCCCTTAATAGTATTCTTTTCTACTTATTAATATAGAAAGAGGAAACTGAGGGTTGCTGGGGGGTGAGGGTGGGAGGGATAGGGTGGCTGGGTGATGGACATTGGGGAGGGTATGTGCTATGGTGAGTGCTGTGAAAAGTGTAAGCCTGATGATTCACAGACCTGTACCCCTGGGACAAATAATACATTATATGTTAATAAACATAATTTTAAAAAAATTAAAAAAATAAAAAGAATGCAAAAATATATATACATAGAAAGAGGAAAAATACATATACATAAACATACATGTTTGATATATACATATGTGTGTATACATCTATGTTTATGTATAAAATTTGAGTTTGAATTAATGCATTTAAGTCCAGTGTGTTCCTTCATTTTGCACTTCAGCACTTCAGCTTCATACAAATGTTTAAGTCATCATCTCAGAAATAAAATTAAATCATTCATCTGGGAAAATTTCTTGTATTAACCGGGAGTGTGTTTGGTAGAGTTCAGTTAGGTTTTTTAGACACGTCACGGATACTAAGTTGTCCCATTTTAAGTGCCTTCTGAAAACAAACTTTTTATTAATTTACTTGTTCATTCACTTGATATGTACTTATTGAGCATCTCCTGTGTGTCAGGCTACATTGACTACTTCGCAGTGAACAATATGAAGTGCATAGACAAAACCCCTACTTCATGGAACTTATGTTTTCGTGACATTATTTACCTTCTACTTATTTTCTTCCAAAAAAAATGAAAATGAAGGCATCCCACATACTTAATATTCTCCAATGACCATTGCTAGCTCATCATAATATTGTCGTAACTTCTCTGAGCTGTGAGCTATTCATAAACTCTGAGGGTTAGCTTTGACTTTGAAAGTTTCTTTGAGGTCATTCTCCCATCACAGGTGAAACGGCATTGACCCCCATTCCTATACCATCCTATAACTCGCTGACCCATCCACAAGAACTTTTCGACGTTCATAATGGTTGGATCACACTTCCGATGCTGGGAGTATATGCTTTCCCAGCCTGGCAGAGGTATAGATTCTGACTGAGAGAGTAGGGAGAAGACTAGTCCTAGTCACTGAACCAGATAAAACAAGAAAACAAGCAGTTTCAAAACGGCTCACTGCACATCTCTCTCTCAGGGGAAAAGTCAAACAAAAACTCCTTGTGTTCTGGTGATACTGGTGTGCAAATATCAGAACAACACGTCTCTTTGGCCCTTCTCCTGTCAAGCTGTCAAATTGTTCCCGAATGCCGTGCAGGTCTGAGGGTGGAAAAGGCCCTAGGACATCTCTCAGGATCTCTTCTGTCAACCCCTCTTCTCCTCACTGTGCCCACCATGAAGTCTCACTTCCCAGAGTGACGATAAATCCCTTCTTTTACTACTCCCTGCATAGCTTCTCCCAACCCCTGGATTTTGGACAAGTGTCCTCACAAAGCAGGGAGTGCTTATCCAAGAGAATCAGGTAGAAGGATCGACATGTTTTGTGGAGATTAACCTGTAGTAAGGCAGTCAAAAGCACAAAAGGAAATTGGGAACGGGAGCCCATCTTGGCTTCGCCCAGTCAGGATCAGGCCGGCTTACCTATGACCTGTGGTGTTGAACAGTCCTGTCAGTTAAAACTAAACACATTTCACAGTGGCAGCCAGCCAAAAACATAAATTCTGCCAAAAACTAAACACTGCAGAAGGTCTGCCTAGTCTCAAAACATCTATGCCAGCTTCACGATACACAACGCGCGGTGGGTGTGACTTTGCAGAGCCCTGAGGGGGCACCGTGGCATAAGAGGGTGAGTTATGGAAGCCTCCAGCTCTCCAGATTTGGGAAAGGGTCTCAGGAATTTTCTTCATCTCCTATGAAATAATCAAGGCTAGTGTGGGGAGATGACTAAGAAAAAAGGACCATGTAATTTGGAGAATATTATTCTCCCTGAAGAGCTTCAAGAAAGGAAGTTTCCAGAGACACCCTCCCCCCCGGGGGGGGAAACCAAGAGAGCAAGGATTGTGAGGAAATGCAGGGAGTCTCTGGGGGTCACCCTTTTAAGGTATTTGAGGTTCCAAGTAAGGGCAGAGTAGAGGCTTTTAAGAAGGTTGAGTCTGAGGAGATGAGGGATGTTGCTTTGTTTTATTGTCTATTTTAAAATTATGGGGGATCTAAGAATATCTCATATGGCATCAGATTTGTGGATTTGGCCTCAGAGGATAGGAATAGTGCGGTGACATTTGGGAATCACGTGGATATATATATACCCAATGACTTGGGAATGTGGGAATCCATAAATACAAAGGCATACATTGTCCAAGAATAAATATGTGTGCATAGTTCACTGCCTTTGTTTAACAAATATTTCTGAGAGATTTCTATGAGCTGGGTGCTGAGAATAAAACAATGTAGTTTCTCTCCAGGCATCTAACATTACTTGGGAGAGTTAGACATGCAAGCAGGCTGCTAGGAGGGGTGAGATCTCTGTTATCACAGGCACAAGCACAGAGCATTGTTTTAGAAGGGTGTCAAAGAAACTAGAGGAATTTCTGGAAAGATCTGGAGGACTGTGGGAGTCAAGCCAGTGAAAGGAAAGTCTTATAAGAACAAGAAGTGGCACCTGCAAAGTGATCTCATGGAAGGCCGATTGGAGAAGAAGACATTTGAGCAGGGACCTGGGGAAGACAGGGGTGGGGGAGTCCCCAGCCCTTGGATTTCAGGAGGAAGGCCTGGGAATGGCTGCACTTCCAGTGTTCCAGGAACAATGAGGAAGGCAATGTGGTCATGGCACACGTGTCCGTCACTCAGTCTGTCCTGATTCCCAATTCCCACGGGCCATATTTTCTTCCACTCATTCTTTGAACAAGGGGGTCTTTCCACTCAAGTGCCTGCAGCTGGATTCCTCTTCAATCCCAGATCAGAATTTTAGTTTTCTCGCTCATACTAGTGAACAGCCCTGAACCGAGGTTTTCTTGATGAGGCGTTATTAGGTACCCTAGTTTCATCATTTCTCTGGTACAAAAGACACCAGCTTCCTTCTCCCTCTTCTTTGCCAATGCCCTGAGTTACCAGCCTCTGTCCATAATTCTACTCTGAAGGAAAAATTCCTCAGCTCCCATGGCATCAACTGCTGTTGAGGCCACGTGGCCCAGAGGAGTCCGTTCTAGTTTTTCAGTCCCCTCAAAGATCCTTCTGGATCCCCAGGATGGGGCTCCTTGGAATACATCAATGTGATTCTATCTCTGGAAATTATAATTTAGATCTGCCCGGCAATCCCTGAGACCTCATGCCCCACTCCATCCATTATCTGCTGCATCCTCTTTCCAAAAGGCTCATGACATTGAGGTCCTAGCCAGACTTTTGGTTGAAATGCTGTAAATTAGTATAGATTAATTCAACATATGCATTTGAAGGGGATATGGATCAGAAGGGATTGTATGATAGGACAAGTGAGGGAGTCCTGGGTCACCACCCAGCCAATGGCTATGGACTTGCCCTCTTCTTTCCCTATATAAATTGGCACGAGCATGTAAGTGGGGGTACAGGACTGAAACTGAGAATACTGACTGTAGTTCTCATGCAACAGGAAGATTTTCTCTAAAATCCACACGCTCATGTGACAGGTGGTCTAACCAGGATGGACATTAGCTATTTTCCAACAACTGGAAATTACCTTGATTCATTTGATATTCTTTTTTTTAATTATTATGTTCAGTTAGCCAGCATACAGTACATCATAAGTTTTTGTTGTCGTGTTCAACGATTCATTAGTTGCATATAACACCCAGTGCTCATCCCAATGCATGCCTTCCTTATTTAAGAATACACATTCAGCTTTCAAAATATCAAATATTTCAATATGAAAAAAATGTAGTATTCATTTCATCCATATAGACCCCAAATTTATGTTCCCCAGGAGCAACCTCAAATAGTTGTAGATTTTTCTACTGGTACATAACCAACACTTTTGATGTTTCTATTTTCAGAGATTATTTATTGTCTTCCACTAAAGAAGATGAGTATTTAAATATTCTTAGATCCTCCCTCCCCATAAATACACTTCCTTACCTTCTTCCATCATTCCCATTATCCCAAAATATGAATTCTGTATGGACAGTACTATGATTATAAATACCAGCTAATGTCCACAAACTAAACCCTGTGATACTACTATCATCATATTTTCCTTTCTTGTACAAAATTTTGGCTTTCTTGGATTTGAAAAAAAAATGATTTGCTTTATTTGGTCTATGTTTATTTAGTAATTTTTCTACCAAATACTTCAACAGACTCCCAGGAAGTCAGACACCAGGTAATCTATGAGTCCCGTCATGTATATGCTACTCCCAGAACTCTCTCTTGCATTCCAATATGGGCACTTAGACTTGCTGCTGTTTTTGCTTTTCTATCACTGTGTAACAAATAATACTAAACCTAAGAGCTTACAACTACTGTTTTGTCATCTTTCATGGTTCCATGGGTTGCTCAGCTAAAGAATTCTGAGTAGGACATGGATACAGTTGGGACTTTCTCAAGGATCTCCATGTGGTTAGCTGTGGCTTTCTAATAGAACATATAATGTCTGGACCTAGAAGTCCTAAGGTCATTGGTCAAAGAAGTCATAAGACCTCTTGAGATCCAAGAGGAAGACAAATAGATCCCACCTCTTAACAGAGTCACAGCAAAGCCCTATTGCAAATAAGCAAGTGGGATGAGAGATACTTTGTGGCCATCTTTGGAAACGCGAGGTACTCTAGGGCATAATCTCTCATTCATGAAACTTCCCTCCTTCACCAACTTGATAGTTTTCTTCACCATTATGTAGAGCATTCTGTCCCAAATGATGGCCATTAGCCACATGTGGCTATTTAAATTTAAATTGCTTGAAATGAAATTAAAAGCTCAGTAACACTAGCTGCATTTCAAGTTCTCACTTATGGCCAGAGGCTACTGAACTGTGTAGATCCAGAACATTTCCATTATCTTAGAAAGTTCTACTTACTGCGCAGGGCTGATCTAGAAAGTTTGCTTGCCTTCCTTCCTTCCTTCCTTCCTTCCTTCTAAAGGTATTATTTATGGACTAGAGAGAGCACAAGTATGAGAAGAGGGAGGGGCAGAAGGAGAGGGAGAAGAAGGCTCTCCGCTGAGCAGGGAGAAAGAGAGAAAATTTCCTGGTTTATTCATAAAAGTTGCAAAACTCTGTTACCAATAACTTACAAAGGCCCACTAGTAAAATGTAAAGACTAATTTTTCTCATGAATATAACTGCAAAAAAAAAATAACTAAAAAATTAGTATTAAATAAAATACTAGTATACCAAGTTCAACAAGATATTAAAAGTAACTTATGGATAACATGATTTATGCCATGAATTCAAATATTTTTAAGGTACTTATCACTAACGATAAATTAATATGTCAAACAGTAATAAACATTTGAACAAAATCCTATCCATTCTTGTTTTCCAAGCATATTTTAAAGTAGAAATGGTTAAATATTTTAAAACGATAAAGAACAAAGTATTTGGGATGTTAATATCACTAGAAAATAAAGGAAGGTCTTTATGGAAAATTGGGTTTGGGAATACTATTTAACACATAATAAATAACAGGTCAAAACTCACCACCACCACCAGAGTTCCTATTCGCAGAGCTTCCCAGAAGATTTTATATGCTAATATGCATGTGAATTTCCAGGAAGCTATTTAATATAGAGTTTATCTAACCATTAATCTTCTTTCCTTATCCATTAACATGCTCTGGGACTCATTTCTTTCTTGACAAGGAGGTCTAGTCTCAGCGCTAAATTGTGAATTAACTTGATTCTGGAAGATCCAACCAGTGCCATATACCATGGACAGAGAAGGAGTTACAAGTATGGTCAGATGATGACAATTTATCAGTTGTTTCTTATTTATAAGCAAATTACTTATTTGTTTTTGTAGAAAAACTAGGAGAATCAACTAAAAATTATGTATACTGGAAAAACAATTTTCTTCTTAATAGCAAAGAAAACAAATGATATGTAGGTATAACTTCAGCATAGATTGTGCAACAGTAAAGACACAATGTAACATTACAAAGAGACAGGGGAGATCTGGAGAAATACTACAGTGTATTACTGGAAAGGAGTGGTACACAGATGTTTGTTTTCCAAAATTAATTTTAAGTTCGATATCATGAAAGTCATGATGTTATTTATGTAAGAGTAAGGGGGAGAGGAAAAAAGTTTGATAATGTATCTTTAAAACACATCTGGGAGAATAAATAACTTGAGAATTGCTACTAAGAAAATACTGAAAAGGACAAGGAAAATAGATTTGCCTTTATATAAGATATAAAAATATCTTGCAAAGGTACCCTAGTAAAATAAACTAATAGAGGGACACATAGGCATAAAATGAAAACGACACTGAATTTAGAGTACATGAACAGCTCTTTCAGTGCATGTATTTGTGATATTACTAGAACACAGAGTAAAACTGATATCACAAGGAATTGAGAAAAGAGGGAAGATTATTTCTTAGAGTCTTTTAGGGCAACTGATGTATTCTTGGAAACAAACCAAGATACTGTCCTTTTTCATAGCCCAAACTAAAATGTACATCTGACAGACTAAATAGCAAAATGTAAAACAGTGAAACCATATGGGGAGTAGAAGAAAATAAAGGGGAATGGGGATCTTATTTCTGAGATCAGTCTTTCTAATCATAACTCCAAAGAAGGAGACAAACAAAACTATGAAGTAAAACTTCACATATCAATTAATTTCTTAAGATTAAAGAGCAAATGCACATTGGAAAATACATGAAAAATATGAAGAGCACTTATCAAAATTAACAATACAAAAATTAATATAAATAAACTCAGACTAATTCACAAATGTGGAAATACCAATAATAAATAAAACCAAAAGTTCAACCCAATGATTATCAAAGAAATGTAAATTTAAAAAGTAACTGTGAATGGTGTAAGAGAATGGTTGAGTTTCATTCTTCTGTATATAGCTAGTTGTCCAATTTTCCAAGCACCATTTACTGAAGAGACTGTCTTTTTTCCATTGGATATTTTTTCCTGCTTTGTAGAAGATTAGTTGACCATAGAGTTGAGGGTCCATTTCTGGGCTCTCTATTCTGTTCCATTGATCTATGTGTCTGTTTTTGTGCCAGTACCATGCTGTCTTGATGATCACAGCTGTGTAATAGAGCTTGAAATCTGGTGACGTGATGTCCCAGCTTTGTTTTTCATTTTCAACACTTCCGTGGTGATTTGGGATCTTTCCTTGTTCCATACAAATTTTAGGATTGTTTGTTCCAGCACTTTGAGAAATGTTGCTGGTATTTTGCTTGAGATGGCGTTGAAAGTATAGATTGCTCTGGGCAGCATAGACATTTTAACATGTTTATTCTCCCAATCCATGAGCATGAAATGTTTTTCCATCTTTTTGTGTTTTCTTAATTTCTTTCATATGTGTTCTGTAGTTTCTAGAGTATAGATCCTTTACCTCTTTGGTTAGGTTTATTCCAAGGTATCTTAAGTTTTTTGGTGCTATTGTAAATGGAATCAGTTCTTTAATTTCTCTTTCTACAGTTACATTGTTAGTGTACTGAAAAACAAATGATTTCTGTGCATTGATTTTGTATCCTGCTGTATTACTGAATTGCTGTGTGAGTTCTAGTAATTTGGGGGGTGGAGTCTTCTGGGGTTTCCACATAAAGTATCATGTCATCTGTGAAGACAGAGACTTTGACTTCTTTGCTGATTTGAATACTTTTTATTTCTTTTTGTTGTCTGATTGCTGTTGCTAGGACTTCTAGTACTATGTTCAACAATAGTGGTGAGAGTGGACATCCTTGTCGTGTTCCTGATTGTAAGGGGAAGGCTCTCAACTCTAAATGGATGAAAGACCTCAATGTGAGACTAGAATCCATCAAAATCCAAGAGGAGAACATAGGCAGTAACCTCTTTGACATCAGCCACAGCAACTTCTTTCAAGGCATGTCTCCAAAGGCAAGGGGAACAAAAGTGAAAATGAACTTTGGGGACTTCATCAAGATAATAATCTTCTGCACAGCAAAGGAAACAGTAAACAAAACAAAGAGACAACCCACAGAAAGAGAGAATATATTTGCAAATGACACTACAGACAAAGGGCTGATATCCAAGATCTATAAAGAACTTCTCAAACTCAACACTCAAAAAACAAATAATCAAGTAAAAAAATGGGCAGACGACATGAACAGACACTTCTCCAAAGAAGACATACAAATGGCTAACAAACATATGAAAAAGTTTTCAACACCATTAGCCATAAGGGAAATTCAAATCAAAACCACATTGAGATACCACCTTACACCAGTTAGAATGGCAAAAATTGACAAGGCAAGAAATAACAAATGTTGGAGAGGATGTGAAGAAAGGGGAACCCTCTTACACTGCTGGTGGGAATGCAAGTTGGTGTATCCACTTTGGAAACAATGTGGAGGTTCCTCGAAAAGTTAAAAATAGAGCTACCCTGTGACCCAGGAATTACACTACTGGGTATTTGCCACAAAGATACAGATGTAGTGAAAAGAAGGGCCAAATGCACCCCAATGTTTATAGCAACAATGTCTACAATAACCAAACTGTGGAAGGAGCCAAGATGCCCTTCAACAGACGAGTGGATAAAGAAGATGTGGTCCATATATACAATGGAATATTACGCAGCCATCAAAAAGGGTGAATACCCAACATTTACATCAACATGGATGGAACTGAAGGAGATTATGCTGAGTGAAATAAGCCAAGCAACAAAAGACAATTATCATATGGTTTCACTTATATGTGGAACATAAGGAATAGCATGAAGGAGAAAGAAGAGAAAAATGAAGGGGGGTGGATCAGAGAGGGAGATAAACCATGAGAGACTATTGACTCTGGGGAACAAAGTGAACGTTTTGGGGGGTAGGGGTGTGGAGAGATGGGTTGGCCTGGTGGTGGGTATTAAGGAGGGCATGTATTTTATGGAGCACTGGGTATTACATGCAAACAATGAATATTTGAACACTACATCAAGAACTAATGATGTACTGTATGGCGACTAACATGACACAATAAAAAATTAATTAAAAAATAAATAAAGTCACATATGAAATTATGGAAAAAAGTAATCGTGATATGTCATGCTCATATTAAATTAGTAGAAATAAAGAAATGCTTAATTTTTGTAATGGTATAATGACAAATATATACGAAACACTGCTATTGAGAGTGTACATTGGTACAGGTTTTCTAGAAGGTAATTTACAAATATATACGAAGAGTCTCAAAAAAGTCTGTAATTTCTTAAAGATTTTATTTATTTATTTATGTGTTTATTTATTTATTTCTAGAATAAGAGGCCAGGGTGGGGGCAGAGGTCAGAGAAAGGAGGAGAGAGAGAATCTTTAGCAGATTCTGTGCTGAGCATGGAGCCTGACACAGGGCTCAATTCCACCATGACCCTGAGATCATGACCTGAGCCGAATCCAAAGTCAGATGCTCAACCGATTGAGCCACCCATGCACCTGAAAAGTTTGTAATTTTATTTTATTTTATTTATTTTTAGGAAGAAAGGGGGGGCGAGGGGGGGGGGGGGGCAGAGGGAGAAGGAGAGTGAGAATCTTAAGCTAAGGGCAGAGCCTGACATGGGGCTCAATCTCATCACACTGAAATCATGATCTCCAACAAATAAAAGCCTACACCATTGCCAAGTCTCATGGCCCGGGAAGCTGGTGACCCTCTGGTTATCTGTACCAATTTTCATTCTCTATGGAGCACCTGAGCCTCTGTATCCCCAAGGCAGCGAACGGGGGTGGGGGGGGTGGGGGTGGCTCTGTTGTCCGTGGTACAGCGTGTGATGCCAGACCCAGAGAGACCTCAGAACTCTGCTGCTCAACACTTGGTTGTACATTGCCAGATGGAATTGGCAAAATCCAGAAAACATCTTTGTTACTCTGAAACTTCAGAGGCACAAAGATGGTGTTTTGTTACTTAATTTACATCTTTCTTCATTGGATGATTCCCTCCACACAAAAAAGGAAAGCTACAAATAGTATAAATTAGTTACAGTCATCCAGGTCTTAAGAGATTTATGTTCCAACCAATGTTTTCCCATGATGCTTTGATACTGAAGTTCAGAGTTTTGTACAGATGGCTCCCTCACATCCATGACATCCATACATGACAATGTCCACAGCCTAGTTCAAATGTTTATTATGCCTCACACTAGTACCTTTTGTATTTTAGTATTTACAAAGCAAAAATCATAGTGATTGCTAGCAAAACAAACTTTTCCATTGGATGGGTGGTCTGTAAATTTTGACCAGTGCTAAGTTCTATTATTTGGGTGAAAATACTAAATAGCTTCATCTGTGCATACAATTTACATATGTGTGCATGTATGTATGTGATCTATGTGTGTGCTGTGTGTCTGTATGTGTATATATTATATATTATATTGCATATAATATATAATAGTATATAATTTATATATAATAGTATATAATAATATATATGCATAATTATATATATGTATATATATATACATATATATATATATATATATTTTTTTTTTTCCCCTCAAGCAGGACTTAAACTCAGATTTACAACATGATGAATAGCCTGGACACTTTATAAGGGACCACACCCACCATATGATTCTGATCACCTATACTCTTTTCTCCTCTCATATGCTGCCTTCCAAAAGACTAGTGTCAGGTCTGAGAACACAGGGTCTACAATATTATTCTATAGTATTATAGTTTGAGTATGTCTCAAGGTAGCCTACTGACATTTAAACAGCAACACTAATCTTCGTCAAGTCTGGGAACGATGTCCTGGTGCCATCCGTGAAGGCACCTTAGGAAGCCTGTCAGGGACATTTCAGTGGCACCTCTGAAGGGTTTACCCCTCCTCTCCATAGATCCTAGAAATTGTGCCAGTTCTCATTGTGGTTCAAATACTGCACCCCTGGTTACTTTGTATTTCTTGGATTTGCAAGGTTCAGTCCTGGAATACCTGATCTTAGCATATAAACTCCCTGAATTCTCCAGCAGAAACTGCAGGGTGTCTTGAATTTGAATTTTAAAATGGAACTTAATTTCTGGTGCCAGGACACACTCTTCGAGGTCAAAGTTGACGGGACCGGAGAGGCGAGCTCCATCCAATCGACTTTCCAGCAGAGTGCAGATTCCACCCTTGGAGGCCAAAGTCAGCAGAGTTGGGAATCATAAACAGGAGGCTTGGAACAGTCCCTTCAGGTTTAGGCAGCTGAAATCTGGCAGGGAGACTCTGACAAGCAACTCCAGTAGGTCCCCAAACACATCTGTGGAAGTGAGGAAGGATCTAGCAGAGCCAGTCAAAATCAGCCCGGGGCTGTAGATAGGAAAAGCTGAAAATTGCCCACTTGGCAGAGAAGTTAACTGACAGCACGTGTTAAATGCTCAAGATGGCCCCTGCACCATGCCAGGTAGTGTGAGGGAGGACAGAGGTGGGGAGGGGCTTTAGATCGTCCCTGTAGAAAGCTGAACTCTGATTGGTAAGACAAAGGGAAGCCAGGGGCCACACACGTGGCTTGGGAATCCTCTGCTACTCTGATCCTTCTGACTCTTTATTTCCTCACCAAGATTATGAGCTTTATAGGCTTACTTTTTGGTTATACCATATCCAGTAATAATTTGCAGACCTTAGACCCTTATCATATTTAATAATCATTGGAGGAGGCAAAGGAAATGCTCAACATAAAAGAGAGAGACAGACAGAGAAAATGGGTAAAATGTTTCAATTGATGGAGTGAAAGAATTGAGAAATATGCCCAGAGCTACAATAACAATAAAAAGACTAGATTGAAATGGTCCTTGATGAAGAAAGAAGAGACAGAGGAAATTTTACAAGACAAGTGTTCTAACCCCTGAGCTATGGAGCCAAGACAGAGGAAATTTTTTAAAAATGTCATCAAGATTAACGCTTTAGAGGGATGTGGTAGTGGGGTTCCTGGGTGGCTCAGTCAGTTAAGCATTGGACTCTTGATTTTGGCTCAGGTCCTGATCTCAGGGTTGTGAGATGGAGCCCCACATTCAGTTCTGTGGTCAATGGGGTGTCAGCTTGAGATTCTCTTTCCCTCTCCTACTGCCCCTCCTAGCCCCATAGCTCATGCACACACATTCTCTCTCAAAAATAAATAAATAAAATAAAATAAAGACAGAAAGGCGACTTCAGTGGTGTGTCGGAACCATGAGGGCCAATGGCCAAATTTTTACAGATTTTCTGAGCTGGTTGTTAAACACAGTCATTATCAAACAAAAAAATATATGAACCTACAACTAAATAATCTTAAAACAAAAGCAATAAATATTCAAAACTCATTTACCAATTATTTTGCTACATTTTATTCTTATCTGTACTATTGAGATTTTGTGTGTCTGTCTTACGTGTAGAATGAAAGCACTACATCATGGTGAGCTACTCTTCTTCTCTTTCAGATTCCACTTTGAATCACAGCCAGTTGGTAGTTTAAAATCAACCATAGTGGGAATACTTACACCAATCAGCAAAGACTAAAAATGTTTAAAGTACCTCAAATTATATGTACTGAGGGTCAGGTAGGAATGTCTTTGCACGATTTTGGTTTATTATTTTGTCTAAACATAAGAAAGTAGGGGAGCGTCTGTGGCTCAGTCTGTTAAGCATCTGCCTTCAGCTCAGGTCATGATCCCAGGGTCCTGGGATTGAGGCCGGCATCAGGCTCCCTGCTCAACAGGGGAGTCTATTTCTCCTTCTCCCTCTTTCTCTGCCCATCCCCACTTCTGTTCTCTCTTGCTTGGTCACCCTTTCTCTCTCAAATAAATAAATAAATAAAATCTTTAAAAAAAACTTAAGAAAGTGATGGAGAAAATATTAACACTACAACTTAAAACATGTCAAGACTTCATACATGGTATTGCTTATTATACAAATTATTAAGGATTTGTTTTTTCCAGCGTTGGAAAAATATTATGATTACACAAAAGAATGAATAAATGGAATTTTGACATACATCTTGGTTATTTTGCTTTCACCATTCTCAGTAAAGTAAAAGGAATCCCCAACTAACATCCACTTGGAAACTACATTCATCCATCCATAGTGACTATAGGTTGGCTATGGATATAAGAGATCTGAACCAAATCAACATTCTATGTGGTAATTAATTATAATTAATTTCCATATGTACATGGATGTCTACATTTTTTCCCCAGAGAATTGGTTTGTAAGCATTTACTAGCATACCATTGGATAGAATCCACACAATATATTAACAACGAAAAACTGATAGAGTGCAGGTGGGGAACTTAGCGGTAAGATCGTAAGAACAAAACCATAACTGACTTTGCCTCCAGGCTGGGCAGCAGGGAGTCTCCTCAATGAGCCAAATGCAGGACCCCCTGCATTTGTGTTTGATGGCGATGGTGTAATAAAAGCTGTTGGATGTCACCACCAATGAGAAGTGAGAAGAGATGCCTATTTTTGTTTTATTTTTATTTTTTTCTCACTGTGTTTGTATACAATAAGGCTGATTTGTGACTTGACTAATAGGCTGAGAAATATATATATATAAGCTTATTTATGGCTTATAAGCTTGCAAATGTGATACGTGATAGAGCTCCCAAGAGGGACGGCGCTCTTTCTCTCCATCACATGTGCTCACTCACACTTACCTTTGGGAGTGAACTGAAGATACAAACACTGTTGTTTCTACATAGACACTGTAAGGAGTATCTGAAATCTTGGTCAACACATACTCTTCAGAATTGGAGTCCAGGCTCTGAAGATGAAGGAATTATGCCCCAGGTTGGATCCTAGTAAGTCTCACGCAAGCTGTAGGGCTTCCATGAGCCACTCCAACGTGACCCCACATGCCAGAATCCCAAAGCTCTAGAACACACACCTCCTTTCCTCCCCAGGCTCATTCACCCCAAGCTCCAGCCCTATCCTCCTGCCCAACTCTGGCTTGTTTGGAGTCACGGAGGACCAGGGAGGAGCGGCAGCCCATCTGGCATCCATTCTGAGTAACCTATGTCTCATAGTGAAGAAAAAAAAAAAAAAAAAGGAATTGGGGAAGAGTTAAAGAGGGGGAAATCTACCTTTCTTGAAGGCACTGATTTAATTAAGGATCTGGGTTAAATGGCTTCCACAGTTAGTCTCTCTCATATGCACTAGTCTACAGAAACAGGGGAGCAAGATTGCCTTGCTTAAACTAACTCTAAGTGGGGTGATCCAGATCTGGTACCATAACTCAAGGAAGCATCCATTCTGAGTAACCTATGTCTCATAGTGAAGAAAAAAAAAAAAAAAAGGAATTGGGGAAGAGTTAAAGAGGGGGAAATCTACCTTTCTTGAAGGCACTGATTTAATTAAGGATCTGGGTTAAATGGCTTCCACAGTTAGTCTCTCTCATATGCACTAGTCTACAGAAACAGGGGAGCAAGATTGCCTTGCTTAAACTAACTCTAAGTGGGGTGATCCAGATCTGGTACCATAACTCAAGGAACAGGCATCATACACAGCATGTCCAGACAGGAACAAGCCTTATTGGGTCCCTGGTCTGTGATGGCACTGTGCACCTCCTATGTCCATTCTGGACCCTTGTTCTTTGTAAGTATTTACAACAATGTGTGAGGGGATCAAGGGAAACTTACAAAGACAACCAAAAGGCCATTTGGGAATGACTTTTGAATAAAAATCCTTACCTATCTACTACCTACCTACTTATCTACCCACCTACTTATTTATCTACTTCTCTGTGGTTTTCTCCAAAGAGTTCAAGTGATTAAATCCTATATACTGAGGAGTCAATCAGGCATGTCTTTGCATGAGCTGATTTGCCTGGGAATTAAAGCTACACAAAAGGAGGTTGTATGTGGACAGCAGGGGCTACATGCAGAGCAGACTGGAGAGTAGGGGATAGCACAGGAAGAACGAAGGAGACCTTACGTTTATGTTTTCATGGTTTCTTTTGTCTGAATACGCAGTGGTTGGGACATGCGTCCACCATCCAACAATTAATATTTAGTGAGTATGTATGATAGGCTGGACAGCCTTCTAGGCACTTTGGAGGTATGAAAGAACTACTCTGGAGGAGCTTACACTTCAGGAACATGATATTAGACATATATGTCCTGAGTAGGAAGATAGGAGTGGGGAGGAAGGGATTATAGTACAGTTAGGAAGGCTAGGATCTCCACTGTAAACTGAGCCTCCTCTCATTTTTGGTATTGTAATCTAATTATGCATTTTAAATTTTTATTATATAACACACACACACACACATATATATATATATATATATATATATGCATATATATATTTTTAGAGAGAGAGAGAGAGAGAGAGGTAAGAGGAGGGGCAGAGAGAGAGAGAGAGAAAGAATCTTAAGCAGGTTCCAAGCTCATCATGGTGCCTGACATGGGACTTGAACTCAGGACCCTGAGATCATGCCTGAGCTGACATCAACAGTTGTATACTCAACTGACTGGGCCACTCAGGTGCCCCAAACTATGGATTTTTTCTTATAGAGACCTATATTTCTATGGTCTTATTATGGAGGACCCTGGATTTCTCCGTTTCCTCTCCCACCTCACTCCTAGGGAAATAGAGGACTGAAATGGACAGATCAACCGACAGGATATGTATTGGGCCACCTGAAGAAGATCTTTGTCTAAGTCTCCAGGTTTAACTTCATTTGGCACCCTGTGTTTCCCCTTTACCTGAGGCTATTGCAAAAACAGACATTGGGGTGTCTCACTTGAAGCTTAAGAACGCCCTCCCCTACTGCAAAGGCTAAATCAGTTCTGATCTGTTTTGTCTTGACATGGTTTCCTTGCACTCAGCTAGCCTATCTATAAGACCATGAATATACTGAGGATTTAGCCAACTGCATTTTCTGAGGAATGGGTGTGGGCATAGGGAAAAGAATCTTAAGAAATTCCTCAGTCTAAAGTTTTACCATTTTAAGTGACTGAGACATGTCACCAGGCAGGAAAAAAAAAATGGTGGGGGGAGTTCATCAGTTCATAGGAGTGGACATTGCTTGATTCCCCAACATCTGTTCCTTCTTCTTCCTGTTGTGCAGACAGGTGGTCTGAATGGGTAAGCAGACTTCATAAATTGTCTTAGCCAATCAAGGTAATGCCCTGACAAAGTGATTGGCTCAGGAAATAAAGCCTAGGGCAGTCTTTGGCTAGTTACAAGGTGGTCCAGTCATGAAATGCTCAGGAGTAGAGCTGGGGATTGTGGGACACCTGTAGCATCTCCGTGTCTGTTGACGTGATACGTGGATGAAGCTGAAATTTACAGGCAGGACATGTTGAGACGCACATGGAGAAGGAGAGCTAGAACCTTGATAAAAATGCTTATCCAACCTCCAGACTTGTCAGTTGCATAAGCCAATAAATCCCCCCATAATACTTGAGCTAGTTTAAATATTGTTTTTCTCTTACCACCTGAATCATTTTAACTGCCACTCAGCAAGACGGGACACTGAGGGTTGGGAAGCAAGTCAGTAACTCAGCACTATAAGGAATAGTAAACATTTGCCTAGCCTCATCCTCTGTACTTTTTCCTCCTCCCAGGACCCATCCGGCTTTTGTCTGCCTCTCAATCACTTCACAAGAGAAGACGTGAGTAATGTTCTCTACTTCCAGCATTCCTCTCCGGTTGTTACTTCTTGCCCCAACACTGTATATTGTCCAAATAATCACTCAATTTCCCTTTGGAGTAGAAGGGGGTGGGGGAGAAGGAGGCTATATGTAAGGAGAATTAGCCAGATGTATTTTTTGACAATTTACAGAAACATCTGAGCCATTCAATTCCAGCCCTTTCCTGTTAAAGGCACTGGCTGATGATGTATATAGTATTAGTTTTATTTTTCTGACATGTGTTTTTAATAATAATGATGATGATATGAACCCCCCCTCCACAAAGCTGAGAGTGAACAGAAAAATGCTAATACTGACCAGGAATTTTTTTTTACCCTAAAGCCAGAGAGTGCATTCTTGGGGTGACCCTGGGTCAATCCCCATCATCAAAATTTCGCTGTTCTGAGCACTTCTTTTCTTGAGGATATTTCCCCACTGAACACAGAATTATTCACTCAGAAAAACTTCCTAAGCCTTTACTTAGAATTGCAACCACAATAGCGAAGAGATGTTTTTGCTTTTATTTCGGAACTTTTTTTCCCCTCTCTATTTGCTATAGCTTATGAAATTGTTTCAGTATTTGCTGCCGTGTTTTATTCTTCTTTTCACAGATGAAGTATTTTGTCAGCTGCCAGACAGCTTAAGAACGCAGCCATGTTGAGACAGATGGCTCTCTTACTGAGGAAGTTGAAGCTGAGGGCTTCCAGAAGAGCCTTATTCTTGACATTGTATTAGAAGGGGTGATCTTTGACATCTTTTTTCCAAGCCCTTTCAACTATGTCTCTCTACCTCTGGGCACATGTTCAGCCCCACACTATAACCTGTTACTCAGTCTCTGGCTTACTCTCTCAGCCTGGGAGTCTGTGACTCGGCCTTTTTACCTAATCATCTGGTATTGGGAACCAGCCTGGCCTTCATCCGAAACTACCCTTGAGGGGTGCCTGGGTAGCACAGTCGGTTAAGCATCTACCTTCGGCTCAGGTCATGATCTCAGGGTCCTGGGCTCGAGCCCCATGTCAGGCTCCCTGCTCAAAAGGGACTCTGCTTCTCCCTCTCCCTCTGCCTGCTGCTCCCCATGACTGAGCTCTCTCACTTTCTCTCACTCTGTCAGATAAATAAATATTCTTAAAAAAAAAAAAAAGAAAAGAAACGACCCTTAAGTTTACATTCTGACCTCAACCTCTCACCTATATTTATCATAAGCCAAACTTTTGTAATAAAACAATAACAGATCCACTTAACTATTTATAAATTATGGATTCTTTTTATGTATGTAACTCATGGTCAATACACAGAATGTCAATGAGGGAAAAAATACCCCAAATTATTCTAAAACTCATTACCAGTAATGTTTCAAGTATGTATTTCCAGATTTTTTGCAAATAATCCATATATATATGTGTGTGTGTGTGTATTTGTATGTATGTGTGTATATATATATATATATATATATATAATATATTACATGATATATGTAGGATAAATATAATGGAGAGGTTTATTCAAAAGTAAATATATGGATAAGCATGTTCAAAAATGCTCTATATGTATATATATACTAACATAATTATGCGATTATACTATGCATATAGTTTTTAAGGCTTTTAAAGATTTTTAAAGATTTACTTTTTTGTTTGAGAGGGAGAGAGAGAGAGAGAGAGGGAGAGAGAGAATGGGGGGAGGGTAGAAGGAGACAGTCTTGAAGCAGACTCCCCGCTGAGCTTGGGTCTCAACTTGGGCTTGATCTCGCAGCCCTGAGATCATGACCTGAGCCAAAACCCAAAGTCAGATGCTCAACCGACTGAGCAACCCAGGTGCCCCTACGCTTATGGTTTTATAAGCTATTTCATTTGCTACAAATGCATTGGATTTTCTTTCTAGCAAATACGCATGCACTTCATCATTGATCATGATTATAGAGAAGTCAGCTGTATTAATATACCATAATTTATTTACCTGCAATAAATGGACATTGTATATGACCGCTAACTTTTTCTTATTATAAATGCTGCTGAGATGAATATGTTAGTGCTTCCCTGTCTGGGATACATTCTTAGGAGTGTATTTTCAATATAAAAATGTATGGATTTTTTTTAGGGCTTCTGATACATATCCACATTTCATTCAAAAAATCTGCAAATGTCTGCTTCCAGCAGTTAGTAGTTGAGTTGGCTAAAGCTTTGACTCAAGTTGAGAGTTGTCACTAGAAGTGTTTGGACACAACATGAACATCTTCTATGGCTTCGTTACCTGTCCATTAGCATTCACACTGATCAACAGTGGTCGGTATCACTGGTCTTGAACAGAAAATAGAATGGTTGACATTATCAAAAATTGGAAATTCTTAATGAAATAACATAAATAAATGAAATGACAAATCAATACCAAATGACTTTAGACTTAAAAGAAATGATATAGAGAATTCATAATGTATTTGTAGAGTAAAAAACATTTTAGCAAAAATTAAAAATAATATTTATTTCCTATAATTTTTATATCAAAGATAAAAAATTTATATCTAATGCATTCAGATGAGTTTCAAACATATAAGGATTGCCCTAAATTTCCTTTTGGTTCTAAGCTTACATTCCTCTCCTAATGTGGGATACGTCTATTTTAATTTGAGTAGTTACACAGTCTAGTACTCCAAATTTCAATTTCCATTTCTTCCCAGCTCTGTTTCTGTACAAGCACCATCAAATCTCCTGTTTTCTGAGATCAACTGATCTGAACTCTGTTTAATGCATCAAAATCACTGTCAATTCTCTTAATATGCCAGCTTTTCTATTTCCACAAAATGAAATCTGGGCTTCCTCTGCTTCCCTGAACACTGGACCATTGCTGGTCTCCTTGCTACCTGTGGTTTTCCCATTTCTTGCTTATTTGCTATTTTATGACCATTGAATATTTTTAAGTTGCGAATGACTCAGCTACTCCCCATATCAAATGGCCCCTGACTGCTTACTGGATTGAATCTGGATACGGTAAATTGGCATTGCATGCCTATATACTTTTATCCAGTTCAGCTGTCTGGTAACATTGTTATTGTCCCCCCAACTCCCCCCCCCCTTTTTTTTAAGAATTATTCATTTTTATTTTAGAGAAAAAGAGGGAAGGAGGGACAGAAGGAGAGGGAGAGATAGTCCTAGACAGGCTCCTTGCTGAACGTAGAGCCCAACACAGGGCTCGATCCCATGATCCTTAGATCACAACCTGAGCCAAAACCAAGAGTTGGACACTAAGCCAATTGCACTACCCAGGGGCCTCTCCCCTCCCCCTTCTTTTAAGACATCTCCAGGTCAACTAAATCAGAGTATTATTGTGCTCTAACTGTAGTCTATATTTTTCCTATTTGAAAGATTTGTTCATATTATTCCTTATCTTGAATACTTTACCTGCTCATCTCCTAATCCTGTGTCTTCAGTATCTACCCTAACTTTCATACATCTGTAATGTTTCAGTTCAAAGGAGACAGGAGCCTTCTGCTGGTGAATTTCCACTGCTTGTTCGTTCGGTCCTCTGGGCATTAATATTTGGTTTCTTATCTTATTCCTGTGGCTGGTCTGTTGTCTGGGAGCAGGGACTATGACTGGTTCTTCTTCAATCTCCTGCAGTTACCTAACATCTCAAGTAGAGTATTTTTTCTAAAGTAGCTGTTGGGTACCATGAAGAGGTAGGAAAGGCTTGGTAGGGAGTTAAATGGGTTAGCACATATTAAAACACGCTTTAGTATCATACAAAGATTTAAAAAGTGATGTTTCTTCACAATTGATGAAACTAGAGTCACATTAGATATTCCAAGCTATGCAATACATCATACATGTAGAAAATCCCACAACCTGGAAACGAATGATGGATTTCCCCCAAGCTAGGTTAACTCTGTGATGGAAACTTTTTATTCTAAGTGACTGTTTTTTTCAAAGGCCAGTATTTTAAGAAGGTTTTACTCAATTATCTGCTATAGTGATTGACAAAGCTGTTCAAAAATTGCCCTCCTCTCCAAGTAGCTAGCATGACTCACTATAGTTGAGCTTTGATTTTTCTGAGACAGAGAGAGAGGGAGACAGAGAACACTTTCTTTTTAATTTAATTACTTTTTTTTCTCCAAGACTTGTTTCTTATAAACCTGCAGCATCTTGCCTTTTATAACCAGCATGACTCAAACTGGATAGGCCTAAGAGGAAAAATAATTTCCACTACTGATCAAGCTTCTCCCCAGGTCCTCAACCCACAAGAGAAAAAGAGAGATAAGACAGCTGAAACAACTATGACTTCTTTTTTTAAGTTTCCATATTTTTACTCTACTTTTAAAGAAGCTTAAAAACGAGTATTGTGCTGGTGATTTCAATCTCTACCAATTAGTAAAGTGGATTGATTCATTTTTTAAGATAGTAAATTTAATAAGATTCCTTGGTCTTGCATTACTTGACTTTGTGTGTGAAATATAACTAATATTGATACTAAGGGACATCACTCAGCTGCTCAAAATCCTTCCCTGGTTCCTACTGTATCTACGATAGAGTCCATGCCTGATCTGTCATTTCTTTTATTGGCAAAGCACAGTGTATCTTTCCATCCTTATTTCTGGATAAAAAAAAGCCAGGCATGCAATGCTAGGCTAGGACATTTGGTTCAATTCAGTAAGCAGTGAGAATCATTTACAACATTTGATATGGGGAGGAGTGGAGTCAGGACTTGGGAAGACTAATTAGGCATGAAGAAGTAAAACCTTTATAAGGTGACTGGCACATTAATACCTTCCCTCCTTGGATTCCTTTGTTCTATTTTCTGGAATGCTGATTCCAGAACTCTAAATTCTAGTCATCCTTCAGGTTCCTTATTAAGTGGAGGAAATATTTCCAGATTATGTCCACCCAAAGGGACACATTATTCCCTTTTCAGACATTTTTTAAAAATTCTTACATAATTCCTTCTCTTTTATTATTATTGAGGTATAATTATCATGGAGTGTTACATTAGTTTCTGCTGTACAATGTAATGATTCAAACTTTCAGACATTCTTTAACACAGTGTCTGTGCCATCCATGAAGCATTGAATTACTCTTGTTCTGAGATATATCACTATCATACTTTATCATTTAATGGGTTTTTAATGCATGTTATTCATTTCTTCAATTAGTTTATAAGTTTCTTGAGATATAACATTATACTGTACACATCTTTGGAGTCAACTAACAATTTTGCGTAACAATGTATTTATCACAGACATACTATCAGTATTTGGCAAATGTGGATAATGCATAATGAAGTTAGGTTTGGAAAAGATGGTTGCTTGGTTGCCTCTGGCTCCCTCTAGTGATGTCCAAAATACAACTGGTAGCGGCACACATTCTCCTTTCATCCCATGGGCTGTAATTTTACACCTATCAGATGGGACTCAGCAAATTCAGCTACCAGCAAGAAATAAACATCATAATTATTACAGCCTAAGTATGTCTATCTCCTACCGTATGCCAAGAGCTGTTAAAGACATTATACAAATTATCTCATGGAACTTGCATAAAGACCGTGTGAGAGAGTTACTAACGTTCCACATTTTACAGATAAAGATACCAATGCCAGTGACATCAAGTAGCATGCCTAAGGTCACATAGTAAGATTTTCCCTCATTTTGTTTTATGTTTTTCTAGCTAAGATAAAATTGACATACAACATTGTGTAAATTTCAGGGGCACCTGTGTGCTTCAGTCTGTTAAGAGTCCAACTCTTGATTTTGGCTTAGGTCATGGTCTCAGAGTCATGAGTTTGAGCCCCGACATGGGCTCCCTGCTCAGTGTGGAGTCTGCTTGGGATTCTCTCTCTCCCTCTCCCTCTGCCCCTCCCTCCACTTGCATGCTTTCTCTCTCTCAATAAATAAATAAAATCTAAAAAACAACAACAACCACCCCCCCAAAACATTGTGTAAGTTTCAGGTGTAGGATTTGATAATTTGATACATGTGTATATTGTGAAAAGTTTACCACAATAAGGTTAACATACTCATTGCCTCACATAGCTACAATTTATGTGTGTTTGGGTGTTGAGAACTTTGAAGATCTACTCTGTTAGAAGCTTTCAAATATACAACTAACTGTATATTGCTAACTGTAGTCATCACGCCGTACATTACATCCTCAAAACTTATCTATTTTATATCTGGAAATTTATACCCTTCGACCACCTTCACTCATTTCCCCTACCCCCAGTAATCATCAATCTACTCTCTATTTTGAACAGTTGTTTTTTCCAAATTCCACATATAAGTGAGACTATATGGTATTTGTCTTTCTCTGTCTGACTTATTTCACTTAGCATATAGCCCTCAAGCTCCATCCTTGTTTTTGCAAAAGGCAGGATTTCCTCATTTTTTGTAGCCAAATGATATTCGATTGCATGTAGTGCATTTTATCTATTCATCCATTAGTAGACATTAAGATTGTTTCCATGTCTTAGCTATTGTACCCCCATTGCATCCCCATTGTAGCCTAGGTGGTTTGGAGATGTGACTAGATATGTTGGGACTCTAGTATAATTGGGTCATTTGGCTAATGTGCTTTATTCCTATATTTTGTTACATGTTTTAATCAAGAACACATACTTCTGACAAATACATGTGGTGGCACTTAGTTTACACTGAAAATAACTGAACAACTGCATACAGCAATAGAAAAAAGCAGAGAAAAGTATTATTCAAATGGGAAATGTATTGTCAAATTTCCAAGAGAGAGAACTATTTTAGAATAAGCCTTATTTGGCATTACTTTGCATATAAATAAGCTTAATTCAAAAATGAATCATTGTCTTTTAAAAATAGTCTCCCCCTTTTAATTGTTCAAGTTTTCAATTAATGACATAGCATTAGATCATTCATTAGATGAACTTGATTATAATGGATAATGTTTTAATACCAAAATAGTAAGATTAAAATGTATGATTTTCATTTGTAATTAAATAATTTGCATACTAATAACTATTATGCTTTCTCATTTGTTAGTCTTAATTAAGATTATATTAATTAAGGTAGTATTAATTAAGATTAATTAAGATTGAAAGAGTATAATTTAAAGTAATAAAAGAGAAAATAATGTTAATATTAGTATTGATCTTATATCCTGAATGGAGGGACTCATACCAACACAGAATGAATAAAATACATAAATAGAAAATAGAAGTATTTTTCACATTCCATATTATGTTCTTGTAGGGAGGCAAATGATGGAAGTGGTCTTATATGAATAACCATAGATTTTCAATATTAATATATTTTGGAATTGTATATTGTCCCTAGCTAGATAGCACCAATAATTTTGGATAAACAAAACAAAACTTAAATAAAAGTGTCTCTTGCTCTTTTTTTTCCTCCCATGAGTGTACGTTATTAACAAGAGGCATCTGGTTCCCATTAACATTGAGAGGAGAGATCTATCTTAAGAATTATGATTTAAGTTGAATTGTAGGCCAGGAGAATTAGCCATCCCTTCTGCTTCATGTGCATTTATAGCCATGTTAATTAATGGCAGGGAATCTTTCTCTCTCTCTCTCTCCCTTTCTGTCTCGGTCTCTCTGTCTCTCTGTTACACTTTTGCAAAACAAATTAAATAATGGAAAAGGTTTTCACTGAACTGTAGGGTAAACAGCCCATACATGCATGTGATACTCAGAGCATGAATGTGTGTGTGCGTGCGTGCGTGCATGTGTGTGTGTGTGTGTAGATGGAATGCCTGCTGTGAATGTTAACATGGCCGCTGACTTCCAGAGCCAACTCTCTGTCTCTGTTTCTCTCATACACACACATACACACACACACACACACACACACAGAGAGACATGATCAGCCCCTTTCAACTTTTCCATAGTCTTATAAACACTACCTTTAGGAATTATCCAAGTACTTGGAAATGCAGTCAGAAAAGTAAATGATTTCTCATTAAAAAAAAAAAAAAAGTGGAACTTCACAGGCTGAAGGTGAAGGATCCCGGGGCCTTCTGTAACCCCCAGAAGATCCAAAGTGAGAGGGAAGCAGCTGTTTAGTATCCTGAGCCCTGAAGCTTGAAAAGACGGAACTAGATTTGCAGCCTGTCTCTGTCTCTGTCCATTGTAGCTGGGTGACCCTGGAAAAATTACACAGGCTTTTTGAACCTCCTTGTCCTCACAGGTTGATTCAGATTTATTTCACAGAGCTGCAGCAAGCATAACTGAATCAGATCTTCTCTTTGAAAAGGCCTCCATAGGGGTGCCTGGGTGGCTCAGTGGGTTAAGCCTCTGCCTTCAGCTCAGGTCATGATCTCAGGGTCTTGGGATGGAGCCCCACATCGGGATCTCTGCTCAGCGGGGAGCCTGCTTCCCCCTCTCTCTCTGCCTGCTGCTATGCCTACTTGTGATCTCTTGCTCTCTGTCAAATAAGTAAATAAAATCCAAATAAATAAATAGAAAGACATTGAGTGTGCCCAGACCTGCTCTCGGTATGGCCATAGCCAATACTCCCAATACATTTTGGTTTCCGTTGTTGGTTTCTTTCCACTTACCTTGGGAAGATCCCCAGTCTGTTACCTGCTTAAAATATCTGTACACAGCCATGTTATTTCACATCATGGCCAGTCCTCATCACCTCGAATGAAGTAAGAGAAACAAATCGGAAATAATGTCTTGTTCACCTTTATAATATGGCTCCTGAGCCAGACGGGGTCAAATCCATTGACCTTGATACGCCCTGTGAAGGTGCTTGGTTCTCTTTGTTGCCGAAGAATGAAGATCTAAGTCCAATGATGGCTCCTGTTTTCTTCTGGCCCTGGATCAGAAAGTGCTTTTGTGTGCATGCACACTGTCTCCCTTTGCCTTTCTTCTTCTCTTCCTTTCCTACCTCTCCCCTTTCTCCCACAAAGAGAACAATAAGAAATTGATTATAGAAAGTGTCAACTGTGTTTCCGAGTTTAGGAAAAGCCATGCATGATCTAACTGGAGAGAGGAAAACAAAAAAGTTTTGAGAAAATAGTTCTCTCATATGACCACCTTGTTAACGAAGCGGAAGTCTTCAAACAGTCTGCGTTAGTGGTCATGGCTAACGTCTAAAAGAAAGCTCGGAATGTCCTGAGAGCTGCGATACTCAGGTAGAGGTCAAGAGAGGGAAAGCTGCCTTGTTATGGTCCCATAACTATACCTTGTTGAAACCAGAGTCTTGCAAAATGCAGAGTGATGAAATAAGGCTGACTTCTCACTCTTGCTTCATTAGATTTCAGGTTTGGCAGTGCAGGGTTATAATATGTAGCCAGATGGGCTAGGAAAGCAGTTGAAAGGGTGAAAGAAGTATCAAGGAGATGTCAGAGGTTGCAGAGTGAGAAACGTCCCTTGCCGGCACATGGAAATGAAAATGACGCCATGGCGGAACAGAAGAGGGACATAATAAACCTTGACATTCCACGTCGTGCAAGAATTGTGACATACCGTGCTTTGCAGACCGTGTTTGTGAGACATTCCCTTGGATGAGGGCCATTGACAAGTGTTGTCTGTAGAGATTGCCTTCAGTAGTCCGGGAATGGCAAGCAAAATCTCAGATTGAGTTGTAGGAGAGAGAAAAATAATTATGCCTGACCGAGTGCCAAGTGTCTGCCAAGCTATGCTAAAGAGTGCTCAGTCTTTCTCATTCTGCTCAATTCTTAACAACAATCTGATACTTTTGAAGTTGTTATCCTCTTCTTGGAGATGGAGTAGCGAAGCCCTCATGCGATTCAATACTGTGCCCAAGTGAGCACGGTGGGTGAATGATGGAGCTGAGGTTTTACCCCAAATCTGGCTGAGACGCATGCTTCTTCCCTCCCAGCACAGCAAGATGTGCCATGAAGGAAAGAGATAACTTATTTATCTGGAATCAGGTATTTCCAAAATGTACTCTATGGAACACCAGTCTTAGGATTTACTTAATTCAAAAAGTTGTCTGTGTTGTTGTTGTTAAATACATGTGTGTAATTTGTATCTCATGATGCCTTCTTGGAGATTCAAATGTATATTAGCTCACTTAGGCTGGCAATTCTTACACTAAAAGAAATGAAACTGTTTAACTACAATTAACTGAGCTTCAAAATTTTCTTTTAATCAAAGAGTGAGTTTCTAATGAAATCAGGGTTCTGTAGGTGCTCGGGTGGCTCAGTGGGATAAGCATCTGCCTTTGGCTCAGGTCATGATCTCAGAATCTTGGGCTCTAGAGAGAGTCTGCTTCTCCCTCTCGCGCTGCCTCCTCCCCCCACTGCTCATGCTCTGTCTCTATCTTTCTCTCTCTTTTTCTCTCAAATAAATAAATTAAATCTTAAAAAAAAAAAGTGTTCTACCCAATATTTTCTAAGAAATGCTGTTCTAAAGATTAACAGGACACTTTTTCTTTCTTTCTTTCTTTCTTTTTTTTTTGGCAGCTGGACTTTAAATTTATTTTTTAACTTTTTTTACTTAAATTCAATTTAGTTCATATACAGTGTATTATTATTTTCAGGGGTAGAGTTTAGTGATTCATCTGTTGTGTATAACACCCAGTGCTCATTCTGTCAAGGGCCGTCCTTAATGCCCATCACCCAGTGACCTTATTCCCCCACCTCCACCCCTCCAGCAACCCTCAGTTTGTTTAACAGGACACTCTTGATCTTTCTTCTAAGAACAGTTGGACTGTTTCCACTGCCATGGATGAACCAGCTCATGTTTGAAAGCTCAGGGTCGAATAGGAGATGAACTCCATTCATGGAAAAAGTTGGGGTACCTGGGGCACAGGGACATAGAACGTGTTTTATTGTAAGCTCTGATCAATAGGGTTCAAATCCCACCACTGCCTCTTTCTGGGTAGGTAATGTTGGACAATATGTCACCTCGCTGAGCCCTGGCTTCTCAATTTTATGAGAATAATAAAGCCCACTTAATGGGATGTTTGTAAAAATTAAATAAAATGATAATAACTCATGGAATGCTCTGTAAATATAGAAGAGCTGTGTCACTAATTTAACTTTCTTATTCCTTTAAATAACCTCATTATTTCTTCATGTGTCTTTTCTTGATACTGTAAAATAAATTGTAAGAGGGAAACAGGAATGCCCTTGGTTCTCAGGATCACAAGAGTGAGACTAAATAGGATAGAAAGTGAAGTCAGCCCCAGCCTCTATGGTCTCCATGGCTCAGCAGGACAATGAGACATTCCCTTAATTCAATACATCATGTTTACCTAAAACCAAGTCTTACCATCAGGTCTGATGCTGAATTCTAGGAATGGACACTAAAACTGGGAACAACATTCTCATTATTACTATTATCAGTTGTGCTCAGAAAATTCTGGACAACCCATAAGTTGCATCACATGAAATTGCTTTCGTAGGTCAAAAAGAAGCAGAAATCAGCAATTTCCTTTGGTCCTGCCTAAAGCGTGTCCGAATGTCCTCTGAAGGACAAATCTAAGGGCCCTCAAGCTATACAATTCTGGAATAAGTGGAAAAAAATACAATCTGGCATATTGAAAACTTATAGGGGCTTTTTCTTCATGAAATTTTGAGGATGTGTTTGAGACTCTGTAGTGAACTGGATCTTCATAGAAGAAACTGCTTACCTGTCTCACAAAAAGGTAGACCTAGCTTGAATTTCTGCTCACAAGCAAGGTAGACAAGGTCATGGAGGATTTTATTCCCTGCCCTAGTCCCACCGTCCAAAATCGATCCCACCCAATTACAGGGGCTTGATAAGTATTTGTTAATAAAGTTGCCAAGTGAATGCACAGTTCTAATGTGACTATGTGTATGGTAGGTGTCTGTATCCACCAGTTCAAACCTCCTCACACGTTTGACACTGCCCACACCAAACTTGGCAATGCAGAATGCAAAGTGCACTTTGTCTAGGAATGCAAAATGCATGGTGGTGCAAAATGCTAAGTTGTCTAGGAATAAGGTTGTTGAACCTTCGATGTATGATCTGATGTTTCAAGTAAAAATAAAGACAAAATGTAATTCATTTTCTATGATTTTTGCACCTAGTACTGAGTGCAAATAAAAATCTCATTTCATCTGCAATATTGCATTTCAAATACTCTTTTAACCCAAATAACCAAATTGCTACCTCCTATTATTCCCTTCAACAATATTCTTTTTTAAAGATTTATTTATTTATTTTTAGAGAATGAGAGAGAGAGTAAGGGGAGGGGCAGACAGAGAGAATCTGTAGCAGACTCCCTGCTGATCATGGAGCCTGACCTGGGGCTCAATTTCAGGACCCTGAGATCATGACCTGAGCTGAAATCAAGAGTCAGATGCTTAACCGAGTAAGCCACCCAGGCGCCTCTATGTTCTTTAAACTCTGACAACAAAAGACAGTCTCTTGGAGTGCTTCTATTATTCCTCATGGTGAGACCACGTTCAGTAATATGGATAATGGGATGAAAGTGGCAATTTGTCAAACATTTGCTCTCCTCCAGGTCCTGGGGCATGACAAGGTGATCTAACTCTTCATGTTGAGAGAATTACTTGGAGTTAATGGACAGTGAGAGAAAAGAGGCAGACATAGACAAGGCTAGATCCAGAAACATCTGGGATGGCAGCCTAAGGAGATGGGACATGAATTGTCAGAGCAGTGGGAGAAGATGCCAAGGGCCAAGGGGAAGGCTTGCATTTTAGGAAAGTCTCTCTGGCTGCAGGGCAGAGCAACCTGGAAGAGGGTGTTGACTGGAGCATCCCGTCAAGGAGGCTAGTTCTATAGTCCAGATGGGAGAGAAGAGGAAAGGGGACTAATACAGGAAGGAAGACTCCAGGGCGAACTACTCTAGCATGAGTAGGTAGAGGCAGAGGGAGGCCGAAAGAATGTCTGGAGCATGTGCAGAACATGTTCCCAGGATGACCAAAACAGTATCTTCTATCCCATTAGCTCTTCTGCAGTTTGACCTCACTCCCACCCACCCTACTAACCTTGACCTCCAGAAGCTGAGTCTAACTCCCCTTCCCTTGACTCGCAGTTGACTTCTTTGTAAGAGAATATGGCAACAAGGCCTCCAAGGCTAGATCAGCTTCTGGAAGGATCTCATGGATTTTCTCAGAACCTTGCCACCAAGAAGTGCAAGGCACGTAGAGAAGCCACATGAAGGTGCTCTAGCTGAAAATTTTAGCTAAGTGTGGTCTTCCAATCATCCCAGCCTCGGTTGTCAACCTGTGAGTAAGGAAGTCTCAAAATGATTCCAGCCCTTAGCCCTTTGCATAACCCCAGCCATTCTCACCTCTTCTAGCTAAGGCCCCAGACACTGGGGAATGGGATCAGGTCAACCCTGCTGTGTTCTCTTTAAATTCCTGACTCACTTGTAAATTGTTATTAATCCTTTCCGTTCTCTGAGGGCTATCACAAGAAGTCAGAAACAAATGGAAAATGGAACTAGTGGGAAGGAAATTACTGACTCCAGAGTTTATTTTGCTGTGAAAATGACCATTGACATGTTAACAGTCATCTCAAAGTTGATGGTATGTTGCCTGAAGACTCATTGTAGAAACATAGTCTATCATGCAAAGGGTGAGAGTAGATCTCATGACAGTCATCGAACATACAAGATCCCAAACCAGTTAATATGAATATCTATTAAGGAACTTGGACCAGAAGCTGAGAGTCCCAGAGAGCAAGTGGAATCTACATCTTTAAATAGATGGGGGGTCAATTTAAAGTGTTTGGCTTTGAATTGCAATGTATTTATCATGTGGTCAGTTCATGAGATCACCTTGAATGGTTGGATTGGGGGAGGGAGAGGGGGATAGAATTGTTGTGCCCATGGATGGAAGTAACTATGTTTTAACCACCCATAGGCCTTGTCACGTCATCAAGGGCTATGTTCCACTCGCTGTTTGATCAGTCTGTCTCCCTGGCTGAGCCGGGAGCCCCTTGAAGAGAGGGCTGTGTCACTTATCTAAGCACTCCTATCACCTAGCTTGGTGCCTTGAGTATTTACTATATGTCTACTGATTTAGGTCCACCGGCATTGATTATCAGTGGAAAAATCCTATATAAGCAGCACCAGCCAATGTAGCTATTCAGCACAATGAGTCTCCAAACTCTCTTTCCAACCCTACTTATCACTGGAATAAAATGTTGATTACCCCCAAGCTGTTATTACCAACTCAACTCTGACCACTGGTTTACCAGAGGGGACTCGCCCACACAATGGGGAGAGGATTTTTTTCAATCAGGCAGACCTGGATAAAACTCAGCTTTGGCCCTGACAGTCAAATGACGTCGCACACTCTCCACCTCTCTGCATCTTGCAGTCACATCTGTAAAACAGAGATGACAATCCACTCCACGTTTTGATGTGAGGATGAAGTGAATTAAACATTGGAAGCATTTTGTAGCGTTTGGCATAGAAGCTGGTTGTATCCCCTATGCTTTCTCCTCCTCTCCTTCCAGCTTCTGTCACTTAGGGACTGAAAAGAGATATGAATTATTAATGTAGCTCCTCCTTCATCACTTACTTAACCCCAGCTGCTTGTCCCTTCTATACATTGTGTCTCATCCTTTTCAAGCACAGCTGGAGAGGTTTCACCCCTGTTCCCTGGTGAGAGGACTGAGATCATTTGCTCCAGGCTACACAGCTGGGAGGGGCTGACCTAAGGCCAGCACCCAGGAAGTGGGTTTGCAGGGACCTCAGAACTGATTGCTCAGTGTTCAGAAATTCTGGGAGTTAACGGTTGTTGTACAGAGCCATTATTATAGTGACATTGTAACAAGCTTAGAATTAAATAAATCATATTAAGAACAAAGATAAAAATACCAAAAACTCAAAACTATTTTTCTTCTTTTTTTTAAAGACTGTATTTATTTATTTGACACAGAGAAAATGCACGCAGAGGGAGCAGCAGGCGGAGGGAGGGAGGGAGAGGGAGAAGGAGACTCCCCACTCAGCAGGAAGCCTGACCTGGGACTCCATCCCAGGATCCTGGGATCATGACCTGAGCCTAAGGCAGATGCTTAACCGACTGAGCCACCCAGGTACCCTTAATTATTTTTCTACATTTTGCTATCACCTATGCCAGCAGCCAGCAAAATACATCCTGCTGGCTAAGTCTATTCCATCACTTATTTTTGTAAATAAATTCTTATTAAAACACAACCATACCCTTTTGTTTTATTTATAGCTGCTTTCTAACTAAAATGACAGAGTTGAATGGTTACAACATAGATCATATGGCCTGCAAGCCCTAAGGTATTTATAATTTGGCCCTGACCAAGGCCTGGCTCAGCTCTTGAGTTTATTTATGTGTATTTTATCTGTAGGTTGGAAACACTATGTCATGGTGTGTTACTGCATGTAATTTCCCAAGTCTGTATCCAGTAATATCACACTGGTAACTTGAAAGAGGCCATGATGAGGGTATTTCCATCATGAAAATTGACGAACACCACAAATCAGAATTTCTTTCTTTTTAAAAATTTTTATTTTTTATTTTTTATTTTTTTGTTTTTTAGGGAGAAAGATTATGTGTGCAGAGAAGCAGGCAGAGGAAGAAAGAGAATATCACGCAGGCTCTGTGTTGAACATGGAGCCCAACATAGGGCTCGATCTCATGACCCTGATATCATGACATGAGCCAAAACCAAGAGTCAGATGCTCAACCGACTGAGCCACCCAGGAGCCCCAAGAATTTCTTTTTTGTTTATAGTTTGCTTTGAAAGAGCCAGTTCCTGAACATTAACCAGTGTATCACTGAACCCAAGTGTCTCAAACCTTATTCTTCATTAGAGTCAGGGTTCAGTTGGGGAGGAATAACTATGATAGATAACAGAAAGATAGATGATAGATAGAGGGATATTAGATAGATTGATCTTTGCAAGACTATTGTACAAATGTTCCCATTGGATTGGTTTAAACTTGGGCAATGGGAAAAGCCTTCCAAACCATGCAAATATATGTATATATATTATATACATATATATGTATATATATGTAAATATATTACATAATGTAAGACAATCTTTTGTAAGACTGTTGTCTTTGTATCTGATGCCAAGACTTCAGGTTAAACGGACAGGCCCTTAGGAAGGGAAGGTGAACTTGAAGCTGGGGAGAGCAAGAGTAAACTGAAGCCCACAGACACAAGCTCCTGAGGATGGACCAAAGTCCACATCAGTTCTTGTTGCCTCTGATCCTGGGGTGTGTGTCCCGAAGAAGCTGGGTCCTTCATCATGAAACTGAGGGTGCACACCTGACCCAGCATTCTGAGATGCTGAAGGAGGATTCAGTGGAAGATGGAGCCATAACAGCCCTAGCCACTGCCACACACCAAATCGCTGTGATCACGACAAATTGTTACCAATCACGTAGAAGCTAAAAAAAATGGCTGCTGCTCCACTCCTTCCTTCCAAATCTTGCACAATAATTTCTTTGGAGACATATACAGAAAAGAGAGTTCTTGGAAAGAGAAACCTGATCAGGTTGACATATCTCAAAGCCACCATACCTTTCCAGCATACCTCCTTGGAAACGACTCTGTGAAAGGTCAAAGGGAGAGGGAGCATCCTCCCTATGCTATGCTTTCAGGTTGGAGCTGGTTGAATATACCTCTAATGCTGAGCTGTAGACCTGTAAAAGAAAACCCACTTAGTAATAATATGTACTCGCTTGGTTTGGAAGGTGATACTAGTTAACCAGGTTGAATCAGTGTCAAATGAAAAAGACATGATTTGCATTATTTACCAACAGAAATTATCAACCTTATAAGCAGCCAGATGACCATTTCTGGTATGTTTTGTGTTAAGCAGCAGAAGAGCAGAAGAGGGGAAGGGCACTAGTAGAGGGTTTCTCATGTGCCAGATGCTTTACGTATGGTATGCATTCTTACTTCGTCAACGAATGTTGTGATTAAGGGTGTGGAGTCAGGCTACCTGGGGTGTAATCCCGGCTCAGTAGTAATTTGGCAAATGTGAACTTGGGCAAGTTATTTAACTGATCCGTGCCTCAGTTTTCTCCACCTGTACCTTGTGCAAAGGATCTTTGGATGACGAGACAAGAGACTGCATTCAGAGGGGTGCCTGGGTGTCTCAGTTGGTTAAGCAACTGACTCTTGGTTTCAGCTCAGGTCATGATCTCAGGATGGAGCCCTGCATCAGGCTCCATGCTCCTTGCAGAGTCTGGGGAGATTCTCTTTCTCCCTTCCCCTCTGCCCATCCCCCTCCACCTGCTTACACACCTGCTCTCTAAGCAAACAAACAAATAGGTAAATAAGATCTAAAAGGAAAAAAAGAAACTGCATTCAGAGACTGTTAGAAGAATCTGAGGCACTAAAAATATCACAATAAATGTTCTGATTATGATTATGATTTGGTCCTCTACACAAGATGATGTGTCAGAGGCCATCCCAGCACTGGCCAGGAAATTGAAAGAGAAATCAAATGATTCATCATAGTTTACCAGGTACTGTAGCCCCAGTCTTTCCAACATTGGAGTCCATGCCATTTCTCATAGACCACTCAGGGTCTAAGTGTCTGAGCACCCATCAGGGATCAAGACATTTGCTGGGCCCAGCTGACTGGACATTGGACTTTTAGTAGGAAAACAGAGGGAGATGGGATAAAGAGATCATATAACAACATATAGTTATTTGAACTATACTGTAGAGTTTTATTTATTTATTTTTATTTAATCCCAGGAAAAAGGAGCTTGTATTCCATTGGGAAAGCACTGAGAATTTACCAGAAGATTTTGAGCCGTACAGACACATGGTTTATTCTGCCATATCCTGTAGGAATCTGCTCCCTAATTAAGCAAAAGTTGCTCGCTTTTGGATAACTATCAAATAAATCATCTGTGAAAAAGCTCTAGCTACTTACTGTGTAATCTATAGGGCCAACTGGAACTTGGCTAACCAGTGCATGTCTCTGTTGGACGTATCCGGGTCCACAAGCTTTCTAAGCTAGATCTTGTGGATCTAGCATTTTCTACTCTTTCCTCTCCATCACCACTACACCCTCAACCCATTAAGCAAGCTCTGTCAATCAATGCACCTTGAAGCCCCTCTGCACCTCCCTTCCTTCCCAGCCCTCATGGTCTCTCATTGTGCGGGCAGTCCCATGTAGTAGTTACAGCCCTGGCTCTGGACCCGCAGACTGCCTGGAGTGGTATTCTTTCTCTGCCAGGAACTAGCTAGAATGGCCTGGGCAAGGTCCACACACTTTCTGGCTCAGAGGATGTTGAGGAACGGAAAGAGTTAATTATAGTAATACGTTTCCAACAGTCCCTTATTCTCTAGGAGGAGCTCGGTGAACGCTGCTGCTGCTGCTAACGACGATGAGGACACCATCTCGTTATCCAACATCGGTGGCTCCAGAACCTCCTTTCCCTACAGCAACGTTCACATTGATACCTGGGCTTCATGTCTCGGCTTGCCTCCTTTCCACCTTCCCTTCACCACCAGCATACAAACTCCCTGCTTGTCTTACGATACTACCTGTGAGACGGTTACCAAGGGCTCCCCACAAATACCCCTCAGTATAAAGCCCTGTGTACCTCTAGGAGCTTCATGCCTTTTATATTCCTGTCACTTTATGCTCCAATACAGACAAATTCCTTATGGTTTCCAGAAGACATCACGGTGTGTCTATCCAAACTTCTGTGGCATTAGAAATGTCTCTTCCTTAGAGAGATCATTCTAGACCACCATACTATGCTCTCCTTTTCCTAACCCTTGCTCTGACTTATTGTTTCCTGTAGAACATGTATATTATACATGTATTGGCATATGTATTGTTAATCTGTATCTCCTACTAGAAAGAGCACCAGAAAGACCCTTTGTCATGCTCATCACTGCATTGCTAGCATCAAGAATGGTGTCTATCTAAGGGTATCTGTTAATTAAGTATTTGTAGAAGAAAGAGCAAGGAGTATGTGAAGTAACAAGTAAAGGGACCTCTTCTACCTCTGCTTTCATAGTTTAGCCTCCCTGATATGAAAGCCTTTCCCTACCTTGTCTTCCATGAGAATTCTGATTCATACATCAAAATCTATCTCAATCACTAACTCCATTGTAAACCTTCCCTTGATTTTCAAGTTAAGGTGAAGCTCTTTGCCTTTGCTGTCTTTGTGACTTGGGCTTACAATGATCACAACATGTGCAAATATTTAGAAAGTTGTCCCATATGTCGATTTTAAGACCCCCAGGACAGAGACGGTCCTTTGATGGGGCCGGTATAGGCTTGTATTAGCATTTGTAAGACCCTCTGTAGATGGTTATTGGATTGAACTGGGTGCCCCCAGAGGTCCTCAGAGTGCTGCACTGGTGACTGACGTGTGGGGGAGGGGGCATGCCTCAATCAGAAACTCAGAGTCCCCCACATTTCAGGCAGAATCTGAGATCCATATCACTCACAGACCTTGGCCTCAGGAATAGGCTGCTCTGTTGCACAGGGATCACACAGAGCAGGTGTTAATGGTAAATTATGTTTTTGTTGGTAAATAAAATTCTGGGAAATTCATGGAAAATCAGCCCAGGCATCCAACTCACAATAGCCTGCCAATTCTGTCCACTAGACTCCTGAATCCATCCCTTCTAGGCTTTGAAAACGTTAGAGGAAACCTAGAAATTCCAAAAGAATTCCCAGGACAAAGCCATTTGCGAGCCAGAAACGTCTTTTCTCTCTTCGAATGAGACCATTCTTCTTATTTTTCTTTTTATGTCGTACATAGAAAGTGGGTGGAACAACCAGGGAAAATGAGTTTGGATGTATAAAGCCCCAGCTGAATTGGGGGATAAATATTAGTTGAGGAATTGAGTTAAGAGGAAGGGGGTTAGGGATGTGGGGAAAATAAATGGTTAAAAGTTGAACCCTTCACATTCACAGTTGGTTCCAACCAGAGATAGGAAAACCAGATATTTATTCACACCTCAACCCTTAGGTCATGGCTTAGATTATTGTTTCTAAGATTGTTCTACGCCACTTTTGTGTGGCTTCTAAAGGAACTTATGATTATACACACACACGCACACTTCCCATCCTCTATCCCCATTCTCAATTGCTTTGATCCTTGCCTTCCCTAAAATTGGTGTATATATTCTTATAGCAGACAATAGAGACTGGCCATGTTTGATATTTCCTTGCAAAAAATAAATCACTAGGATATAATCCGAAAAATGCCACCTTTCAGCCTGAGTTGGAATCACTAGAAGCAAGCTGCCATTATTCACTATCTAATTAGGAAAAGTAAATCTGGCAAGATGTGTTGGAGGACAATTTGCCAAAGCAGTGAATATTGAGAGCAGCATAGAGGCTCCCATAAAGGACAAGTTCTCACTCGAATACAAAGGGCAGAAGAAAGGCATTTCATGGAGACAGAATGGGGGAAAAGTCTCATTTTTCTCTTGCTTTCTGTTCCCTGTGAGAATCAGAGTGTGCACAAAACCATGAAAACAATGGGCCCAGCTGCAGGCGCAATAAGGCAATTTATTAGGGAGATGACATTTTTAATGAGAAACACTTGCTGGAAGAGAACAAAAGGGCTTGTTTGGTCAGAAAGATACTCTTGAATCTCTTCTGAAGTGCATGAAAAAGTAATTTCATTTACGCGTCATACCCCGAGCAGTGGAATTTCCTCAAGCTCCAGATGTTGTCCGGCACAGATGCTGAACAAATGGAATGAATGTCCTGAGAATTAAAGAAAAAAAAGAAGAAGAAGAAGAAGAAGTAGCTCAAGGGAATTTCATGAGTTTTGTGGCCAAGAAAATCATTAGCAAAATAATGAGTTCAAGAAGGAAAGGCCAACGTTGGCAATATGTTGCTAGATATACAAAATTATTCATAATCATCTGAAATCGAACAGGGAGAGTCGTTTTCAACTCAGAAAAAATAGAAATTATAGGCATGGCTGCTGGAGTTCAGACTTCCTCGTTGACTTTCTGAAAATGATTTAATGAATATTGTTTTGGCCAGATTCCCAAAATGATTAAAAGTAATATAGTTATAGCATGAGATTGGAAAATTTTAAACACCAAGATAATTACCTTATAGATGTAATTCAAAGGCTTCCAGAAAGGGCAGTGCCACCACTTCGGCTGGAATTCCCCTCTGAGGAGCACTCACACACACAGATGAGGCAGATGCAACCAGCGATAGCTTTCTCCAACAAGAAGAGCATGACCAAAGCACCTCTGTGTGCTAACTACAGGGCTGAGCAAACACAGGGTGTGCTGGACAGAGTGCCAGGAACTGTATATGGACTTCTCTGAGCCAGCTTTTCCTCCCCAGCTCTGGCAGAGGCCCGTACGAGTGGGTTTGGAAGACGTCAGATTCAAGCAACATTAGTCATGGGTACAGCTGCTGTTGAGAGGGTGCCTCTTACAGGAGTTAACAAAGATACAGGTGATGAGGCAGCAGAAAGCAAGAAGGTAGAAAAAGCCAAAAGATGGAAAAAATAATCATTACTACCTATATACTGAAAGAATCAGATGGTTCTTGGAGAGAACGCCTCTCCAAGCCTCATGATATTTGCAGTATGGTGGCCATCCTGTGATCATGGTGACAACCAGGCTTTATCACCACTTACCATGCACTAGTAACTATCTGAAGCTATGCCTAATCCTTAACTGTCACAAAGTCTTCACAAGAGCAGATACCATCATCCATCCCCCTATTTTACGGATGAGGCACCAAGCTCGGGAAGGTAAGGTAAATTGTCCCAAGTCACCCCTCCAGTTAGTGATAACTTTGGCAGTTGATAATCTGCCCATGCCTGCATTCATACTCACCACATCTGTGCCAGCCTAGGGGGAGGGAGGACTGCAAACTGGGGAGTGGGGAGGGGCAGCCACACAGGCCAGGAGTTAAGAGAACTGTCCAGGGTGTTGTAACCTAGAGCCGTTTTCTCTGGCTCTGGGAAATGGTTTTTAAATAAAAGCAGTAAATCATTTTCTATCTCTTAAGCAGATGGGTGATAAACAAAGCCCGTGAAGTCCTGCCCATAGGTATATTAACCTAGTGCTTGAAATGTGTGTGGGGATCTTGAATCTGTCAGTGAGATTGAGTAGGGATGCAGCCACCAAGGCCAAAGCTCTTCATTATCCTATATCAGGACATCACTGTTGTCTGTTTGCTGACATTACCTGGCATTGGCTCAGTAATGAGGCAGAAAATGACAAGGATCAAGAGCAATTAACATGCTCCCTGAAGATGTTTATTGCTATCTGCCTTGAAGACAGCACTGAAGGAGTTCCCAGCAGCCTTTTCCTTTTACAAGCAAAAGGCAGCCCTTCCAGTGCAGAAATCAGGTTGGCTATAAGCCAACAAGGGCGATAGTGTTTTCAAGGACAAAAGACAATCAGGGCTTTTTATCCTAGAATGACTGAATTCTGATCAGAGTTTTTGAATACAGGAAATTTGGACAAGAAATACAATTTCACTGGTCTCCAGCTACCTGGTGCTTGCAAATGGGTATAAGGCATGACCCTCGCAGAACCAAGATCCAGAAAGATCTCTTCAAACTAAAAATTGGGACTTTGTATTAGTTGGCTAATGGCTATGGAAGATATTTTATTCCATGCCATCCATGTTAGGCATTTTCCCTTTTATTCTTCCTGACAGCCCTAGAAAGGAGTTCCCATTATTCTTCCTTTGAATGTATTAGGAAATTTGGGCTCAGAACACTCGGAACAGACAATTTGTTCAAGGTTACACAGCTAGTTAGAGGAGGTCAGGTGTATTCAGCGTAGTGTGGCCATAGACAATACACAGCTAGTCAGAATTGGAGTCAAGGGTTATACCCAGGTCTGTCTGAATTCCAAGCTAGTAATCTTAACCACTTATAATAAAATTACTATCTTTCATTTATTTATTGTATGTTATATATTAGTCAAGGCTTGACCAAAATGACCAAAGAGAACAACTGCATAACGGGGCTAAGAATATGAGTTTGGGGATGGAGATTGGGATGCTTTGAGGGGGTGATATTAAATTTTGGATAAAGTAACTCTAAATCACTCCAAATAGTGCGAGCATAAAACAGGGAGAAATTTGGGCTAGTATGGCACTGAAAGGCAAGAAGTGACTACAACCTTCAAAAGAAGTTGTATCAAGGGGCACCTGGATGGCTCAGTTGGTTGAGTGCCCAACTCTCAATTCTGGCTCAGGTAATGATCTTGGGATCCTGGGATCAAGCCCTGCATTGGGATCTGTGCTCAGCAGGGAGTCTGTATGAAGATTCTCTCTCTTCTTCTCCTCTGCTCCTCCCCCTGCTTGCACACACACTCTCTCTCTAAAATAAATAAATAAATTGTAAAAAGGAGATGAAGAAGAAGAAGAAGGAGAAGGAGAAGAAGTAGTAGTTGTTGTTATTGTATCTAGATGTAGAAAACCATCAGCATTTTTCTTCACCCTTTCTTTCCTTTGTCACCTGGTCTCACCTCTGCCTCTCTCTGTGTACCCACTTTCTTCTCACTCTTTTTTCAGACCAGCGTCCCCTCACATGGCCGCCCAACACCTGTAGGGCCCCCACTTCTCAGTTCAAACACATCCAGAATGACAACAATCATAGCTTTGCAATTAGAACCACTCAGCAGAGATTTTGATTTTCTCAGCTTGAGTTTGGTTGGGTATCTTCCCAACTTTGTCCAATCCCTGCACCTGGTGGCCAAGGTCCCTTCTCTTGACATGGGGGTTTGTTATAGGCAGAAGCCATCTCTCACACTTGTGGAGCCTTTCTTCTGATTTTGAACTCACTGGGTTGGTTCATTTGAGTAGAAATCCCTAATGGTTAGGATTTGGGATTTAGAGTCAGACTGAGTAAAATGGATGGCTCTTACCACTCAGACACTTACCAGCTCCACAATTCTACAAATCACTTAATCTTGTAGAATCTCAGATTTCTCCTCCAAAAAAGGGAAACAATCATCATCATAACCTCAAAGTATTATGAAGATTCAGTGAAACCTAACCTTAACAGAGTGCCACCAAGTATTGGTTATTATTTTCTTAAGTGTTAGAAAAGTAAACTCATTGCTAACATGAACAAGGCAGGGGATATTATGCCCATTTCAGATGTGGAAACTGAGGATTCAGGGAGTTTCAGTAATTGCCTGATTTTTTCATAAATTGTAAACAATCAAACTAGAACTAGAATCAACAAACTAGAACCAGAGTGTGTGCCATATGCCGTGGCCCTCCATACAGGAAACCCCAGCAGAGAGAAATTGACTCTATAGAGGTAGAGGCAAATGATGAGAAGGGGCTGTGGATAGGATGGGTGGGCCTCTGAGCCAAATCAACTCACACTATTTCAAGATTCTATCAAAGATGAAGACTTTTTTTTTTTTTTTTGAGAGAGAGAGAGAGAGTGTACATGCACGTGCATGAGGGAGAGACAGAGAATCTTCAGCAGGCTCTACCCCCAGCACAGGGCATAGAGCCAAACACAGCGTTCAATATCACAACCCTGAGATCATGACCTAAACCAAAATTAAGAGTTGGATGCTTAACTGACTGAGCCACCCGGGTGTTCCAGAGGTGAAGACTTCTGCATGCTTTTTCTTCTTTCTCCCATTTTGAGTGTCAATATGAGCCTTAGACCATAGGCCACTGAGATGAATATCTCTGCTTTGAAAGAAAGAACCAAAACAATTACAAAGACTGGGTTAGCTATACTTCAATCAAAGAAGAATTATGAAGAATACATTTGTTTTTATGTAGGGATCAATCAATTTTTGTGCTTCATCTTTTTAAAATAGATTTGTCCTAACATAAGCTAATGATGTAGACTCAATAGCATTGAACAGACATAAGAAAATGACAGAATGAGGGTTTTTAATTCTTCAAACATTCTTTCGAGGGATTTTGCAATCAGACAATTTAAATGGAGTAGTGCTGGGCCAAGGGTGCACACACCTGTCCTCTCTCCATGGTTCCCCATTCATCCAGTGAATAATGCTGTTGGGAGCCACATGGTGTGGAGGAGAGCAAGATGAAGCAATGGATGGAAGGAAGAAAGGGGGACATGCTGAAGATATCAATTAGGTAGACACTCACCCCATACTTACAGTTCAGCACCAACCCAACAGGAAAGCAAGTTATATTTGCTATTTATGCAAAATGCTATGTCACGATTTAGCAGATGTGAGAGTCAGAAGCTATGTGGCATCATAATTAAATATATGGTCATAGCACATTAGGAGTTCTAAATACTAGACTGGTGGTAAAATGCAGGAAGTTAGGACATTTGAGGATCTAAGGTCACCTCCCTTTTGGATGGAAGGACCGATCCAAATGTCAGTGTACCAAGGATTGTGCAAATTCAGGCTGGATGTACTATGTGCCAATAGTCAAATGGGTCCAAACTGGTGGGTGGAGCAGAGCAGTAAGTAGCTTCCAGCCTGGGCAATGGTCCTTTAGCCATGCTGGGTCTGCACAGTAATAACATGAGAGTGGCCAGTGTTCTTTAGGACTAACTGGGAAACTGGGACTGGAGCCACTGGGAAGAAATTTGTAGTACAATGAGAGGTACTGAGAAAGACAGGAAACTTTGGGATAAAAGATAATATGGGTAGTAACTAGAATTACAGGTCACAAAGAAAAAAATGCAGTAAGAAAAGTATGCACCTGTATACATTGCAAATTCAAAATCCTACTGTGTTTGGGTCTGGGTGTGGCCATTGGGATGTTCTGGTCCTCCTTCTGGGTACGTGATAGGATAGCACTCCTCTGTCCCCCTTGAAGCTAGTAAAGCCATGTCACTTGCCTTGGCTAGTGAAAAGATTCAGTGATGCACATCACATCTGAATAAACCTTAGGAGCCACATTCCCCTCCCACTGTTGTGGATGGTAGATATACTTATCTCCATGGAGTGTACATCAGCTTGGGTTCCTGAGGGACAACGGTGAGCAGAATCTCTCTCTCTCATCATCTGTGTTATATCTCTAGCATAATTCAGAATTCAATTTTGTTGATTCAAATGGGTTTTGGGGAATTGTTTCGTTCCTGCAGCATAACCTACCGTATCCTGCCTGATGCTCCTACAACTTCTCATTCGTCTGGAGGTGTTTGTTTCTGAAGCACACTACAGAACTAGTGGCAAATGCCACAGCCTCAGTTGGAGACTTGATGCCAGGCAAAGGGAAGTATTCTAGCCTGTGCAGCACATCCTTATTCCTGGATTATGCTCCCTCTTCACTCATCCTGTCCTCTGCCTCTTTGTCCCCAGTCAAATTGGACTATGGCTTCAGGCTGGCTTTTTTCCACTGTGTAGTCCATAGAGCTTTCTCTCCTACATGCAGATTCTCTACAAAAAAAAAAAAAAAAAAAAAAAAGACAAGACAAGACACCTGAGAGATGCTCTCTTAACTCCAGATAGAGGAGCTCAGAGAGTCACGAGAAAAAGAGTAAATCTGATGGCTTTCTGGTTACAGCACCAGACGTGACATTCAAATAGTGGTTCAAACGCAACACGTACATTCATTTCAGGCAACGTGCGTTCTTTGGAAGAGCGCTGGATTTGGAATCAGAGAATATGGTTCCAGTGCAGAGACGATTCTTTGGTGAAGTTGTATGAACTAAAGATTCAAAACTGCTTTCTGAGGATACTTAGAAACCCCAAAGAAATAGCTGAGAGGGAAAGCTGAACAGATGAGGGTCTGTTCCTACCCCACCGTCCCAGAGCTCCTCTGCCTTTATTGTGTTTATCTAGTGTGCTTCTCGGGAAGATATTCATCATGAGAATTTTTTTTTTCTCTAGTGTTTTATGAATTAAGTATCTCACCGTCACGTGTGAGGAGCTTTTACCTGACCCTGATTCACCACTTCTCTACCCCTCTCTGGGTTGACAGAAAATGGGTTTTGGGAATTAGAACTATCTGGGTTTGAATCCCAATCATACTTTGGTTAAATTACTTAATGTGTCTTAGCCTATGAAACAAAGAAAATATTTTCTCTACAGTGTTTTTTTTTTTTAAAGATTTTATCTATTTATTTGACAGAGAGAGATCACAAGTAGACAGAGAGGCAGGCAGAGAGAGAGAGAGAGGGAAGCAGGCTCCCTGCCCAGCAGAGAGCCCGACGCGGGACTCGATCCCAGGACCCTGAGATCACGACCCGAGCCAAAGGCAGCGGCCTAACCCACTGAGCCACCCAGGCACCCCTACAGTGTTTTTTTTTTTTATATTTAAATTTATGTGATATGTGCAGCACTAAGCTGAAGCCTCATGCTCGGTAAATACTAATTTGCTTTTGTATCTTTTCTTTTAATCCCATCATTTACAGTGTGATTGGGTTCAGAGGGTCTTAGACCTGCATTTACCTCTTTCAAATAAGTAAAATTTAAAGTATTTTTCAGAAATGAGATGATTGCAAATGTACTTTCTAAGCAGATCTTTTTTTTTTTTTGCTTTTGTCTCCCATATTTATTTTTTTAATTTTTTTATTTTTTCAGCATAACAGTATTCATTATTTTTGCACCACACCCAGTGCTCCATGCAATCTGTGCCCTCTCCAATACCCACCACCTGGATCCCCCAACCTCCCACCCTCCGTCCCTTCAAAACCCTCAGATTGCTTTTCAGAGTCCATAGTTTCTCATGGTTCACCTCCCCTTCCAATTTCCCTCAACTCCCTTCTCCTCTCCATCTCCCCTTGTCCTCCATGCTATTTGTTATGCTCCACAAATAAGTGAAACCATATGATAATTGACTTTCTCTGCTTGACTTATTTCACTCAGCATAATCTCTTCCAGTCCTGTCCATGTTGCTACAAAAGTTGGGTATTCATCCTTCCTGATGGAGGCATAATACTCCATAGTGTATATGGACCACATCTTCCTTATCCATTCGTCTGTTGAAGGGCATCTTGGTTCTTTCCACAGTTTGGTGACTGTGGCCATTGCTGCTATAAACATTGGGGTACAGATGGCCCTTCTTTTCACTACATCTGTATCTTTGGGGTAAATACCCAGTAGTGTAATGGCAGGGTCATAGGGAAGCTCTATTTTGTAATTTCTTGAGGAATCTCCACACTGTTCTCCAAAGTGTCTGCACCAACTTGCATTCCCACCAACAGTGTAAGAGGGTTCCCCTTTCTCCACATCCTTTCCAACACATGTTGTTTCCTGTCTTGCTAATTTTGGCCATTCTAAGTGGTGTAAGGTGGTATCTCAATGTGGTTTTAATTTGAATCTCCCTGATGGCTAGTGATGATGAACATTTTTTCATGTGTCTGATAGCCATTTGTATGTCTTCATTGGAGAAGTGTCTGTTCATATCTTCTGCCCATTTTTTGATATGATTATCTGTTTTGTGTGTGTTGAGTTTGAGGAGTTCTTTATAGATCCTGGATATCAACCTTTTGTCTGTACTGTCATTTGCAAATATCTTCTCCCATTCTGTGGGTTGCCTCTTTGTTTTTTTGACTGTTTCCTTTGCTGTGCAGAAGCTTTTGATTTTGATAAAGTCCCAAAAGTTCATCTTCGCTTTTGTTTCCTTTGCCTTTGGAGACATATCTTGAAAGAAGTTGCTGTGGCTGATATCGAAGAGGTTACTGCCTATGTTCTCCTCTAGGATTCTGATGGATTCCTGTCTCACGTTGAGGTCTTTTATCCATTTTGAGTTTATCTTTGTGTATGGTGTAAGAGAATGGTCGAGTTTCATTCTTCTACATATAGCTGTCCAGTTTTCCCAGCACCATTTATTGAAGAGACTGTCTTTTTTCCACTGTATATTTTTTCCTGTTTTGTTGAAGATTATTTGACCATAGAGTTGAGGGTCCATATCTGGGCTCTCTACTCTGTTCTACTGGTCTATGTGTCTGTTTTTATGCCAGTACCATGCTGTCTTGGTGATCACTGCTTTGTAGTAAAACTTGAAATCAGGTAACGTGATGCCCCCAGTTTTATTTTTGTTTTGCAACATTTCCTTAGCGATTCAGGGTCTCTTCTGATTCCATACAAATTTTAGGATTATTTGCTCAACACGGGGTTGCAGATTGGATAAAACGACAAGACCCATCCATATGTCGTCTACAAGAGACCCATTTTGAACTTAAAGGTATACCCAGACTGAAAGTGAAGGGATGGAGAAGCATCTTTCATGCCAATGGGCCTCAAAAGAAGGCCGTGGTAGCAATTCTCATATCAGACAAATTAGATTTTAAACTAAAGACTGTAGTCAGAGATACAGAAGGACACTACATAATTCTTAAAGGGACTATCCACCAAGATGACCTAACAATTGTAAATATCTATGCCCCCAATATGGGAGCAGCCAATTACATAAGAAAACTGTTAATCAAGATAAAGAGTCATATTTATATGAATACATTAATAGTAGGAGATCTTAACACACCTCTCTCAGAAATAGACAGATCATCGAAGCAGAAAATCAATAAAGAAACAAGAGCATTGAATGACACACTGGACCAGATGGACCTCATAGATATATACAGAACATTCCACCCTAAAACAACAGAATACTCATTCTTCTCAAGTGCACATGGAACCTTCTCCAGAATAGACCATGTACTGGTCACAAATCAGGACTCAACCGATACCAAAAGACTGAGATTATTCCCTGCATATTCTCAGATCACAATGCTTTGAACCTGGAGCTCAATCACAAGGAAAAGTTCTGAAGGAACTCAAACACCTGGAAGCTAAAGGCCACCTTGCTTAAGAATGCTTGGATCAACCAGGAGATCAAAGAAGAACTGAAACAATTCATGGAAACCAATGAGAATGAAGACACTTCAGTCCAAAACCTATGGGATACAGCAAAGGTGGTCCTAAGGGGGAAATACATAGCCATCCAAGCCTCCCTCAAGAAAATTGAAAAATCCAGAACACACCAGCTGTCTCTACACTTTAAAGAACTGGAGAGTCAACAACAAATCAAACCAACTCCACACATAAGAAGGGAAATCATCAAGATTAGAGCAGAGATCAATGAGGTAGAAACCAGAGATACAGTAGAACGTATCAATGAAACTAGAAGCTGGTTTTTTGAAAGAATCAATAAGATCGGTAAACCATTGGCCACACTAATCCAAAAGAAAAGAGAGAAAGCCCAAATTCATAAAATTATGAATGAAAAGGGAGAGATCACAACTAACACCAAGGAAGTAGAAACAATCATCAGAAGTTATTATCAACAGTTATATGCCAATAAGCTAAGCAACCTAGATGAAATGGATGCATTCCTGGAAAGCTATAAACTCCCCAAACTGAACCAGGAAGAAATTGACAACCTGAATAGACCGATATCTAGTAACAAGATTGAAGCAGTGATCAAAAACCTCTCAAAAAACAAGAGCCCAGGACCTGATGGATTCCCTGGGGAATTCTACCAAACTTTCAAAGAAGAAATAACACCTATTCTCCTGAAGCTGTTTCAAAAAATTGAAGCAGAAGGAAAACTTCCAGACTCTTTCTATGAAGCCAGCATTACCCTGATCCCCAAACCAGGCAAAGAACCTACCAGAAAGGAGAATTTCAGACAAATATCACTGATGAATATGAATGCTAAGATTCTCAACAAGATCCTAGCACACAGGATCCAACAGCACATTAAAAAGATTATCCACCATGACAGGTGGGATTCATCCCTGGGCTACAAGGATGGTTCAACATTTGCAAATCAATCAATGTGATAGAACAAATCAATAAGAGAAGAGAGAAGAACCACATGGTCCTCTCAATTGACGCAGAAAAAGCATTTGACAAAATCCAGCATCCGTTCCTGATTAAAACGCTTAAAAGTATAGGGATAGAGGGAACATTCCTGAACTTCATAAAATCTATCTATGAAAGACCCACAGCAAATATCATCCTCAATGGGAAAAAGCTTGCAGCCTTCCCGTTGAGATCAGGAACACGACAATGATGCCCACTCTCACCACTCTTGTTCAACATAGTATTAGAAGTCCAAGCAACAGCAATCAGAAAACAAAGAGAAATAAAAGGTATCCAAATTGGCAATGAAGAAGTCAAACTCTCTCTCTTTGCAGATGACATGATTCTCTATACGGAAAACCCAAAAGACTCCACCCCCAAACTACTAGAACTCATACAGCAATTCAGTAACATGGCAGGATACAAAGTCAATGTACAGAAATCAGTGGCTTTCTTATACACTAACAATGAAAATACAGAAAGGGAAATTAAGGAATCGATTTCATTTACTATAGCACCAAGAACCATAAGATACCTGGGAATAAACCCAACCAAAGAGGTAAAGGAACTGTACTCAAGGAACTACAGAACACTCGTGAAAGAAATTGAAGAAGACACAAAAAGATGGAAGACCATTCCATGCTCTTGGATAGGAAGAATAAACATTGTTAAAATGTCTATACTGCCTAGAGCAATCTATACTTTTAATGCCATTCCAATCAAAATTCCACCGGTATTTTTCTAAGCAGAAGATCTTTAATTACTTAAGGCCCTTCTTGTTCTTTGGTGTAGGAATTAAGATACATATATATACTCCCCAGATCTCAACATCTCAGGAAATCTCATCACCCCATAACTAAGAGAGAGTCATGATATCTATTGCTTTGGGGGAAAGAGTAGTGAGGTTAGTTGTAGAAAATCTTTCAGGAGAAATTCTGATAGGAATCTCATATACCTATTTTTTTGTGTGTTGGGTATATTAGGGATGACGAGCTTAGTAGAGGAAAAAATGTGAGACTTTACATGAGCTAAAACAAAAACCCGAGTGTCTATTTCACCCATCCAAATTGTCTCGGTCTTTCACTGGCTTTGAACTACTGTACAGCTCTGTAAGCTGTAGAAAGCTGATGATACTGCAAATAATTCTTGAAAATAGATTGTGTCAAATGGAATGCAACCAAGGATTACCCTGTGGATAGACTCATTTTGCATCAATTTGTAAATTCATTTCAGAACTCCCAATTCCCTCTATGTGCCTCTGCTCTTTGAAATCCCCTTTAGACCAATTGTAACATATTACTTGTCTTTGACACGAATTGATTTTATATCTGTATAAGAGGCATGATTATACCCTCTCTTAAAAATTACCCTTTAATAGTTTTAAAGACAGTTTACTCTTCTGGCTTTGACTGGGGAAAAGGGAGAAAAAGCGAGAAAACTTTTTTTTTTAAAAATAAGGCTCTTAGCTCTACAAAGATGTTACAGACTACCATTTCCATTTCTTCGCCCCTACCAAGAATGGAAAATAGAAGCCTTGGGGAAAATATCAAGTTGGATCATTTGGTTTATAATGAAGAGGCTTGAGATCAAGAAAAGGAAGAGATTGTTATATAAAGTCTTGGGGAAAATTGTGAACTTAAAAATGTTTTAGTTTTATGTTCTTTAAAACATAACCACAGAGAGTTTACTTTGTACGTATTTGTTCCTTCTTTTGGTCCAGCCTCTAGCTGATTTTCTTACAGGATCTCACTGGACCATAGTTTTATAAATGTATTAGCAGAGGACATCTGGTTCAGCAATACTGCATGGTCCAATATGATTTCCTCAAATGAGGCAAGCAGCCAGCCTTGCTGTGGATCTTTCCATTATCTATAGTGTTTCTATTGCTCAATGATATGCAGCTGAAAGAATTGTTTGGGAGAAATGAGACCCTGGGGAGTGCAAAAGGAAAGCCAGCATTGTAAATTAAGAGACATTCATGTTCTTTCCAACCAATCAGAGTAAGAATAAACAGGGTTGTGATGGGAACACAAAAATCTGTCTGGAAAATCCAGTATATTCCCAGAAATGTCATTTTTTACCAACTAATTGATAGATGAACTAATTCTCCAGTATAGTAACTGACATGCTAATATAGAATTTCATAAAATTAAATTCATTTGTTAAGTCTTAAAGGAGATAGAAAATTTTAAACAATCACATATTTGTAAACAGAAAATGATAACAGTATATGAAAAGGAACAAAGAAATGGGATAAAAACACTCTTCAGAGAAAGAAATTGTGAATAAAGAAAAAATTTCATTACTTAAGATTTTTTTTTGTTAGAACAGAGAAAGAACAGTTGTATTCTAAATGTGATATTAGTAGAGTCCTATATTTCATTATTCCTTTTTATTTTGTATTTCCTCCAATAATCCAGGATGTTAAACTGTCTTTAAAATAACTGATCACTAGTAGCCAGTGAAAGCACATATAGTATTCTTGGGACATATTTAACATATACAGTTTGTTGACTTTGGAGACAAATATACACTTGTGAAAACATTACCACAATCTATGCTATAAACATATCAAATCCCCTCCAAAAATATTCTCCCACTTTCTTTCTTTATTATTATTATGTGTGTGTGATAAGAACTTTTCAAGTAAGATTTATCCTTTTAGCAAATTTTAAAGTTTATGATATAGTATTACTTATTATAGACAATAATGTGCACAGTGGGTCTCCAGGACTTCTGCATTCTATATAAATGAAACTTTGGACCTTTGGCTACTCCTCCCTATTATCCCCCAGCCAGTGGCAATCACTATTCTACTCTGCGTCTATGAGTTGAACTAGTTCAGATTCCTCACATACGTGGCATTAGGTAGTATTTTTCCTTTGGTGTTTGACAATCTATGTAGCATAATGCCCTCAAGTTTCATCTATGTTGTTGCAAATTTCAGGATTACCTTCTTTTTTAAGGCTGAATGAAATTCCAATGTATGTAAATACTGGATTTTGTTTATCCGTTCATCATTCCATGTCTTGGCTAATGTGAATAATGCAGCAACGCAAAATGGGAATAATGAGAATGCAAGTATCTCTTCAAAATCCTGCTTTTAATAAATTTGTATATACATTCAGAAGTGGGCTGGTGGATCACATGGGAGTTCTATGTTTAATTTGTTTGAGAAACTCCATACTGTTTTTCATAAGGACTGCACAAAATTACATGCTCACCAATAGTGTATAAGATTTCATTTTCCTCCACATCCTTGCTAACACTTCTTCTTATTTTTATTATTACTTTAGATAATAGCCATTAACAGGTTGGAGGTGACATCTCACTGGGGTTTTGATTTACATTTCCCTCATAACTAGAGATGTTGAGCTTTTTCTCATGTCTCTTGACCATTTTTATCCTTTTTTTGGGAGAAATGTCTTTTAAAGTACTTAGCCTATTTTACTCAGATTCTTATTTTGTTTGTTTTTGCTGTTGAGTTGTAGGAGTTCCTTACAAATGTTGGATGTTAACTCTTATCAGGTTTATGGCTTGTAAATATCATCTCCCATTTTGTAGATTGCCTTTTTGTTTTGTTGATGGTTACTGTGCAAAAGCTTTTTAGTTTGTTGCAATCCTACTTGTTTATTTTTGCTTTTACTGCCTGTGCTTTTGGTGTCATATTCAAGAAATTACTGCCAAGGCCCATGTCAAGAAGATATTTCCCTTTGTTTTTTTCCCCCCCAGGGGCTTTATGGTTAAAGGTCTTATGTTTAAATCTTTAATCCTTCTTTTTTTTTTTAAGAGAGTGAGTGAGAGAGCACGTGCAAGCTGGAGGGGGAGGGGCAGAGGAAGAGGAAGACAAAGAATCTTTTTTTTTTTAATTTTTAAAATTTTTCAAAAGATTTTATTTATTTGACAGAGAGAGAGAGAGAGACAGAGAGAGAGAGAGAGAGAGAGAGAGACAGAGAGAGATATCATAAGTAGGCAGAGAGGCAGTCAGAGAGAGAGCAGGAAACAGTCTCCCTGCTGAGCAGAGAGCCTGATGTGGGGCTTGATCCAAGGACAGAGACCATGACCTGAACCGAAGGCAGAGGTTTAACCCACTGAGCCACCCAGGTGCCCCAAGACAAAGAATCTTAAACAGCCTCCAGCTCCATGCCCAGCAAGGAGCCCAAAGCAGGGTTTGATCTCAGGACCCTGAGATCAAGAGTTGGGTGCTTAACCAACTGAGCTATCTGGGTGCCCCTTTAATCCAGCTTTGAGTTGATTTTTATGTATCGTGTAAGTTAAGGGTCCAATTTTCATCCCTTTGCATGTGGTTATCCAGTTTTCTTTACACCACTTACAGAAGAGACTCTTTTTTCCCTGTGGTGTGTTCTTGGCACCCTTGTTGAAGATCAGTTGGCTCTATGCACATAGGCTTTTTTTTTCCTGGGCTCTCTTGTCTTGTTCCATTTGTTCTTTTTATGTTAACATAAATGGGATTGTTTTCTTAATTTCCTCTTGGACAGTTTGTTGTTAGTGTATAGAAATGCACGTATTGCCTGGAGCACTGGGTGTGGTGTGTAAACAATGAATTCTGGAACACTGAAAAGAAATTTTTAAAAAATAGATAAAAATTTTGAAAAAGGAAAAATGTCACTGACTTTAACGTAATGATTTGTAGCTTATAACATTACTGAATTTGCTATTACTGCTAACAGATTTTTGTGTATGGAGTTTTTATGGTTTTCTAAATAAAAATCATGTCATCTGCAAACAGAGATAATTTTACTTCTTTCTTTCTAATTCAGCTGCTTTTTCTTTCTTTCTCTTGCCTAAGTGCTCTGGCTAGGACTTCCAGAGCAATGTTGACTAGAAGTGGCAAGAGTGGGCATCCTTCCCTTGTTCCAGATCTTAGAGGAAAAAGCGTTTCACCACTGAGTATAAAATTAGCTGTATTTCACATATTGCCTTTATTGTGCTGAGGTAAGTTCCCTCTCTACCTAATTTGCTGGGAATTTTTAACATTACGGAGTGTTAAATTTTGTCCAATACTTTTTCTGTATCTATTAAGTTGATCATGTGATTTTTATCCTTTATTCTGTTAATGTGGTGTATTACATTGATTCATATATGTTGAACTATCCTTGCTTCCCAGGGATAAATCCCACTTGGCCATGGTGTATGATACTTTTTTGTTTTGTTTTATTTTATTTAAATTGAAGTTAGTTAACATATAGTGTATTATTAATTTCAGTGGCCTATAACACCCGGTGCTCATTACATCAAGTTCCCTCTTTAATACTTATCACTACCCCATCCCCCCACTAACCTGCCCTCCGGCAACCCTCAGTTTGTTCTCTATAGTTAAGAGTCTCTTAAGGTTTGTCTCCCTCTCTGTTTTTAATCTCATTTTATCTTTCCTTCCTTTCCCCAGTGTTCATCAGTTTCGTTTCTTAAATTCCACATATGAGTAAAATCATATGGTATTTTTCGTTCTTTGACTGACTTATTTTGCTTAGCATAATACACTCTAGTTCCATCCATGTTGTTGCTAGTGGCAAGATTTCATTCTCTTTGATGGCTGAATAATATTCCAGTGTGTGTGTGTGTGTGTGTGTGTGTGTGTGTGCACATGTGTGTGTGTGTGTGTGTGTGTGTTTGTGTGTGTGTGTGTGAATATATATATATACCACATCTTCTTTATCCACTCATCCATCAGTGGACATTTGGGTTCTTTCCATATTTTGGCTACTGTGGACTTTGCAGCTATAAACAATGGGGTGCGTGTGCCCCTTCAAATCACTGTTTTTGTATCCTTTGGATAAATACCTGGTAGTGAAATTTCTGGGTCATAGGGTAGCTCTATTTTTAACTTTTTGAGGAACCCCCATACTGTTTTCCAGAGTGGCTACACCAGCTAGCTTTCATTCCCACCAGCAGTGTAGGAGGATTCCCCTTTCTTCACATCCTCTCCAACATCTGTTGTTCCCCGAGCTGTTAATTTTAGTCATTCTGACCACTGTGAGATGGGCATCTCAATGTGATTTTGATTTGTATTTCCCTGATAATGAGTGATGTTGAGCATTTAGAATGTATGATCCTTCTAACGTGCTCTTGAATTTGTTTTGCTAGCACTCTGTTGAGGATTTTTGTATCTATGTTCACCAGGAATATTGGCCTAAGGTTTAGTTTTCTCATAATGTGTTTATCTGGATTTGGTAGTTGAGTGCTCCTAGAGTCTACACCTCCCCAGTGGTAACAACCGTGTTTTACCATCTTGTCAAGAATGTCATTATATTCTCATGTGCCCACGTGCTATCATTTGTAAAACTTGATTTAACTATTGAGCCCTTTCACACTGCCATCATCCTGCAGTTGACACGGGCTAAATATAAATGTTAATAAAAAGTGCTTTACTGGTAACATTACAAACCCTGACCATCATCTTCCAGTGAGCCAATTAATGATGCCTGATACTCATTCATTCCCCTGCTCCTCTGCTCTCCCACTGCCTCTTTCCCCAGGTATATCAGACCTGATCCTCTCTCCTCAAACCCCAACAGGTTTGATCATTCTTAACTCTCAAATAATGACATGCCTCCTATTTTTTGGAGTAAAAAGATGGTCAGAGGATAACCTCTGTACATGCGTTGCCACCATCCCTGCCCATCTGTGCCCAAATCCCTCAGACCCAGCTTTTCTGTTACTCTGGATGAAAATGTCTGTGCTCTTAGCAAAAGCCAAATTTTCACAAAAATAAAGACATTACTCTCACATCTTTCTCTACCATTAGCACAGAAATTTAATTTTACTTCTCCTACCCTGCTTCTCTCTTCTGTGACTGTGCCATTCCTCTGCCCCCCTCTATAATAATACTTAAACTTTCATCTATACTTGTCCTTTCTAATTTCTTCATCCCGTTATATCCTGAATTCATTGCATTCAGGTTTTTGTCCCCAAAACTCCACTGAAAATGCTCTTGTCAAGGTCATTAACCAACATGGGTTGGTTAATTTTCATTCCTTATCTTACCTGGCCTATGTCCTACTTGACAATATCCATCATTGTCTGCTCCTTCAGCTCTGTTAGTCTTTTTTCTACTGTTTCTCTTTCTGCCTCCCTGTCTGCTCCCTTGAGTGAATTCATTCATTCCCTGACTTTAGATTTAATCAAGGTGTCACTGTGACTCAGTTTCTGGTGAAGCCCTCTTTCTGGCTTCCGGATGGTCACCTTCTCACTATGTCTTCACATGGCCTTTCCTTGGTGTGTCCCTCTGGAGAGAGCTCTCTCTCTCTCCCTCTCCCTTTTCTTATAAGGCCAGCATTCCTATTGGATTAGGACCCCATCTTTATGACCTTGTTTAACCTTAATTACCTCATAAACACCCTCTCTCCACAATTGTCACATTGGAAATCAGAACTTCAATGTATGAATTTGAGGAGGACACACTTTGATCCTTAGCAGGGGCATCCAATCCCAGACATGCCCTGCTACCTGAAATCCAACCAAGAGTTGACTGCCCCACTGCCAACGCCTTTCGCAGGGACTGAAGGAACAAATATTTGTATGCTGGGACTTAGTAGTAGAAACCGAGTGAGACTTTCTGAGCTGTAGAGCTATGAGGAAAATGATTTGGATTGCCAGAGTCAGAAACTATAGGTACATGTGCCACCTCACCATAGAGCTCTGACCTCTGGTTTTCTATTCTGGGCAGGACTCTGGAGGTCAGCTGCTAGACCTGTAACAACTGAAATGCTGTGACAGGAGGAAGAGTCGCTTGGAGCTGCTCAAGAACCTTCCAGCGAACAGCCAGGACCATCATCCTTCTAGCTGACACACACACAATTCCAACCATAACAAATACCCTTTCAGTTAAAAGTAATAAATCTTCTTTTGTTTAAGAAAGAGTCCTTCGGGATTTCTGCTTTTGCTCTCAGCAAACTCATATGAGGAAAATTGAATCCACATGGCCTGGAGAGCAGGAGATAGGCTAAGTAATTTGATGGGAACTGATCGCCTAGCAGCCAGGCTAACGATAGGAAAAGAGGCTTGGTTTTTGTTCTGGAAGCTCTTTGGTTTGTCAGGTCCACTGAAGACCCAAGGGTTATCCACTCTTCTCTTTCTGAGCTTGTTTCCTAGGCCTTGCCATGCTTGCTTCCCAGAGCCACCAGTCCTGTGATTAATTATCCCAGGGTCTCATTCTTAGTTGGCGAATACCTCATCTCAAATGTCCGCCACTCAAGGTGTAATATGTCTATCCTTCACAAAAGAGGGAGATAAGACTCTATTGAATTGACTTTCTAATAATTGGTAAACAGAAAAAACATATACTAGCGTGTAAGTAAATACATATGAATATACATTTGTTTTAACCAAAGACCACTACTTCCTGTTCCATAAGTCATACATTATGTGTATTTTATTTTTCTCACTTATAAACTTGACCTACCTTTGGATTATCATTAAATATTAAGTCCAATTCTCCTGTCTTCCATCAGTACATCAAAATGATTAAGTGCAAGACATCTACACTGTTCTAGGAGGTCACAGTCTCTACTGCTTTATGATCGTTGGACAATTTACTTAACATCACCACATCTATAAACCATACACCATAAACAGTATTAACTATCCAAGAACTAGATGTATTTCATACACAGCAATCATCATGATGCCTGCTATGTAGTAAATGCTCAGTAAATGTTACTATTTTCACATCTCCATGAATTCATTTCAGAGCTAGGAAATGGGGATGGTATTTATATTTACATCACAGATTGCTGTATGATTCCACGAGTGTCTGCACACATACAAGCATCTAAAATGTTTTCTGATTATAATATATTCCATAAGAACTAGACATTATTCTTTTCATACCTCACCTTATGCTCAGCTAACCAATTCATTTGTGGGTTTTTTTGTGTTTTGTTTTGTTTTGCATTCCCTGTTTCTCTTAAACAATTACAAAAAAAAAGTGTTTTCTGTAGTTAAAGGGCCACACTTGTTTCTGTTCCCAGGTCTCTTTAAGGCAATGAATAACAAACATAAGTGTTACTGACTAATGATAGGAATGAACACTTTTTGCTCGGGGCATAATTTGAAAGAATATCCCCTGTGTCTAGCCTCAACTTCTACTCCCAAATGCTTAAATTGAGTACTGCTTCTCTTAGAGAAACAGATTATATTAAAATTAAAATGAATTTCCATGGCTTGAGGACTATATATATATAACTTTTTGAAATAGATATATATTTGAAATATATATCTATTTCAAAAAGTAAAAGGGTTTTCATGAAAAGAGTTTTAGGGTACCTCAAGAGCAAGAATCAACTTTATTTAATCTTTCCAATTTAGCTGGCTTTGTATTACTAATTTTTGGATACTGTGACCAATTGGTTTTAAATTCACGAAGCGAAGGGAGGCAAATTGGTTATTGTTTCTACTGGAAGGCAAATATGGCAGGATTGACTAAAATTGACAGATGGATTCTATTAAATTTACAAGTCCAAGTGAAACTGGCTATTACAATGGAAAACCTTATTAGCTTGAATCATAAATGATATTTTCATCAACCATGGATGAAGAGGAATTTAGAACGTAAATCATCTTAAAGGACTATCATTTCAAGAGCCATGGACTGGTGCATTTAAAACATCTATGCTAGACGTGTCTCCCACAGACAAACTAAAATATTTGAATCATCTTGCTTGTCTCCTTTTTCTGAATTCCTTGCCTTGATTGGCAGACTTAGGGAAAGGTGGTGACTAGTCTGTCATATCCTCTACAAAGTCAAGGCAAGGGCTATGTTTCACCAAAACCATGGTCTTTACAAAGTAGAGTCAAGTAGAAAATGAAAGTCAGTAAGTTAAAGGGGGAAGTATGAATGGGTCACTCAATTTGACAGATGGGCCAGAAAAGGCGTCAATATTTAATCCTAAAATACAGAGCCAGGGGTGATATATTTAGGGAGCTAAAGAAGCAGAGAGCTACATTTCAGGCAGGAAGGCTGGGAGAGATGAAATGCAAGATGTACTATTGCCTGGTGTTGTGCGTATCTCTTCCATGCTTATTGAACCAGAAATGGAACCAAGAGCAGCTTGTAACTAGAACCTTCCAAATGGTGGACACCATGTATTCATGTTCTAACCAGAAACCGTAATCTCTTAATTATGTTCAGTTCTATTGCAAATACTAAGAATTGACCACAGAGACAAACAGAAAGGAAAAAATATGTAAAATTATATGTATTGGTAATAACCACTCCTGTCATCTATGTTTTCGGAAATCCTACATTTCACAAACTACCCAGTATCTGAATGGTATGTAGCACATGGGTAATGACAAGTTATAGATGGTAGGAATGAGTGAGTTATCAGTGCTAATGGACAGGCCATTATTTTTATTATGCAATTATTATTATCTCATTGTGGGTAGGAAGTATATTCTAGGAGCTTTGCATAAAACACAGTATATGCCAAATAAATATGTATAAATTATATAACAAATCAAATTTTTAAGACCGTATTTTTTTTTAAAGATTTTTATTGACTTATTTGACAGACAGAGATCACAAGTAGGCAGAGAGGCAGGCAGAGAGAGAGGAGGGGAAGCAGGCTCCCTGCTGAGCAGAGAGCCCAATGCGGGGCTCGATCCCAGGACCCTGGGATCATGACCTGAGCCCAAGGCAGAGGCTTTTACCCACTGAGCCACCCAGGTGCCCCAAGACCGTATTTTAAATATATTATTATGGTTATCTAATATAAGATGATTTCTGTTTCTCATTATAGTCGATCCATAAACCTATGTGTGGGGGACTCAGAGAGAGTAACTTCTGGCACACCAAAGACTTTTGTGGTCTTTGTTGGCTTGGCCTGGAGAAGGTTTTTCTGACTTGACATGAGAAAATGTTCATGAAAACGACAACAGTAATATGAGCCCATGACTGAGTGAGGTTCCCATGTATAGGAAAGAGACATAATAAAAGAGTGACAAGTAATACAGGAAACTGAATTAATTGATTATATTCATATGGGACAGGGTAAGAACTAAATTTATTTGGAAAAATTCAAATTTTAGTGATAGCCAAGAAACTAAACACTTAGCCATTAACTTTCCATTGTGATTTTTAAAATTCCTTAGTTATGTACAAATATCCCGTTAGCCTAAAACTATTTTTCTCCCCATTTCTTAATAGAAACCTGGATTTTTCATGAACCCTTAGGATCACTACTTTTTGGGTAGGATGAAGTAAAGAGGGAGAAGGACTTTCTTCTCATTTCTGAGTCTTATTTCCAGACCACCGAACTTCCTGGTCTTTCTCCTTGTCCATACTTAAGGCTCACTATCTTTATCTTACTGCTGGCTCATTTTCTAGTACAAACCACTTTTACCAAATAAATTTAAGCAATAGAGTCTTCATGCTGACTTTTCCCTTTTCATCAGGACTCCGGATTTAACACCTACATTTGAAAACCCATGGGATTCTTTGACTTCATTATTCCTTCACCCTGTCCCATGAATTTTGTTTCCCACCATTTTCAACATATACTCAATACTCTGGATGTGTAATTCTCCTAACCATCCTGAAAACATACATGCTCAGTTCTTAAAATTAAAAAAAAAAATTGTACATCTGTCTATACCTGTATGAAGAATCTTTATGTAGTTTTGGAAAATAATAAGCCAAAATAAATCCTCCCCCCAAAAGAAGTTACCAGATCATTTGTATAGTCTTTACCCATGAGAAAGCGGTAAGGTTTCTCTTCCAAAGGCTGAGCTGTAAAACCTTGCTTTTTGGATACAATAGCACTGGGAGGTGGGGGGGTGCACCATTTAGGGCTATAAGCTTCAAGTTGAGCTCAGCCTATCTTTAATGTCTCCATCTCTGACTGGACAAGTCCATCTGTCCATCTTCTCCCGAGTACTTCCTGCCTTTTAAAATTCTCTTGTTATCTTTTATTTCATGTTATGCATAATGACTCACTCAGAACAATTCTCATTCATCAATTATCTTCCTATTCACCCTCTCCGCAGTCTCTCAAAAACCCTTATTTTGCTTTCATCAGTAATTCTACAGTGATGTATATAATACATATCCAACCCTTCCTGGAGGAAACTCGCTAGCCTACAGATCGAGCACCCAGCTCTGTGGAGTACAGACCATTTCCAGTGTTTAACTCTATTTACATAGCTGACATCTTTAAACTTACGTGTAAAGCTACAACAACCTTTTGGAAAAAATTTTTTTTCAATTACCTACAGCTCATAAAGTTATCATAATAATAACCCTAAATAATAATGTTTATATAAGGATTCCTTAACTTCAGAGGAGCTCAGAATTGTCAAATAAGTTGTAAGTACTGCTTGTTACACAACAGGCAATACATCTATTTGTTGAATATCAACACAAATAAATCAATGAAATGCATTATCATGATGAGAAGATTCCAAATAAAGCCCACCTCTTTCTATTTTCTATGAGGATATTATTTCAAAACAATTCAAAACTGACAGTATTATATGTAGCGTACTTTGACTTCGACTTGCAATCATACTCATGTATATTAACTTCCTCACAAGTTCCAAAAGAACGACATCTTCACCAATTTGGTAGACAAAATAATGCCACTTATCTTTTATTTCTTTTTTGTTCTTTTAATTACTTAAATCAGTAACCAAAGACAATGATCATAAGTCATTGGTGAACATTCTTCCAGAATTCTTTATGCTTATGTAGACACATAGATATGTAGAAAAATAATTTTATATAAATGGGAGTATGTCACATGCAGTATTTTTTTTAAAGATTTTATTTATTTATTTGACAGACAGAGATCACAAGTAGGCAGAGAGAGAGAGGAGGAAGCAGGCTCCCTGCTGAGCAGAGAGCCCAATGCAGGGCTCAATCCGAGGACCCTGGGATCATGACTTGAGTGGAAGCTGCCTTCCTCAGCTTTAACCCACTGAGCCACCCAGGCACCCCTGTCACATGCAGTATTTTATAACATTTTAAAATTATTTTAAAATAAAAATATTTTAAAATTATTTAAAATTATAAAAGTATTTTATAACATTTAAAATTATTTTAAAATTATAACATTTTAAAATTATGTACAATTTTATAACATATTAAAATTCTTTTATAACATTTAAAATTATTTTAAAATTATAACAATTTAAAATTATTTTTAAAATTTTAAAATTTAATATTTAAAATTAAAATCATTTATCTAAACTGAAAAAAAAAAAAAAACCAAAACCTGTTCACTCATTTCTTCCACTCCTTACTCCCCACCTCTGGCAACCACCAATCTGTTCTTTCAACTCATGAACTTGTTTGGGTGTTGTTTTTTAGATTTCACATATAAGTGCGATAATATGATGTTTATCTTTCTCTGTTTAACTTATCTCACTTAGCATAATGCCCTCTGGTCTGTCGTGTTGTTGCAGATGGCAAGATTTCATTATTTTTATAGCTGAATAATATGCCATTATAGATAAATAGATAAAATATTTCATATATTATATATAGTATTATATATGCATAACAATTTCATTATTCAGCCATTCATAGATGGACACTTTGTTTTGGTATCTTGGCTATAGTAAGTAATTGACAAGGGGCTGCACATATCTTTCTGAGTTGATGTCTTCATTTTCTTCAGATAAATATCCAGAAGTGGGATTATTGGATCATATAATATTTCCATTTTTAAGTTTTTGAGGAAACTTTGTACTGTTTTCCAGAGTGGCTGCACCAATTTGCATTTCCACCAAGAGTGCTCAATCATTCCCTTTCCTCACATCCAGTCCAACACTTGTGATTTCCTGTCTTTTTGATAAGAGTCGTTCTAACAGATGTGAGGTGACATCTCACTGTGGTTTTGATATGCATTTCCCTAATGATTAGTGATGCATCTTTTCAGGTACTTGTTGTCCGTCTGGATGTGGTCTTTGGAAAAATGATTATTCAGATCTTCTGCCCTTTTTTTAATTGGATTGTCTGGTTTTTTAAATGTATATATTTTGGATTTTATTGCATAAATATGTAGACAAATACAGAAGACCTGACAAAAATATTTTTCTTATTTCTTATCTTAATTCTTTAAAATTGTATAAAGCACAAATATAACACTATATTGTTGATTTTTAGCATATATGGACATAATAGATATGACAATAATAACACAAGGGAAAGTAGAAAAACAGGAGATATAGGAGAGCAAGATTACTATATTTTATCAGAAATAAGTTATTATTATTATTTTTAAGGAGATTGTGAGAAGATGTATACTGTAATCCCTAGCATATCCACTAAGAAAATAGCTAAAAAATATAGTTGAAAAAAATCAAGACAGAAATTAAAAGGATATGCTAAAAATATTTAACCCAAATACAAGAACCAGGGGAACAAAATAAAAACATGAGATAAACAGAAAACAAGCAGCAAAATGGCAGATGTGAATCTAACCATGCCAATCATTCCATTAAATGTAAAAGTAATAAGCATTGCACTTAAAAAGAGACAAATCTTTAAATTTAAAAAATATAGATAGAAAGTAAAATGATGGGAAAAGATAAACCATACAAACAGTAGCCTTGAGAACACTGAAGTGGCTGTGTTAATATCACATTTTAAAAAAATCTTTAAAATAAGAAATATTACTAGAGCCAAAGAGAGGTATTTTAAAATAAGAAAAGCCGCAATACGTTAAGATGATTAAAAAAAAATTATAAATGCATACGAACCTAACCACTGAACTCTAAAATACATGGAAAAAAAATTTGAAAAGGGAATTAGGCAAATTAGCAATAACAGTTGGAGAGTTATTACCTTAATCTCAGCAATTGATCAAAGAGCTGGACAGGAAATCAGCTGGCTAAAGATTCCACATTATCAACTAACTTCCTTAACTAACATATGCAGAAATAACAGTTGGAGAGTTATTACCTTAATCTCAGCAATTGATCAAAGAGCTGGACAGGAAATCAGCTGGCTAAAGATTCCACATTATCAACTAACTTCCTTAACTAACATATGCAGAACGCTCCACCAGATGACCGCGGAACACACAGTGTTCCTAAGTGCATACGGAATGTTTTTTCAGCCTAGAGAAGCTATCACAAAATAACTTTCAATACATTTAAAACAACTGACATACAAAGTATCTTCTCTGATCCACAATTAAAGATCCATAACAGAACAAAATCTGGAAAATCACTAAAAGTTTGCAAAACGAACAAAAACCTAAATAACACATGGGTAAAGGAAGAAATCACAAAGGAAATGTAAAGATGTGTTTAAGGGACTAAACTGATACCTCATTATATTAGAATTTATGGAACTCAAGTAAATAGTGCTTTGAGGGAAATGTGTGTCTTTAAACATCTATGTCTGAGAAAAAGATAGTTTTCAAGCCAATAAACCAAGCTTTACCTTAAGAATCTGAAAAAGAACTGATTAAAAGCAAAAAACAAACAAACAAAAAAAAACAAAACGCACTCGAGAGAGTAGAAGGAAAGAACTAGTAAAGACCAAAGTAAAACTCAGTGAGACAGAAAACAGAGTAGATAAAATCTATAAAATCAAAAGTTAAATCAACAAAATTGACCAACTTTTAGCTAGGCTGATCAAGAAAGTAAGAGAAAAAACACAGTTTACCAAAATCTTCAATGAAATCTCTTTCATTTTAAGACATCGTCACTGCCTTACAAAAATTAGAAGTATAATAAAGGAATACTTTTTAAAAAACGATTTTATTTATGTATTTGAGAGAGAGAGCACAAGTGGGGGAGAGGCAGAGAGAGAAGAAGTGGACTCCCCGCTGAGTACAGAGCCCTACTTAAGGCTCCATCCTGGGATCCAGGATCATGACCTGAGCGGAAAGACACTTAACCGATGGAGCTACCCAGTCACCCCTAATAAGGGAATATTATGAACACATTTGTTACACAAAATTAGATAACTTAGATGAAATGAACAAGTTCCTACAAAGATACAAATTATTAAATTGACTCCAGTAAATTTTAAAGGTCTAAATAGATCTCTGCAAGTAAAGAAATTTAATTAGCAATTAAAATGTGTCCCACGGGACCATAGGTGGTTCAGTCAATTAATCATCTGACTCTTGATTTTGGCTCAGGCCCTGATCTACTGAAATCAAGCCCTGCTTCAGGCTCAAGCCCAAGGTCACATGGTTTCACTGGTGAATTCTATCAAATATCGAAAGAAGAAATAATGCCAAGCTTTCACAAAGACTTTGTAGATATTAGAAGAGAAGAGTACTTCCCAACTCATACTATGATACCAGTATAATATTTTTAAATTTATATTTATATTTATTTATATTAAATCATTTATATTATATTACATTATAACATATGTAATATAATATTGTATATATTTTATATTTATATTTATATTAAATCATTTATATTATATTTATATTTATTTATAAAATAAAATTTTATATTAAATATTTATATTTATATTTGATGATTTATAGTAAATAATTTATAAATATAAATGATTTATATTATATATAATATATATTATATTTATATTAAATCATTTATAAATGATTTATATTAAATCATTTATATTATATATATTATATATAATATATATATTATAAAAATCATTTATATTAAATGATTTGTCTTTAATTATGGGAGTAAGGGAAAGATGTTCATACACATCACTTCCATTCAACACCATAAAACAACAACAAGAACAAAAAGAATTTGAAGGTATCTGGTTCATAAGGAAGGAGAAAATTGTCTTTGTTCAAAGATAACGTGATTCTACAAGTAGAACATCGTAAGGAAGCTACTGGAAAAAACTGTTAGAATGTGTAAACAAGTGCAGGAAAGTTACAGAATACCAGGTCAATTTATATTAAAAAAATTGTATTTCTATATGTTAGCAATACACAATCCAAAAATTAAATGAGATAAAAAATGCCACTTACAGTAAAACCAAAACTATCATTTAGGTATAGGTTTAACAAAAGAAGTGTAAGACGTGTATGCTGGAAACCCAAAACATTGCTCCGAGGAATGAAAGATCTGGATAAAGAGAGAGACAGTCTGTGTTCATGGACTGGGAGGCTCAGTATTTTAAGATGGCCACTCTCTCCAAATCGATCAATATATGTAATGGCATCTCTGTCAAACATCAGAAGGTATCTTTATAGGACTGTGTAAGGCCATCCTGAAATTCATAGGAAACATTAGGTCCTTTTCCTTTGGACATGTCTGCATCAGCCCCTGAGCGCTCTGTAACTTTCCAGCACGGCAAAACAATCCAGGCTCAAACCATACTATTACCAAGCCTGAACTCAGTCATTTCTCCATGTATCCCTGGTTGGTCGCAGTAGCTAATGGTGTTCTTTATCAATTCCCCACCACATCCAATTAGAACTCTAAAGAGTGCTGGGTCTATAATAAATACTTCCCATAAGTGCTGCTGAGATGAAATCGCATCATAATCATCTGGGTGCAACATCTGGGTCCTACAATAAATGTGCCCGTGAACCAAAAGCAACATTTGGAGAGGATTTTGACTCTGGCAGGTGTTGCTTCGTCGGGAGGCATTTGTAGGTCAACTGCATAGTCAGATTCGCTCTCTCCAGCTGTAAAAATAATTACCTGCTTCCTGAGAATTCTGGGAAAGTTAATTTGCTAATGCCTTTAAAGAGGTTTGAAGATCAAAAGTTCTATGCATATGCTAATATTATTATCTGAAATGGTGCTTTTCCTCTCAACTAAATCTACGATAACTGAATAGTGGCATCACTGTGAAACCATAGACACCTCACCACCATTTGAAGGCCCACACAGGACACATCCGAAGGGTGACCCAGCTCAGGAACATGTGAGAAGCAGGATGGGACGAGAGATTCCCTGATTCTCAAAATCCCGGTGTGCATTTTGTTGAAACCGATATTTATTGACTCTCCACCATGCCTACATGCGATGTGGAAAGTACTGGGCTTGGCCCCAATTTGACTCGATTTCTCTATTATAAATTTTGAACTTGGGGAAAAGAAAATCTCTCTCTGGGCCCGTGAAAATGTGCAACAGACATAATTTTGTCATGTTGAAGAGAAGCTATAAGTGGCAATGAAGAGACCTGGGTTCAAGTTCTGCTAATAATGAAGTCTGACCCTGGGTGAGGCGAGTTATCCCCTGTGACTCTGGCCATCAGTCACACCCACAGGTGGCAAGGCTGTGGCTCCGGTTGTGTATGGTTTTGGCGATGTATGAACAATGTTGAATCATAGTGATGGTCAGGATATAATGAGCGGTCCAGGGAGAGGGTGATGGGAATGAGTGCGTTATAAGGGGTAACGCTTGTCGCCCTCTATGAGTGGCTCTTCAGTTTTCAACCTCTAGAGCCTTGAGAATAGGTATACAATGGAGATTTGGGGCCACCGAAGTCTTGCAGAGGCTTTACAAAGGCAGCTGTAGGGGACCTCTGGGTGGCTCAGTCATTACACATCTGCCTCTGATTCAGGTTGCGATCCCAGGTTCCTGAGGTTGAGCCCCACATCGGGCTCCCCACTCATTACAGAGCCAGCGTCTCCCTCTGCCTGTTGCTCCCCCTGCTTGTGCTCTCTTTCTCTCTCTGTCAAATAAATAAATAAAACCTTTACCAAAAACAAAGCAAAACAAAAAACAAAGGCAGCTGCAGGAATTCTGCCCTTCTTTTTGTGCATGTCTCTTTTGCAATGGGATGTTTCCTCTTCCCGGGAATCTGTGCTCACTCTGGCCCTGCTGAGACTGAGAGAATGCATTTCAGGAATACTGTATGACACCCAGGCCTCTGGTTTAAGAGGCTTTGTGGCTTCTGTTCTCATGTGTTGGTCTCTGAGACAACTGTGGTGTGAGAAAAGTCCAGAAGGAAAGACTGCATGCTAGGGGTTCAGCCATCTGGGCCAACCCTGCCACATCCCGGGCTGAGCCCCTGGTCAGGAGTGAACCCTCGCAGCACCAGCAGAGGAAACCACCAGGCCGACCCACAAACTCATGAGAAATGACAATTCGCTGTTAAGGCTGGAGGGGTGGAAGCAGAAAACTGAGACCCAGTGTCTCTAACAGAAATATTTAGGAAACAGTTACTACGGGTCACACATCTATTCAATGCCATATTCAAGTCCTTTCTGGGTAAAAAACTCATGGACTCCCCTTAACAATCCTGTGGGTTAAGTACCATGCTTACTTCTATATAACAGATGGGAAACTGAGTCAGACAAGGCTTAAAAAGTGGCCAGTGCTTGTACATGTACTAAGCAGTACAGCAAGAAATCAATCCCATAGAGTTTGGGCTCTATGTCTGAGTCCCTATGCAATGCCCTGTACTGTGAGCATTCTTCCCAGTGGTTTGCAGGATCCCTCTGGTTTCTGAATTTGTACAGGTGGAATTAGGCATATATAGCAATAACCTTTCTATAAGGCTGTCCAGCAGTCTCATGTTAAGAAAAAGAAACAAGCCATTAAACTTTCTTTCAGAAGGCTGTTGAACTGCGGGTGTATTTTTAAAATGTTGGAAAGCCATTATCCAACCTGAGTAGCCATTCTCAATGCGCACCGCAGTGAGGAAAAGTTGTGGAAATGTAGGGTCCAGAAATGTGTTTGAGGGCGTCTGGATGGCTCAGTCTGTTAAGTTTCTGCCTTCGGCTCAGGTCATGATCCCGGAGCTCTGAGATCGAGCCCCATGTCGGGCTCTCTGCTCAGTGGGGAGTTTGCTTCTTCTTCTCCCTCTTCCCCTCCACCTGCTCCTTCTTTTTCTCAAAAAAGTGAATAAAATATCTTTAAAACTTTTTTAAAAAATGTGTTTGAAAGTGCAGAATAGCGATGAGCCGGTAAAGCTGGAAACAGCCAAGCATTTTTGCAATGTACAGACCAAAGAGGGAGTCAAGGCTGTAATGTGATCAGATCCGACAAGAGTACAAATGAAGTGCCAAAAGCAATTACCTTCTATACTCGGGCAGATAAACAATCATCTGCCCTCAGTATCAGATCCAGGCAATCAAGAAAAGAAGGTACTGAAGGAAATATGGCCCTACAGTGTCAAATCCGGACGACCAGTTTCTTTCTTAAGGAAGGAACAAAGCTCCTGATAATGAAGGAAAACCATGTTGGGTTGGAGATCATTGTAATGAGCAATATCTTCGTCTTTGTTGAAATAGCCATGAATATCATCTTACATAAAGTGGGAAACGTAATTATAGAATTAATCTGGATTGGAAATGCAAAGAAGCTAAAGTAAAGATTGGCCTATTTGTGTACCGTTCTGTCATTTATTGATGGGAGTTAATAATCCTGAGGTGTTTTTGTGATCTCTATAATGTCTTTTTATTTTAACATAATAGAGGAACATTCATTGAAGGCAATCTGAACTTTTCAAGGAATTTCCTTGCTTGTGGATTATTTTTTTTTAATTTTTGAGGTGAGCCAAACTTGAACCCAGAGAGTCTGACTCCCTCACTTTTCTTTTTTTTTTTTTAAAGGATCTTATTTATTTCTTTGAGAGAGACAGAGAGAGCATGAACAGGGACAGAGGGAGAAGGAGAAGCAGACTCTCCCCTGAGCAGGGAGCCTGACACGGGGCTTGATCCCAGGACCCTGGGATCATGACCTGAGCCAAAGGCAGATGCTTAACTGACTGAGCCACCCAAGTGACCCTTGGTTGTGGATTTTTAAATTCTCACCATTGAAGGTTCTGCTTTAAAGATTGAAAACACTTCCAAAGATTGAAGTCAAAGAATTGAGTAAAAAATAGATGTACCAGCAAGAATATTTCTAGCCTACTATATACACTGCAATTCTGCATAGTAATCCTAAGGGAATCTTCCAGATTCTCTATGTGAATATGGCTGTGGAAAGATAACCTCCAGCTCAGAAAGGATTCTGAGTATGGCAGGAACTCCAGTAATTCCATAAGAATCTTATAAAATGTAAGTGTCAAGGTAAATACTAGAAGAAGTGCTTAAAATTAATAGCAGCCAGAGTTCTTATTTATTCTTCGATAAGCAATATAAGTAATGTCTTACAACACTTAGAATAATCTAATTAGGTGGTACATTTTGCCTTTTAGGGAGTAAAAGAGGTAACGAGAAGAAGAGAATTCTAGAAATTCAGAGTAGGCACCACTTTGACGTCAAAGCTCTTGCATTCTTAGGATATGTTGAGGAAACTGGATCCTTGGTTCCATCTCAAATCAATACTCCAGACTTAACTCCAAGTATCTCTATAACTATCATTAGATTTTGTCTATTTTTTTTTGCCTATTTTATCTTTGAGCCACTTTTTAAAAGGGTAGAAATTAAGGATAAACGCCATTCACTATTTTAAGTGATGTGGAATGATTCTCATTTCCATTTACTGAGGAACTGACATGTTACTTGTATCTATTTTTCACTTTCCATCATTCATTGACCATTTTTATCAAGCACTTACTATGTGCAGGGTGAGATGTTATGCATTCGAGAATCAACAGACAGGATGTAAATGGTGCCTGGCTGAATGAATCACAGAGACAAATATGGAACTATAAATTTGTATTACATCCTACAAAGAGAAGTCTTCAATGCTATTGAGCTATATTGTATGATATAGTAACCGCCAGGCAACTATGGCTAATTAAATGTAGTAATTAAAATTAAGTAAAATGAAAAAATTATTTTGTCGCACCAACTACATTTTGTAAGTGCTTCATAGCTCTGTGTGACTGTCGGCTACCATATTGGAAAGCACGGATCTAGAACATTCTCATTATCACAGAAGGTTCTATTGGGCTGCTCTGCTATAATCCCTTACCTTGGTCTTTTCATCATAAAACATGTAACAGCTCCTCAGCTTACTTATATTGACGTCTGTTTGTTATATATCTGTCTATTCCCCTGGAATATAAACCCAAGGAAGGCAGGGTTTTGCTCTCTTTATCACTTGTCCCGCAGTGACTAGCACGTAGTAGGTGTTTAATGAATTTATTGAATAAATGAACTGATGAACTATTTTGGAAGCCTTGTGTGAGCTCAGTTTAGAATTACCTAGAAGAGGATCTGAGGGAGGAAACACATTCTAAGAAGAGAGTAGAGGCTAAGTGAAGGGCTAGATATTGCCTTGAGGAAGGAAAGGCAATCTCGTGTGTTTAGAGCTTCAAAGTGAGCTAGGAGATGAGGGAGCCCATGGTGTGGAATGAAGTAGCAAGGTGACTGGGTCTTATGGGAATTGGTCTTGTGGGAAGTGGTCTTGTGGGAAGGGTCTTGTGGGAAGGGTCTTGTGGGAAGTGGTCTTCTTCTTGAGAGAAAGAGTTGCTGTCTTTATTTCTGCTCTATGATCCAGGCTGTGCAATATGGGACTGGACCATATAGTTCCCATGCCTAGAATCTTAATTCTTTTGTGTTTCCATAGGTTTCCTCTAAGCCCAGAATGGCTTGGCTGGACACCCTTTCCCTCCGCTGTCAGGTGTTTCCTATAATGCGTGCTATAGAGCTGTATTGTCCAATATAGTAACCACTAGCCAACTATGGCTATTTAAATTAATTTAAATGAAATAAAATGAAGGGCACCTGGGTGGCTCCGTCGGTTAAGTGTCCAACTCTTAATTTCACCTCAGGTCATGATCTCAGGATGGCGATATTGACCCTTGCATTGGGCTCCACATTGAGCATGGAGCCAGCTTAAGATTCTCTCTCTTTCCCTTTCCCTCTGCTCCTCCCCTCTTCCCTCTATTAAAAAAAATGCAATTACATGGAAAATTATTCTGTCGATCAATTCTGCACACAGCTATAAGTCCTGCATGTAGTTTCAAGGAGCAGTGCTCCTTTGTTGCCAAAATCTTCATCACGTTGGCCCTCCCTTTTTTGCTCTTACCAACAGTTGCCCAAATTATATCTGAGTTTGCTACTTTTGGTTTGTTCGTTGGATTAGCTTAGCTCCCCATGGAAGTCATTGGTACTTTCCCTTGTTCGCAGTCACCTCTCACTCCCCCTTCTCCTTCCAGTTTCCTGCCAGTCAGTTTTGTCCATGTACCAGTGTGCCTTGGGCCTGAGCTTATCTGAGTTATGAGAACGCTGCATGCCCACCACTGTGCTTCCCAGTGGCACAGGGAGGATCCACTAGTAGGTCTCATCATGGAGGCACCGAAGCTAAACCTTTCATTCTAAACTCTGTGCATCCATTTAGACACAAATGAAGTGTCTCTGCTCTGAGGATCCCAAAGGAGAAGGCAGAGAATTAAAATCAATAGGACGCTTAGAGACATTCACTACGAAATAGCCCCTTGTGCCTAAAGACCACTAAATAATGTTGGTTTTAGCTTAAATGGGTTGTGTTATACTAACTTTCTCACATTCTTAATAATTTAGACACTTAAGACCTTAAGAAAACCAATTAGAAATACCAAAAACTAGCAGTAAGGGGATGACCATAACCACATAAGGATGTACATAGGTGTGTATGCATGTGTATGTGTAGATAGAGAAATAAAAGGATTGATAAATAGATCGTGAATGTTCTTAACCTCTTTTCCCTGCACAAGGAATATCCTTTGGCCCACTCAACCTCCTCTACTCTGACTCTTTCCAGAGAGCTCTCAGCAGTCAACTCCTGGGCTCCTCTTAGATTCAGATGAGATAAGAACTCAATTTAGAAAGATCAGAAGACTGCAGAAAGTTAGGTGATGATAAAATCTTCTGTGGAAGGAATTGGATGGGAAATAGGAAGATTGGAGTAGGCTGAAGAGAAGACCCTTGGCGGAGGCAGGTAGGTGTATATAGGATGGGGGGACATAGATTGGTGAAAAGAGAGCATTAAATTTTGTTGCTTATCAGGAATATTTTTAAAATACTGTAGTACACATTTATACCTCCTTCTGTTATTTTTCTACGTTGGGCTGATTCTCTTTTAAACCAGACACTGTACTAAGATAAGGTCATAAAAAAGCTTTACATGGGTGGAGGTCAGATGATCGATGGTAATTTGCATGAAAATCTCAGAGACAAAGAAAAGCTATATGCACAACAATTCTTTTCAAGTGTTACTGATGATGCCAGAAATTGGAGGTACCCACGTGGCCACCAAACAGGAAAACGATCAAGTAAATTAATGGTTCCCAACTGGCTAGATGCTTCATCAACACTACTTAATCTTTATTGAACTCCTAGTCGTGCCATTTTTCCAAGCACTTCGCATGTAATAACACATTCAGTTTTCCCAGGAACCTACGAGGTAGATACTTATTGCCAATTTTCAGATGGGTATATCAAGGCATGAACAAGTTCAGGGACTTGATTAAGGTCATGAAGCTAAGAAGTTGCAGAGCTGACACTTCAAATCCAGGCCGTCTTATTTCAGAGGTAGCTCTTTTAACCGATAGACCATATTGCTGTTACGTATTAGTATGCTGCTAATATGTTAGTGTACTTGATGAACGCTAAGCCATAAATGAGACAGAGTCACTTATGAGAGGTCATCTGAAAACGCAGAACCAAAATTTTGTGAGAAGTTATAACCACAAATACAAATATGGGTGGGTATGGACAGGATCTGGGAAGGAATTATGTCGTGGGATTATGGCTGATCTACTTGATTATTTTGAACTTTCATAATCTAATCGTATGATTTTTACAAGTAAAAGCACAAAACTCAGGTACGTAATGAATGCTAATTTAAAAGCCTATTCCAATTATTTGCATTTCCTCCATATGCTTTATTTTATATATTTATTTGAACATGTTTTTCCTTGCTACTTTATGTCTTTTAAAAATTCGTTACTTACATCTTCCTCGGCAGGGTTTTTAAAGACGGTAATTAAATCCACATATAAACATATGGTTATGTCTAGTTACACAATTAATGTTAATATATGGCATGTAATCATCATCTAATTTGAATTATATAGCATGTGGTGACATAATTATAACATGTAATGATGGAAAGATCCTTATTTAAGCCGAGTGAAATGAAGCCAGTTGGAATTGGATGATTGTTACATTACAATTTCCCAGTTGCTTCAAGGGACCCCTCGGGGACAGGGACAGGCTGAGCTCTGCCTATTGTTACAAGGCATAAAAAGAAAACAATTTGAATACACGAAAAAATAAGGTGATGTAAAATGGAATGTTTCTTGTTTTAATCAGACAGAGAAGAAACAGATTAGCCAGAGGTTACTTTGAGACAATTTGTTATAGGAAAATGACTTTGAGGCTGAGGCAAAACATAGAGTTGTGCAGACTGCCCCCGCAAAGGGTCAGCTCGCGGGTCTGCAGAGAGCACATCCAGCCAGCCAGCCAGCCTGGACAGGGCCAGGGGATGAAGGTCGAGCAACCCCGTTATCCTCAACCCCATCCTCATGTGGCCCTTTCGCTCTGGTCCCTTATGACTATTTTTCTGCACGAGGCAGCCTGTTACATAGGTCCTGTCCTCTGCAGAAAGATCTGCTTCTGGAAAGGGCAAAGCTGACATCCGCCCCCGCCCCCCAACTCCCAGCCATAATTGAAAGGAGGGACGTGAACTCCCTGTCGCCCGGAGAAAGTGATGAAAGTTCCCGGGGCGCTGGCTAATGACAGGAAGAGCAGAGGTGGACAGAGTATCGGGTATCGAGAAATGAGCCTGGGAGTAATAAAACAAATTGGGGAAGGGAAAATGTCAGCTAAACATGGAAGTGTCCCCTTGAGCCGACCTGTATTAAGCTGTGGGATACGGCCTGCCAAGGAGAAGGCTGCTAGCCGCCCACGTTCCTAATTGAAAACCACGCAGGTTTTGACCCTGGAGATGAGAGAGGTAGCACGACCCCTGAATAAAAAGCGCCCTCAAATCTGGAGGCTATGGAATAGTTTTGTTTTGCTTTGATTCCTTAAAAGCTCAAACATGGCCTCAGCATTGGGGCTCGGAGGCTTGGGATGAGGGCCCTTTGTTTTTAAGTGGGTTTTGCCGTGTTTTTCTTTCTTACTTGAAATGAAGAGCCAGAAACTCCTTTGGGAAATCTGTGGTGCTTGTAGAGCCCCTTGTAAGAACCCCAGCTGAGGCTTTTGGGTACCATCCTCCCAGAGCCCGTGTGGGGAGGAGGCTCCTGTGTTTCCTGTTTGGAGCCATGGCTCCATCCCCAACCTTCTTGTTAGGATGGGTCCATCCCTTTATCCCTTGAGATGTTTTCCTCATAGGTCAGATGAAACTGTGAACCAGGCAAGCTCAAAGTCAAAAGACCCTTCCTGTTCGAAGCCCCCTGATTCAGGTGCTAAGCCGTCAGAAGTATCGGTGTTCTGGGGAGGACCTGATGGCAATGGCAGCCTCCACATCGGGCTGGGGATCCCTGTCTGTCTCTGACTACATTTTCTCCACAGACAGCATTCATTCAATCGGGAGATGTAGGCCAAACCAGCCCTAGCACCAAACCTGAAGGATAAAGTAGAAGGTGACCCAAGGCCCTGCTAAGGTAGGAATTGTCAAGATCTCAAATCTAGGCGAGTCAATCTCAGCATAGGGGCTCTTGCAGACCCAACCAGATCCCAGATGAAACCCACAGAGGGAGTGCAATTATTTTTCATCTTCTCCTTAAAGTGGGCGGCTCAAAGTGTGACCCCTGAGGTCTTCCTGGAGTCTTTAGAGGTTAGAAAGGCCATCCTGAGCCTCAGGAAGTTTCTTCTGTGAGTGGCCAGGTGCTGTCTGCAAGGTTCCTTGGGGTTCAAGGGCAGAAGAAACAGGTTCTGCATATTTCTGCTCTATTTGCCATGAATGCCCCAGAGACAGGGATGAACTAGGCTTGAGAAGTTGAGAGAGGTGTGGGGGAATGGGTCAGGTCTGTCCCTTGCTTACCTGGGCCTCCAGGTCCTGCCAGTCCTAGTATGGTCATGTCCTGGGCTGTATCCTTGATGGGGTAAGCCCTAACCCCCTCCAAATCTTCCTGTTTTGTTCAGGGAGTCCCTTGGTCTTTCACAAGCTCTGTGAAAGCCACCTTCCTGCAATCAGGACCCTTTCCAGATTTTGTCACCAGCTTCTTGGGGAGGGAAGGGAACCTAGCTTGTAGTCCAAAGACAGACTTATCTGCTCATGGGTTCAGGAATCATGGTCTGTTCCCACTGCCGGTCCCCACTTCCAACATATGAGGAATCTGGACTGTGGTTGTGACTGTGGTTGAAGATTTCCTAAAGTTCGGGAAATGGAGCACATCATCTACCAGAAGCATGAACAGAGAAGGGTGCACATTCCATTCTTTACACAGATGGTAGTCACAATCTTATTTTGTGTATTTGTCGCATATTTCATTGTCACAGACCTTCCTGTCCACCCGGCCATGTACTTGAATTTTAGGGGCTCAAGCTGGAATACGTTCTAGGACTCACATGATTTCCTCCAGGCCCAACGTTCCCCCCTACTTTGATTTGAAACCTCTACCTTGGCATTTGAATGTATTGCCTTTGGAACAACTCCATGCTCGCCCCCTCTCAAGCATGAAGACACCTGCTGGGCTGCCCTGTCTTCACTCCCTGTATCACCCAGAAAACCTGACAGTTTCAACAGGAATAGGACTCAGAGTAGATTTGGAGTATCCAAGTATAAGCATCACACAAAATTCTCAAAATTCTCCCCTTGGGTTGTATTTCTCAATGGGATGTTGCAATTCCTGTTTTAACCAGGCACCAAGATAGAATAGACACTAAGTGGGCACACCTGTTTCAGGTTGCAGGATAAAAGGCAAATGTCCCAAAGAAGGGAGCCATAACTAGTTCCCTAACTCTTGGGCCGCTTCAAGAGTCCTCTTATCCCATCTGAGGCTGAACAGACATTGAAGAAACTAAAATGAGAGAATTTTGAGAATGGATTTTTTGGAGAATGCCATAGAATCCTGTCAAGGCCTCTTCCTGCCCCACTCCTGGGCCAGATCAAGGATGGGTTGACAGTTACCATTTCCTTACCTAAGTCCTTGTAGCAAAAAATGGATGGATGTGTGCTCTGGCTGTGGGTAGATGGGGAGTTGAAGAAGAAAGAGAAGTAGGCGCAGGAAGACAGATTTCATACTAAATCATCTTTGAGACTATGTATTAAGTAGTTTTAGGTTCATAGCAAAATTGAGGGAAAGGCATAGAGATTTCCCATATATCCCTGCCCCTCCACACAGGCATAGCCCCCCCATTATCAATATCACCTACAAAATGCTACATTTATTACAATTAACATATCTTAACCACCCTAAACCCATAGTGTATACTAGGATTCACTCTTGGTATGGTCCATTCTCTGGGTTTGGACAAATGTAATAAGGACATGCCTCCCTCATTATAGTATCAGATAGTGGGTTTTCACTGCCCTAAATTTCCTTTGTCTTCTACCTATTCATCTCTTCCTCTTGACCCCCACCACCTGGCAACCCCTGATTTTTACCATTTCCATGGTTTTTCCTTTTCCAGAACGCCATATAGTTGGAATTGTATATACTATGTAGCGTTTCGGATTGGCTTCTTTCACTTAGTAATATGCATTTAGTTTCCTCCCTGTCTTTTTATGGCTTGACAGCTCATTTCTTTTTAGTGCTGGACAATATTCCATCGTCTGGCTGTACCAGGGCTCATTTATCCATTCACCTACTGAAGGACATGTTGGTTGCTTCCAAGTTTTGGCAATTGTGAATAAAACTGCTACAAACATCTGTGTGCGGGTTTTTGTGTGAACATAAGTTTTCAACTCCTTTGGACAAAGACCAAAGAGCATAATTGCTGGATTGCATGATAGGAATATGGTTCGTTTTATGAGAAACTACCAGACTGTCTTCTAAAGTGGCTGTACTATTTTGTCAAATCAAGTTTTGATAGTACAATTTCTGAATAGAAACCATGTCTGCTGCTTGACGTGACCAGTGTATCTGCCTTTTCCCCAAGAACAGAGCAAGCCGCAGGACGTGCCAAGGCAGTGGGAGACAATAACTAAGTTTCTACACACACTAAGCTTGTCAGGCCTCCACTTGTAAGACCTTTATATTGTAAAGCAGGTAGCATCCTGGAGAAAGCCCTTGCTCTCCAGGACACGTGAATAAGTAAGGGAGGACAGATTAGCGTTTGTATTCTGTCCCTGTTACAGTCCTTTGAAAAATGTCTTGGAGCGCCTGGGTGGCACAGCCAATTAGGTATCTGACTCTTGGTTTTGGCTCTTGTCGTGATTTCCAGGTTGTGGGTTGGAGCCCCACGCCTGGCTTTGCGCTTAGTGTGGAGTCTGCTTGAGAGTCTCTCTCCTTCTCCCTCTGCCCCTCATGCTTGTGCTCTCCATCTTGCTCTCTCTCTCTAAAATGGAGAAATTAATCTTTTTAAAAAAAAAATCCTAACCTTTCTAAGCCTCAGTTTATCCACTTGTGAAGCAGAAATTACAATACCTGCTTTGCAGGTTATCATAAAAACCAAGTGCATCAAACTGGCAAGGTGCAACCCCACGGTCCAATGCCTTGGCTATTGATAGGTACTCAGTAAACACTAGTGACTTCTTTTTTCGCCATACAAGGTGGGGAGGACATTTTATCATTAAAGCTGAACCATGGAAAAGTTTTAGAACCAGACTCTGTTGGAGTGTAGTCCAATATCCAGTTCCTTAAAGAAGCCAAAGCTAGGGAAATATTTAATTATTTTGGACAATTAGATTTGAACATACATGACGGAGAACACGAATGAGATGTGAATCGAAAGCCCAACTACATGGGAAGAGATAAGTGTCCTCCTAAGTTTCCCCAGTTAGGAAAGAGGGTCGTCTCTGAACTTCTACTTAAATGCTGATAATGATAGCTCAGGTTTCTTGAGCACCTACTGTATGCTCGATATTATTCTAACCCATGTATCTGCAGGTGCCATTATTCCCTCCACATCCACAGAGAGGTAGTCCAAAGCACAGAGCCGCTCAGTCATTTGCCACCGGCAGTTACTCCGGGGCAGAAGCAGGTTTTGTATTGAGATAAGCAGGTTCTGCTCTAATCTGCTATGGTACAGACCTGCCTTCTGAGACATACCATGCGGGGACTGGCTCTTCTTAAAGTGCCAAATGAACAAGGCCTTGGGAAATTATTTTGCGGTGACAGGTTCTCAGGAACGGCTGCTAAACAGAAATAGGGACAGCCAGACAGCTGCTTCCTGATCTAATGCCCTCCCCCCCGCCCCGCCTTTTCTAAGGGCTGGCTTCTCCATTTATTACGTGAATCAAATCTGAAAGTAGGGCTATGTTTCTTCTGGACCCAGGCAGCTACCTTGAATACTGAAAATACTCAGCTATTTATTGCCGTCATAAATTACTCGTGGCGTGCCGTGAAAGGTGGAGGATGTTGCCAGGCAGGAAGCCGTCCGTATAGTCAGAAGGCTCCTTCCCACCCCCCAACCCCCATCCCTTATTTCTAGAAAACCAGTAAAAAGTAAGAGTTTAAACACAATCTTAAAACAAAGCACAATGCTACTCACTAAATAGAAGTACGCGCATGCGTGTTTAATGTATTCCTTTATAGTCGGAAGCCAGAGATTGTGTCTTCAGTCATACAGTAATTTGTCCCGGGAGGAAAAACTGATACATGCTCATCCCTGCCCATGGAAGGGAAGCATCTGCAATGTGCTGGTTTCATATGGAATTTAGGCCATTTGTGTAACAAAGAAGTAAAATATTTTAAAACCAGCCAAGAGCAATTCATGTTTCATAATAGTGTTCAAAACCAGCATCTGTGAGTTCCATGCCTCATTCCAGAAGACTAGATCCATAAAAATTACAACTGTTGGGCTGGTCAAACAGAAGATATAAAATAAGATTTCAGGGACGCCTGGGTGATGCAGTTGGTTAAGCGTTGGCTCTTGATTTCCACTCAGGTGGTAATCTCAGAGTCGTGAGATCGAGTCCCACATTGGGCTCTGAGCTCAGGACAGAGTCCGCTTAAGCCTGTCTCTCCCTCTCCCCCATACTTTCTCTCTCTTTCCCTCAAATAAATAAACTTTAAAAATTTAAATAAATAAATAAGATTTTAGAGCAATGTAGAATATGCTTACAATACAATAATACAGAATACTATAAAACTTCTTTTATTATACTCTAATTACAACAATATCCCCCCCACACACAGAGACTGAAAGAAAAATGTAAATTGAAACAAGTTTAAATATTCAGTATGCTGAGACTATAGGGGAATATGTCCTTCCTTGTTCTGATAACAACTGCTAATACTTATTAAACATCTACCATGTGCCTGATGCTGGACTATGGACATTATGTATATGAAAACCTTAATCCTATGGGCATAGGTTATAGCCAACAAATGGCAGAGCTGACATTTGAAAAAAAAATAACAAATTAAACAAAAATTGAAAGGCTACCTTATTGGCTGGCAACTGAAGGACAGTCTTTCTTGGGTGGAAATCTTTGCTTTCAATGATTGATCAAGGTTTTCCATTTCAGCCCTATACCAAGTTAGTTTTTCATTCTGATCAGTCCAATTCCATTAACACTGAATATCATCCTCATTCACTAATATATTTTCTATATTTTGTTTATTGTGATGATGATAAAAAATTGAATAAAGAAAAAATGCTTTTCCAAAACAAGACTTGCTTAAGCCATTGATAAAAGTCTTTTACTGTGTAATTTTGACTGTGTTACACACATACAACTCAGATGTTCATGGATTCACTCATTGCTTCCTGTGTGAAACGTGTTTATTAAGCCAGAAATATATACCAGGAATTACGTTAGCTACAGGGGACAAAATGACGAGCAAAGGGGTGCACTCCCTTTTTAAATAGAGCGTATGGCTTCGGGGGGTAGGAATTAGCAAACTTTTTTGGTAAAGGGCGAGTATTTTTGGCTTTCCGGGCTGTACCCTCACTGTGACAGCTACTCGACCTCTGTTGCTGTTGTGTGAAAGCAGCAGGCATGACACACACATGAATGAACATCACTGTGTTCCAGTACAACTCTGTTTACGAAAACAGGCAGTGGGCTGCCGCTGGTCCTTGAGCTGTGGTTTTCCAACCCCTGATCTAGAGGGGAAGGTCAATATTTATCAAAAAATCAGATAGATTATTTGCATGCTAAGTTAGTAAATTGTAAAACTGCTCTTGGGTTAAGGGTCACAGATGAGAACTCTCTTCGACTATGAGCACGAACAATAAACCAATTCGATGGGGGAAAATGGGCGGAGAAGCCTTCTCTGGGAGAGGGACGACTGAGCTGACATTGAAATGATGGAGTGGAAGTTAGCCTCATGAAGAGGCAGCTGAGGGAACAGCATTGCAAGCAGAGGGAACAGCATATGCCAAAGCCTTGTAGCACAAAGGTATTTTAGCGTTCGGAGGTGAAGGGAAAGAGTTGAATGTGAGGAGATGAAACAGAGCTGTAGGCAGGGATTTCATGTGACTGGCTGTAGAATGATGCCCAAAAAAGGGGGCATTGTGAGGTCCCTCCAAAGAGCCAACTCTCAGCTTCCACCTGTAGATCTGGAGTGGGAGCCCAAAGCTGTGGTCCTTGTCTCCAAACCAAGGTGAAGCTTTGCGCTTCTGTCGTATGTCTCCTAAGGACGTAACCTTGGCTTAACTGACCCCGTGGTGGGGAGCACAGTGATGATGGACATAGGGCTGGAGGGAGTCTGGGAGAAAGGAGAAGTGTTGGGCGGGCCACCCAAAACTCAGCAGGAGTCTCAGCTCCTGGGGTTGCCCTCTCCAAGGAATCGTGAATATTCACAATTGTAAGCAAAGTTCAAGGCCATCTAGCTCTGCGGCTTACAGATAGCATTTTGAGATGCCTGAGAGCTCTCCAGAGCTGTTTTGGAAGCCCTGAGGAGGACACCGTGGGCTGCCTGGGCTTTGAACCAATCGGCTTCACTGTGATCTATGAGAAGGAAACTGAATCCTGGATAAGATTCCTATCTTCCTAGAATTAAAGAAGAAAAAATAATATGTAATAATGTAATAAACATATACTATAATAATATAGTATTATAAAAAATAATATAATAAATAAAAGCTAACACAAGAAAAAAATTGAAATCTATTGCACCATTGGCCCTTCTGGGGAGGGGATGTTGAAATACCATAAGATTGGATAATTCACTCATTGAGAACTGACCCTTCGGCTGCTCTTTTCCCATTTCTGTGTGACTTGCCAGCCACCAACCTGGTTAACCCTGGTCCAAGCATCAGTTTCCTTCTCTGAAAATGACTGTTGTAAGACATGCAGCCAAGGGTTTGGGGTAGAAGGGAGGAGGACGCTTTCGAGCTGTAGGGCTAGCACAGAAGCAAGATGGACTGGAAAGGAATGTGACTGGGATTCAGCAGCATGAAGGACTTAGGTGCCTCACCAAATCCTAGGGCAAGTGCAACACACAGGACCAGGAACGCTTGGCGGCACAAAGGCCGGCATAGGAAACCTGGGAGGAGGTGCAGCCCAAGATGACAGAAAACAGGAAAATGGGCAGAATAGACCCTGCCTGGCAAACAGGGCAGAGACTCGGAAGATGTTCTCAGACATCCTTTGGCTGCTGTTGCCCCTCTTGGAAAAACTCAAGGCTCTGCCACACGGACTTCAGCGGACAGGAACGACATTGGGAGCCCTGAGCCCGTCCCGTGAAATAAACATGGGTCCACCCTCCCACCCTCTTCCCAGGGCTGTGATCCCATCCAAGGAGCCAGCTGGGCACAGGAAGTAAGTCTGGGAATTCTGAACTGCAAACTGTAATTGGGAAGTGGAAATGGGCATGTCCTGGTATAACACGTTCAACCACTGTTTCAACTGTGAACCTGTTTCAATGTTCAAATTTGAAAAATACCCATCGGGTTGTAGTGGGATGAGCTCTACTGAAATCGATAAGGCTCCATTCTTCTTTGTCACTTCACTGCATTGGTTTCTTGCCATCCACGTTACAAGTGGCACTCTCATCATGATTCTGCTCATGCTTCCTTTGGATTTACTTCCTTGCTTCCAGATTCATGCCTGTTGCTGCACAGATCTGTAGGATCTTGTATCTACTTGTTAATACCAGTACCGGGCTGACACTGGTGCTTAAAGGACTGAGTTCTCATTCCTGAGGTTGGGCTCAGCTGTGCTAAGCCTTGTTTGCTTCAGTTTGGAAATGTACTCAAATCTAACTAAAGTTCCCTCTGTCCTCTTCTTTTGACCTCTATTGGCGAATGTCCCATTGAATAACCAGCAAACAGCTCTGACTTTTCCAAGCCCTTTTGGCCAAAAATTGCCTTAGAGCAGTGACTGCCAAAGCACACAGGTGGCCCAGTGATTTTAGCCTCTCGGCACATTAAATTTGTACAGCCTTATTCTCCATTTCTTCAACAAAGCATATGGGAGACAGACAGAAGATGCCTTAATAGCCTCTGTCATTAAAATCTGTCTTTGTGACAGATTTTGTGACAAAGCCCCTTGTCTCCGCTTCAGGACCATATTCTGCATTTCAGTTGTGCTGTTGGCAGCCAGACAGAGTCATGTCCCTGCAGCTGGTGCTCAAACGCGCGGCGCTCCTCTCCCTTGGTCGGGGTACTGGGCTGGATTGTCATGATAAAGAACATCTGCTCTTTGGATTCCCACAAGGCAATTTTAGAAAATATCTGCTTGTCACATTTTATGTGGGTTGATTCCACATTTATCCATTAATCCTCCACTGTCCTCAAAAAAAGGGGTAAAAGGATAAAATAAACCTATTTAATTGAGTTTTAAAATAATCATCCATGTGGGTGTCCTGATTAAATTAATGAGACTAATTTCAAATGTTAAAGTTTTAAAGTAAGATGAATAAAGACCTAGTCTAGAGAAAAAAAAGAAAAAAAAAGCAAAGGAAAGTTGTACCCAGAAGAATTTTTAAACTGCTAGTAATGACTGTGGGGATAAAAAGCATGTTTTCGAGATTGATCTCTAAAGAGAGAGACTTCTAATGGCTGTAGAAGTGTGTATTCCAGAGACCAGAAAGGTGGATTTATTTGTTAATTGTGTAATAAGCTATCATTTTCTATCAACATCAAACAGGAATGTGACGGCTGAGCATTCATAATCTATCATAGCAGGAAAGGTTTCAGTGTGTGGCTTTTGGAGGCAACAAGGTGTTACTCTGTAGAGAGGGAAATTCACAAGGGGTCTGTTGATGCTTCCTAGGCAAGATGCAACATGGAACAGTGTAAACAGCCCTGATTTAACAAAAAAAAAAAGGCATTTAAAAAACTAGGTAAAGCGTACCTAGTACTTTGCATGCATTCTCAAAATCCTATAACATACGGTCATCCTCTTTACTAGATTTTTTCCTACTAAGGATCAGTATCATGTTGGGATCGACTCCTACTAGCTCATACCATGATCTTTAATTTTCAGGTAAGTTGCAAGCCAGTTATTAAATGCAGAGATTATTTTTTTAAAAGACAGACTATAAAGGGCACCTGTGTGGCTCAGTCGGTTAAGTGTCTGCCTTTGGCTCAGGTCATGATCCCAGGGTTCTGGGATAGAGCTCCGTATGGGGCTTCCTGCTCAGTGGGGAGCTTGCTTCTCCCTCTCCCTCTGCCTGCTGTTCTGCCTGCTTGTATTCTCTTTTTGTCAAATAAATAAATAAAATCTTAAAAAAGTAAATTAAATTAAAAAAGAGAGAGACTATAAGATTACTATTAAATTATAATAAAAAGCAATGTTCAAAAGTTATAAATTTTTATCTTACATTTTACTAGTATTTATTCTCTTCAGATTATTCATAGCTTTTGTAATTGTGTGCTATAAAGATTTTAAATTGGTGCATATAATGTGCATTTCTTACCACTTCTACATTCAATAGGGTTATCTCATTGCTTAAAATAGACCACCATGGAAATATTTGCGCTTCAAAAGATCAGTAAATGCTCCTCCAAACATTGTAACTCACTGTTTTGTTACTTGTGCAGAACTGAGAAATTTATGGAGACAATATTAATGATTCCCAATAAATTTAAAAGAATATTGTATTCACAGCCATCACACTATAAACAGTATCCAAATTAAGAAACTATGATTTCAGTATTTGAAAAGCTATCACTATCTGATTCTGCAACAGTGGAAAGTCACTGAAGTTCTGGCAAATGTTTTTGTTGTTTTAGTTTCCTTGTTTCTTACTTGGAAATATAAACTTGATAGGGACCAACATTCGTTTTAAAGCTCTGCTCCTTAGTCAATTACAACCATAGGTTGGCTAGGGGTTTAAGACTTGGGCAGAAGTCAATGAAAGTACTCTGTGATAAATGATCAGCTATGGGAAATTTATAATGAGGAGTACTTTATGTTTACTATTTTTACAAAATGCATGCTACACATCTTTTATGTCAGTAAAATTTTTAGTGTACTTGTACATGTTTCTGCATGCATAGATTTTTCAACATTTACCAGCACACAGTGGAGAGACTAACTCAGAGAGACTAACTCACACAGTGAGCCAGTGTTACGGGACAAAGTGTGGGGGTAAGGGCTAGCACCTGTTAGAGGAGCTTCTGATCTCATTCTCATTGGCACTAATGTGTTTTTTTTGAGATCTCATCTTTATTTTCTACACAGTTTCCTGACTTTTTCCCTGACAGTTATTGGGAAATGTTGGTCTCATAAAACATATCCGTACCTCAATACTGACTCTCCTTCTTTTTAGATTCTGTAATTAAATATGGGCAAAGCTAGCCAAATCAAGTGTATATGGTCTTTCATCATTTCCCTAGGACCCATCACAACCAACCCTCAGCTTCTTTCTCTTTCCTATAAAATTTAACAAAACGTAGACCCAGATTTTAAATAAACCATCCTCTTGTTCTTTTTAAAGGAATGTCTCTTTCAGACTGAACATGTTCTTTCAGTAATTACGTACTGTAGGAGTTAGCAATTAGAACAGGTGGTGATCATTTTTATTTACGGCTATTTTCTGATCCTATAACAGTCATAAAATGAAAAGAGCTTATATTTTTACAGAATTTTCAGCTTTATAATGTACTTTACCATGACTGTGTTTTTTGGGGTCCTCATAATACTGGTAAGATATATAGGATCAATCTCATTTAATCTAAGAGGAAATTGAGGCTCAGAGAGATTGAAGAATGTCTCCATGGTTATGGCCCAAATAACATTATGCCTCAGCTCTTACTTTCCATTGTCACAGCACCACACACCTTGTAGAGGAAATGTGAACAAAATCCCTCAGGTTTATTGAGCAAAGCGAGGCAATAAAGAAAGATTTTGAAGCCCAAATAAATCAAGTAGCAAAAAGCCAAACAGTTTCTCACCATAGAAGCAGAAGCACTAGAAAAGGAGAGGAACTGGAGCTAAAATTTGAACCTTCCAAGTGACTTTTCTTAAAGATTTCAGCTTACTATGGAAAAGCCTGTCAGTTCTTGACATAAAATCACATCACCAGTGAGCCAGCAGATCCTTTTCTGGTAAAATCGGCAGGATGGAAAGTCATTGAACAGGCAACTTCCGGGAAGCAGCTCATGTGTATGGACAGGTACCTCACACCAGACATGTGCCCAAATGTTTTTAAATCCATCACTCATTAGCTCTCAAAACAATCCTTTGAGATGGTCACTGTGATCATTCTAGTTTATATATAGGAAAAGCTGAGGCTGAGAGAGATTAAATAATTTGCCCCAAGTCGCTTGGGTAGCAAATCTTGAAATTTACCTCTAAACTCAGGCTTGTCTAGCTATGGACCCTGAACTCTTTTTTTTTTTTTTTTTTTTCTTAAGATTTTATTTACTTGGGGCACCTGGGTGGCTCAGTGGGTTAAAGCCTCTGCCTTCGGCTCAGGTCATGATCTCAGGGTCCTGGAATGGAGCCCCGCATCGGGCTCTCTGCTCAGCAGGGAGCCTGCTTCCTCCTCTCTCTCTCTGCCTGCCTCTCTGCCTACTTGTGATCTCTGTCTGTCAAATAAATAAATAAAACATTAAAAAAAAAAAGATTTTATTTACTTATTTGACAGTGAGAGATATCACAAGTAGGCAGAGAGGCAGGCAGGGTGGGGTGGGGGGAAGCGGGTTCCCGGCTGAACAGAGAGCCCGATCCAGGGCTCAGTCCCAAGACCCTGAGATTATGACCTGAGCGGAAGGCAGTGGCTTAACCCACTGAGCCACCCAGGCGCCCCTGGACCCTGAATTCTTGAGCCCCCTAGGCTAATCTCAGAAGAAGGTGAATTGCTCTTTGCTGATCCCCCTTGAGGTGTTTTACAGCTTCTTTTTGGGATGGGAAGGTCTGTTTACATGACAGGGAATGACAGAACCCCAGGGGCCATGTCAGCTTGGGTGGGAGCCCAGAGGCAGAACTATACATTTATCTTCTTTTTCCCTCCAAGACTTCCATGATCTGATGTTCCATGCAGCCTTCCATGACTATGGTTTCAGAAGCTTACTGAAACTAAACATTTTTCGCAGTCATTCTTCTTTCCAGTGGTAAAGATTTTTGCCTACTTCATGGCTTCAAAAGTCAAGCAAATCCTTTCTAGTGGGAAGGAGACCTCCATGTGAATGTGAGTTAACGGGCAGAAATTTAGGTCACCCGAATGATTGCTTCATGTTCTGATCTGGTCTACCAACCTTCAGCCTCACCCACCCACGTTCATTCCCCACGGTGGTTTTTTGGAAACTCAAATATCATCTGCCGTACCCCTCCCCCAACAGCAAATATTCCTGCCCTGGCAATTGCTGCCTTCAAGGTAAAGTCCAAACCATGTTGTTCTTGGAGCTTTAGTACCTTCTCAAATCTCCAGCCTGGCCTCCTGCCACTTTAATTACGCCTGTGATACACTTTCCTTGCAATGAATTATTTGTAGGTCTGAATTATTTGCACACGCTGTTTCTACCTTCCCCACTTATTCATCAAGCTGGATTGAGTGTCGCCCCATCCTACACAAACTCAGGCTGAGCAGCTGTTGTCTTTGATGGTTCTTTATCCAGAACATCACAGCTCTGAACAGACTTGTAGTTACTTATCTCCCTCTTCAAAAGTCAAGGAGTTACTGAACAGCAGAGACTGTGCCTTCATCTGTATTCTTAGCATTTCTCATGGCTTTCTATATAGAAAGGACTTTGTAAATGTTTATTAAATGAATGCATCCTAGGTATTGATGTATACTCAGATTTGGAAATACATAGTCCTAACAGTGCTTCTACCGACCTCTGTAGTTTTAAAATAATGACCCAGAAGCAGCAACATGAAAAACAAACAAACAAACAAACAAACAAAGGTTTTAGTATCAGCTCTGCTACCTAGAGGCTCTGAGAATTTGGGAAAATCAATGGATTTTGCTCATTATAAAATGGGTTACTATTTTCATTGTACTTATCCCATGGAGAGTGTGATGATTAGATGTGATTGGAAGATGAATCTGGCCATACCCCAGTCAAATCCCCCCGTTGGGGTAAATGAGTGATTTATCCAAGTGACAGAGGAAAGTCCTTACGCATCAGCCTCTAAAAAGAGTGCCTTCATCAAGACCACTCCCTCTATCCAGGAGGGCTCTAATCCAATGACTGATGAGTGTAAGGGCACAAAGGCCTAGGCCTGTGAACACACTTGAAACACTGTGAGGACCATACCATCTCTAGAATTTCCCACTGCTTTGAGGTCTTCGTTAAGATTATCTCCACTTCTCCCTCTCTGTAACCTTGCTGATTTTCATCCCCTCCTGCGGGTGGTAATCCCAGGTGAAGTCCTTGAATATACCTCCTACAAATTAATCTACTATCTCTATCTCTGCTGCCCAAGGAGGTTGGCCAGAGATAGGTAGACTTATAAAAATACAGGGATGCTTATATGTGGAATTTAAGAAACAAAACAGACGGATGTAGGGGAAGGGAAGGAAAAATAAAATCAGGTGAAAATAAAGAGAGAGGCAAACCATAAGAGACACTGAACTCCAGGAAACAAACACTATTGGTTGCTGGAGGGGTGGGGGGGGGTGAGGGGGATAGGGTGATCTGCTGATGGGCATTAAGGGGGGTACTTGAAGTAATGAGCACTGGATGTTGTATGCAACTGATGAATCACTGAACTCTACCCCTGAAACTTATAATATACTATATGTTAACTATATTGAATTTAAATAAAGAATTTAAAAACAAACAGGTATTCCAAAGTGCTATTCACATTTATGTTATCTTATCATTATATCACATTATTAATAACCAAACATTCTTTATCAAATACTTACACTGATCCCCTAATACTTTTACACATGACACTATAACAAGAACCACACAACAAGATCCAGCATGACATGAGTACTAGAAGGAACACAGGTGAAGAACCAAGAATCTGAGGTTCAAGTTCTTGCTTTCCAGTCCTGGGCAGAGTAACCTTGAACAGGTCCCATCCTCACTCCATGCCTTATGCATAAAAGAAGGGCTATTAGCTTCTCAATTTACTGTCAGCTCTGACATGTTGATGGATCTCCATGTTACTCATCTAGCTTTTTTTTTTTTTAAGATTTTATTTATTTATTTGACAGACAAAGATGACAAGTGGGCAGAGAGGCAGGCAGAGGGGGTGGGGGCGGAAGCAAGCTTCCTGCTGAGCAGAGAGCCCGATGCAGGGCTTGATCCCAGGAGGACTCTGAGATCATGACCTGAGCTGAAGGCAGAGGCTTTAACCCACTGAGCCACCCAGGTGCTCCTCATCTAACTTTGAAGAAATGAATTTAGCTTCAAAGAAGGTTACTGCTTTGATTTGAAAGTTATTCCTCGGTGAAGATGCCCAATCTAGAGGTAAATGGGTCCTAGCATACGGTGTGTCCGTGCAGAGGAAAGGGCTCCTTTGGTAATTAGTCTATCTAGAGGGTCATCTATCCAAGGCTCTATTTCAACCATGACTTCAAATTCAGTAAAAAAGGCAACGCCTTAAAAGGTATTTCCGGTAATTACACCAAAAATTCCTTTGGTCAAAACAAAAACAAAAAGAAAAACAAGTTGTTTTGAAAGGGATTATGGACACACACCGTTAGTGCCATGGGATATAGATATAGACACAAGGTTAACCAGGGAAAAATTTAGAGGTAGAGATTCAATAAAGCACATACAACCTCCAAGCTCCCCTGACTCATAGAAAGCTACACTTACTTGAGGCATAATTGGAATAAAATGCATTTTGGCCAGTGTTCTAACAGAGAGGGTCACCCCCACCCTTCAGTGCTCTGTATATTTATAGGGTCAGGTGTGGGGGAAATATTTATCTAGGTGACTATGTAACAATGGAGAAATAATCTGGGGCTCAGTAGCTACTAACAGCCTTTTTTTTTTTTCTTTTGGCTAACTCAGGCCTGCTGAGCTGGCTTTCTGTAAGATACCAAAAAAGGGCAGAAATGAAGACCATCCATATTTGCCTTCCCTCACCAGTCAAAACAAGTCTCCAAGACACTAAGTAAGTCTCCACCAAAAAGTCTTTCTGATTTACATGAGCTTCCCAAGGTTTCTTTGGATGACCCCAAGCATTGACCATCTATGATTTACAGATGTGGTACCTCATTCAATTCTTTCAATAATCCTACACAATAGGAACTATCAGGTAATGAGAAACTAGAAAACAAAAACACTAATTCAAAAAGATATGTGTGCCCTTATTCTTACTGCAACATTATTTACAATAGCCAAGCTATGAAAGCAACTGAGGTGTCCACTGATAGATGAATGAACGAAGAAGGTATAGTGTATAAATACATGTATGTAATGTATCTATGTATAATGTATACACAGAGAGATACATTGGTAGATATACTGGACTATTATTCAGCCATAAAAATTGAATGAAATGGAGCCATTTGCAACAAAATGATGAACCTAGAGGGTTCTTATGTTTAGTGAAATAAGTTAGAGAAAAGCCAGTATTGTATGATTTCATTTATATGTAGAATCTGAAAAACAAAACAAATGAACAAACAAAACAAAAGGGAAACCGATTCATAAATACAGACACCAAACTGTTGGTTGCCATATTGAAGGGGTGGGGAGATGGGCAAAATAGGAAAAGCAGATTGAGAGGTACAAACTTCCAGTTAAAAAGTAAGTAAGTCATGAGCATAGAAAGTAGAACAAAAGGAATATAGTCAATGACATTTTAATAACTTTGTATGGTGACAGACAGTAACTAGAACTTACCATGGTGATCATTTCATAATGTATATAAATGTTGAATCACTATGGTGTACATTGGAAACTAATATAATATTTTATGTCAACTATACTGCAATAAGAAAAGAGAAGACCCCTGTGACCATCGGCCTAAAAAGTTTTCAGCAAACAAAGAATGCCCAGTAAAATTGTTCCTTCCTTCTTCCAAAAGAAAAAATAAAGAAAAGACAAGACACGAAAGAAAAAAAAAAAAAAAAAGAAAAGAAAGAAAAAGAAAAAAAAAGAAGAAAAAGAGAAAAGAAAAAGAAAAGAAAGGAAAAGAAAAAGAAAAGACAAGACAACTAGTGTTTAATGAGAGGTAAATGATCTTTCCCAAAGCCTCACAGCTGGTGAGCTGGCTTTGCTGCCAAGAAGAAACCATGGCTTTAACTCCTCTGCTCCATGAGTTCCTTTACAATGAGTTAATTCAGAAATAAATTACAGTTACTTATTATGTCAGGTATATCATTTGTATTATATCATTAGATCATTATAATGATATATATTGGTAATAGTAGAGTGTCAAGGTACATTATAATCCTTTATCAGACAAAAGTGGATTATATTTGAGATAATGTTGCACTAATTAACTGATTTTAAACATTTTTAAAAATCTGCATCATCAAATTGTTGGTGTTTAAAGTTTAATGTCTATAGGAATCCCATGAAAATGCAAACTGTGGGCTCCTAAGTCAAGGAATTCTTGGAGAGACCTAGAAATATGCATTTCTGTAAGACTCTCAAGTGATTCTTGTCTTATTCTGTCTTAGGGGGATGGATCTCAATCCACACTTTGAGAGATCCCAGGTCTAGAGTCTGTGTATAATATTTGCAATACACATTCACTTCCATGCAATCCCTATCGTCCTATTAAAATTAAAACATTTGATAAATAAAAAAAACATTTGATACATAACCATGACTATCACCTTGTCTCTATGACAATTTTAGATTTAATCTACAGTTTTGATTCATAGTGCCTTCGATGTCTATAAGTAAGAGATGATTGCATACACTCCACATAACGATTCCAGCAAACAGTAAAGCCCTTGTTGTGTGTAAGGCACTTTATTTTATCTAACATCAATGCTATGGTCCCTATAAACTAGGGAATAGAGGTTCCAAAAGGTTAAGAAATGGCCCCATATCATATAGCTCATAAATGCCCAACCCAAGACTTAGATACTAATTCAGCTAATGGAGGAGCCAATATTATTTCTCCCAAGTCATGCCTCATCCCCGACACAGTGCTCAGACCTATTGAGATGTTCCATGACTTCTAAAAGATAATTCAAATCTGAAGTCCTTAAAGATGGAACCTGAAAGTAAAAAATATTGGGATCATCTTGTAGTAAGTCCACGTCCAACCAAACACTCATTTGGCTCCTCTTCATTTAGAAACAGGGAATCCCCCCATTTTGGACTGAGCAATAGTATGACCATCTCAGACCATCTCAAACTATATCACCAACAGTGGCCACCACCATAATATAGGAAAGGAAAAAGAAAAAGAAGAAAGAGAAAACCATAAGGCGTTTAGAGTATCTGATCAAAATGTGCCTTCAGATTCTAGCACTTAAGTTATGTGGGGTTTTTGAATTTTTAAATTTTTTTTAATGGCCGGTGGGTAGGGATGTGCACTTTTTAGCTAAGCATATCTTATAAAGTACCCAGTGACGTCACCACCTCAGTCTCCCTGCTTCTTGGTCTTTTCCCTTCCCGTTCCTGTGGGGGTGGTTTTCCGAGAATCGCTAATTTATTGAGGATGCTCAAGAGGACAGGACGTATGCCAATGACTAGCACTTTTTCAAATACAGTCAAGGGTGGATGAGAGGGCTTCTCTGGTCATATCCCATTTCCTACAACCTCCTACTCTCTGCAAACTCTTTGTAGAAGCAGGCTTCATGCTCCGGGAGAGACAGTCCTTGTCAGAGGGCTGGGCAGGGCACCAAAAGCTGCTTCACCCGGTCTCTGACTCAGATACTTCCTGCCCAGGCTGGAATCAGACATTGCCAAGACAGCTGTGAAAAAAAATAAAGAAAACCCCAACCTTTGAAAAGTAAACTTCTACTATTTAAATGAGAGTTAATCAAGTAGTTGAGTTTGGACAAAGACTGTGTAGTAAAAGCAACTGGATTGCTCAATACCATCAGCAAGTTGGTTCTCAAAGCCAGAGCCCCTGGGGGTGAAAACCGCGGCTCTGGCTGGGTGGGTCTGCAGAACCCGCTCAGGCTTAGTTACATCCGGGCCCTGCAGATGTTCGCGGGGGTTCCACCTGGTTGACAACACCAAAGCAGCCAGGAGGAGGTGGAGGGAAATCTAGAATGCTTTTCATTTCCTTTCATAATTTTAGAGCAGTAAATAGCCAATCTTGACTGTTTATTATTTGTGCTGATGATAGAGGCACTGGGTGATTATAATAGAAAAGTGGAAAATTTAATAAAGCCTTCATGGAAAAAAACCATCCAGAATTTTACCATCCAGAAATAACTACTATAAAAAAATTAATGTACTTTAATCCAGATGAGAAAACATACTCTTGTTCCCTATTACGCATGTGTATGTATATATGCATGTACATATATTATTTATATACAATATAAGTGACCTCATATCATCTTTATTCCACTTTATATTAGGTTATTAATTTTTTTATCAAAAATTATCTTTTAAAGATCTGATTTCTTTAATTTTCCCTCAAGTTATTTTCCTGTATAATAACTCTTACTGAATGCTCACAAAATGTGCCCTACGGGTGTGCACTCATTGACTATGGCAAATATTAATTGAAAAATACAGAGAAACTGAGGCATAGAGGTGAGATGACTTGCCTAATGTCACGTGGCTGGGAAGACAGAGTGTCCTCCACTCTGCTAGGTCTTGAGCTAGTTCGGGGAGACACAGCTCTGACTCATTCATTTCTTTATTAAAGAACTATGAACAGAGTGCCAAATGTGGGGACAGTTTGAGATGCTAGAGATAGAACAGAACAAAATGGAAGAGATTTTGGTTATGTGGGGCTTACATGCTCATTGGCAGACAGAAATTAAAAGGTAAGCAATTGAAAATACAGCAGTCCCTGCTTATCCACAGGGAACACACCCCATGACCCCACCCCCAAGTGATGCCCAAAACCACAGATAGTGGCAAACCCGGCATATACTATATGTATGCCTATATAGACATACCTATGATAAAATTTAATTTATAAATTAGGTGCAGTAAGAGATTAACAATAGCTGATAATAAAACAGAATAACGGTAACTATGAACTGTGATAAAATTGGGTTAATGTGGTGTCTCTCTCTCTCAAAATATTTTCTTATACTATATTCATTCTTCTTGTGATGCTGTGAGATAATAAAATGCCTCTGTGGTGAGAGGAAGGGAGGTAAGTGGGCACCGTGCTGTAGCATTAGGCCACTAGCGACCTGCTGACTGTATGTTAGAAGAAGGACCATCTGTTTCCAGGACCACAGTTGACCATGGGTAACTGAAACCACAGAAAGTAAAACCACAGATAAAGAGGGATTACTGTGCACTGTGATGTCAGGTAGTGACTAGTGCTATGGAGACAGAGCAGGGGGAGCGAACATGTTTGAGCATGAGTGGCATTTGAACAGAGATCTAGAAGAAGCGCATGTAGAAATCTGGAAGAGAACATTATGTAGACATCACAATCTGGAGAGTGGTACAGATGCAAACATACATAAATCATGCCTACAGGAAAAAGGATAAGAGTGAGGACATGGAGGAAAGAACATACTTATGATATGGCCTGGGAAGAACAAGCCATCAAATGGGGCGGGGGGGGGGAACGAAGGGTGCAGGTATGGTGGAGGAAACATAGTGGAAGGTCAGGGGGAATCACATGATGATTAACTCGAATGTCGGAGACTGTCTTCATGCAGTAAGAAGCTGGTCTACAATCTCTTCCACCTCTAGAATTCTGCGGCCAACTGGTTCTCTAAGTGTTTTGGCTGATCCCAGTAGAAACTTCTTAAATCAGAGTTCTTGATTATGAGGAATCCATAAACAGAAGACTTTGAAGATCACCATCCTGAAGAAATACAAAGCAATCAAAGTCTTCTCCTGCCTTGTTGAAGGAACTCCAGGAGTGGCTCAGAGTGTCCCTCCTGCCTCTTGCTTCATGACTCCCCTAGATCATAGAGCTTCTCCTTCACAAAAGACTCTTCCATGTCTGATCTCCTTGAAAGTGACTGCATTCTTATCCTGAGGGTTCCCCATCTTGGAAAGCATCATCTTCTTTGGCTATGTACTTTTCAAGAGGAGCTATTCTTGTCAAAAAGATTTTTGTTTACTTCCCCTGGGGCGTGGGAAATGATTATCTGCCAGTTCTGCACATTCACAGACCCTTCTGCTCACCACTCTGAAACATCCAGCCTCTAAGAGGCCTTGACCTTGACATGGTAAGTTTAATTTCTCAATAGCCACCTCAGGTTATCTTTTGCTATAAGTTGAAATTGAGAGGACAAGACGACTCCATTTTTATTGTTCCATCCCGAGAACCTGGCCATCATGGTGAATGAGCATTCTCTCTTTGTTTTATTCTAGAAAGGTTGCTGAAACTGTACCTTATGTCTCCAGCTCCTGATGGAAGACTCTGAAATACTATCCCAATAATTCCTTCCATCTTAATTTAAACATCTTAATGTTAAGAATATATCTCTACATTATCATATTTATTTTTATTTCTTTTTAAAAATTGTCTATATTAAAATTTAAAAATTTGAAATTTAAAATTGTTCATATGTATATTGTAATAACATGAGACAATCCAAAGGTGTGAAAATTTTAAAAAAATAGCTATCTCCTCTACTCTCTTGTCTTCTGAGCCAAGTGTACCTCCTTGCTCTGACTTCCAAAGGTCTTGTGCAAGCCTCAGAGCTATAGGGATGGCAGGTCCTTCCAGCACAGCTGGTTACAACTCCTTTAATGCTCCTTCTTCCCCTCACCCCTGCCCCAGACAAAGGTAAGATGATTCTCCCAAGGTCTGCTGAGAAGCTGATGGGGCTGCTGGGCTTGCGGTTGGCAGGAGAGGGGATCAGCAGCACCCAGTACCTGGTACATTCTGTCCTTAAAACTGTGCCTGGTGCATAGTAACAGGTAGCATCAATTCTCATCTATGATTGCCAAAGCCTGGTTTGCAGCTGCCTCAGGTGTTACCCCACTGACTTCCTGCACCAAGTCTATGAAATCGGTACTCTTAGCTTCATTTGATAGGTGAGGAAATTGTGCCACAAAGTCATGACGAAATACATCCAGAGTCACACTGAATGGAGGAGGCAGGATCCAAGTGGAGACTTTCCAACGTCTGAGCCATTGCTTTTATCTGCTTGCATCCACTCAGTAAATATTTGTGCATGAATAAATGAACAAATGGAACTTGCAATGGCCAGACATGGGAAGAAAAGGTGCGTCTTTCCCATTTGGAGAAATGCAAATCAAAACTCAGTTAGATAATGTTTTAATTAACAAGAATTTACTAACCAAGGACATCAGATGCTGTTAGGGTTATAAGTTCACTGGGGGTTGTCTTGTATTGCTGATAAGGATATGATTTGTCACTCTTCCTTTCTGATATGTAATATCTATCAAATTAAAAATGCATATATGTCAAAAGATACAATGTACAGTGTCAAAAATCAAGAAGAAATATTTGCCACACTGTTACATAATAATCTAAACTTCATTAATGTGTAGTATTTCTGAAGAGCACCAAGAAACAGGAGTGTAATGTGTCTGGGGGCTTAATGTGTCTGGGGGCTGTTCTTCACCAGCTGGGAGCCTGCCCGAAGGAAGAAGGAAGATTCCTCTTATCTGCTCACCTCTATTCTCCTGTTTGCTACATATGTTTTAATGTTATGTAATCATATATATTTACAACTTACTCTGTGAGTCCTGGTTTCCCATCTTCCTTAACAAAATCTTTTTCACCCAATCTTTATTCGTCTTACTTAAATTTCCCTCTACTGGAGCATCGCTCTCTTCCCTCAGAAAGCCTGGTTCTCAGACCTTCACTCTCGAACTGGAATCTCCACCATTTGCTTGCTCTTCCAGAGTCAAGACTTTCAACCATGCCACTGGCTTTCCTGGGACTCCAGTCCATAGACAGCAGGTCATGAGGCCAAATTTCCTGTTGGTTCTGTTTCTCTGAGAACCCTAACACAATCATGTTCCAAATTTCTAGGAATATCAGAGCTTTTCAAAGTCCCCTATGGACATCTCTCAGCCCCCATTATTTCCTTTTAAGTTCTTGGTAAGACTCTTGATAGCTTTTACCCAGTAGTCCTGCTCTGACAGCTGCAGGACACAAGTGCCATAGCTGCTTTCAACAAAAGAACCCCAAATAGGGCTCTTCACACGGAGCCTCTGAGTTGGGTCAATTAAAGATAAGTTCTACAAATTAAGCATTTTTTAAAAAAAATATTTTTTTAATTTATTTATTTGTCACAGAGAGAGAGAGAGAGAGAGCACAAGCAGGGGGAGCAGCAGGCAGAGGGAGAAGCAGGCTCCCTCCTGAGCAAGGAACCCAATGCCTGACTTGATCTCAGGATCCTAGGATCATGACCTGAGCCGAAGGCAGATGCTTAACCAACTGAACCACCCAGATGCCCCTGTTAAGATTTTCTTTGTGGAGACTTCCAAGAGTAAATTTTGTAGATGTCTCTGGAAATACAGTTGTATCGTTTGGTTTACAAATACAACATCACTGTATTAGTCAAAGACTATATATTGACTATATAAGTTTATAGGTTATATAGGTTATTTACTTCATAGTATAAATATTTATTTATCTTTTAGGAGATTGTTCTTTATGTTCAGTACATAAATTTTTTTTTATTTTTTAAAGCTTTTTAAAGATTTTATTTTATTTATTTCAGAGAGAGAGAATGAGTGGGAGGGGGAGAGAGAGAGAGAAAAGCAGACTCCCCACTGAGGAGACAGTCCCAAATGGGGCTTGATCCCAGGACCAAAAGATCATGCCATGAGGCAAAGGCAGATGCTTAACTGACTGAGCCACCCTGGTGCCCCCCATAAATATTTTTAAATTTTCTATTTCTTGAGACATTTTCTTTTATAAGATATTTCCCATTTTTGTGCTTCCTGCCCTTGAGAATCTCCTGCATCTAATGTACATCTAATATTACTATGGCCGTTCTTGCTTTTCTTAATTGTAAGGCTGGGTACATCTTTGCCAACCTTTTATTTCCAATCTTTATTTTGTCTGTGCCTTTCTCTTGCCCTCATTTTAATCTATTTTGCTGATAGACTTGGAGTTCTTCATTTATTTTGTTTTCAACATCAATAGAGATGCATGCCCAATAAAAACAACAAAACTTAGGTACTTACAGCACCAAAAAAAAAAAAAAAAATCAAGTCCTAGATTTTTATGTAAGTTAAACCTTACTGCTAATTTAAGATAATTTTGATTAGAATTGGTTTGCAAATCCAAGAAGTTAGGGCCTCTGGAAGAACAGGGCACCTGGAAAGCCTTATATAAATAGACAGAAGATATTACAAATCACAGTTTCTTTCTCAGTTTGGCTGGTTTATTTAAGGGCTGAGAAGTTTTTTATTGGAAATGCTATGTATGGGTTCATACTCATTATTATACTAAGATTATTTCATAAGAAAAGGTAATAATGCATAGGAATTACATGCACCAGGATCTGGTGTATATTCAGTATTCAATAAATGATAGCCAATTGCTTTATTAATAATAATATTTATTTATTTATTAATAATAATAATTTATGAGCAGAGACTCTATGAAGAAGTTGTTCTCATTCCTTTTAAAGAGGTTTAAATGACGCAACCAAATTCATTTGGTTAGTAACGGAGGAATAATTCAAACTCTATCCACCTTATTCTAAACCCAATTTTTTTTTCCATCCTTTGGGAAAAAAAAAAAACCCAAAGGTAAAATGTGGAAAAGTAATTGAGGTCCATTTTGCAACGTAATTACTACAATTGCTAGAGAATTCTCAAATACAAAGAAAATATTTCCGATTTCTTTTTATTTAGAATGAATCTACACAACCCTTATTCACTCCTCTGAGTGTTAAGGTGACTGATTCCCAACGGTATTGAGGGATTGTCTGTGCTGTCGGTTTTATTCTGAGAACCCGCAGGACTGTTATAACAATGAATTCTGCCCCAAGAAACACAGCCATGAGAGCGAACATACATTCCTGGGAGGGCAGCTGCCATTTTATTTCCCCCACTTCTAGGAGCCTCCCTGCTCTTCTAGAACTATCCTGGGAGATGTTTCTCCAAAACACCAACTCACTTGCTAATCTTCTATAAATCCCTCCCTGGGGTCTCAAGGTCACATTGACTTTGATCTTTTCTCATCTTCCAAAAGCCTTTCTCATCTGCAGGGCACAGATTTGAACTGCTTTCCAAGACATTCTGTTATAACCCCTCCAAGTGTACCTTTTTCCTTATCCCCCCACCCCCACCCCAGCATGGTCTAATTCCCTTTTACCTTCCACAGGGCCTGATTTAATCTCCCTTATTCTGTGAGACCTCCAAACCTTCCAGCCCACATCAAATTCTGAAGTGTGAACAAGTCATATTATATTTTGAACAAGTCATGTGATATTTATATTATATTCTTTGACCCCAAAGAAAGTGCAGTCTCCTTTATAAACAGGACCTGTCATATACACTTTATCATTCCACCGTAATTACTATAGCTCCAGATATGGAGTGGTTACCAAAAGTAAATTTCTCAAGTTAAGAAAATAATTTTTATTTTTATTTTTTAAAAGATTTTATGTATTTATTTGACAGAGAAAGACACAGTGAGAGAGGGAACACAAGCAGGGGAGGTGGGAGAGGGAGAGGGAGAAGCAGGCTTCCTGCTGAGCAGAGAGCCTGATGGGGGGCTCGATTCCAGGACCCTGGGATCAAGACCTGAGCAGAGGGCAGTTGCTTAATGACTGAGCCGCCCAGATGCCCCAAGAAAATCAGTTTTAAAAGCACTTGGTTCAGGGAAACCTGTAGGGTTTCCATTGGAAACCGGGTGGAGCCGTTGCTTGAGCATCCAACTCTTGGTTTTGGCTCAGGTTGTGATCTCGGGGTCATGAGATTGAGTCCCACATCAGGATCTGCGCTCAGCAGGGGTCTGTTTGTCCCTCTCCCTTCCCCTCTGTTCCTCTCCCCACTGGTGCTTATGTGTATGCTCTCTCTCTCTCTTTCTCTCTCAAATGAGTAAACAAAATCTTTAAAAGAAAAAATACTTGATACGGTATGATGGATAAGTTTAAACAAGTTCTACAGATTTGGAATAGCTTATTAGTAAATTAATATGTATTAGTATACTTATTACTAATACTTATTAATAAAATAATAATTAGTAAAATTTTTCACAAATAATTTTTGTTGTTTTAGACTATAGTCTGTGTAATTATAAAATGTAATTTAAAAATAACAGAAGGAAAAAAATCCATGTAAACATTTTTTAACCTTATACTAATTTCATTTAAGAGTTTAAACATCATGGAGTGCCTGGGTGGCTCAGTTGTTTTAAGTGTCTGACTTCCTCTCAGGTCATGATCCCAGGCTCCTAGGATTGAAAGCCCCTCATCAGGCTCCCTGCTCAGTGGGAAGTCTGCTTTCCCTCTCCCACTCCCCTTGGCTTGTGTTTCTTCTCTCACTGTCTCTCTCTCTCTCTGTCAAATAAGTAAAATCTTTAAAAAAAGAGAGAGAGAGTTTAAAAATCATGAAAGAGCTAATAAGATCTTCGGCTTTTCACTAAAATGAAAAGGATAATTGAGAGCTTCCTCAATTATATCAAAATTTCAACCTATTTTTCTTCTAATTCTATATTGTTTATAAAAAAGCATGATACATTATAAAATAAATAAGCATATAATCCATTGTATTAGCAATTATTCTATTCAAGAGCTTAGCCAATCATTAAGATCAAAATGTAAAGAAAACTAGCTATTTTAATAGTAAATACATCATTCAATCATTTCCTGGACTTCTGGCTAAGAACAAGTATAGAAAATGCATCATTTATATACCTTCAAAATCATTATGTAAGCAAATCCAAGTTTTTTTCCTGAATTGTATTAGGTTTATGGTTTCTGAACAACCTTAGTCAGTTGGTTTGGAGTTCTAAATCTCTCATAGGAAAGCCAGGACTTGAACTCCAACGTTTTAGTTCTTCAGGGAAGTATTATACACTGAATGTTTGCAAGCGCCAAATTCTTATGTTGAAACCTAACCTTCAGTGTGATGGTATTTGAGAGGTAATTAGGTCATGAGGGTAGGGCCTTCATGAATGGAATTTGTGTCTCTACAAAAGAGACCCTGCAAACTTCCTCTCCCCTTCCACCATGTGAGGACACAGTGAGAAGGTAGCCATGTATGAATCAGAAATCTGGTTCTCACCAATCTCCTGGGATCTTGATCTTGGATGCCCAAGCCTTCAGAACTGTATTAAATAAATTCCTGTTCTTTATAAGCCATCTGGTCTCTGCCCTTCTGTTAGAGCAACCCAAAAAGACTAACCCAGGAATCCTGTTATAAAAACCCTGTGTACACAGGCTCATTGTAGACATTTGTTATTTCTTATTAAAAGGAGTCTTTATTGCTTTGCTTTTCATTGATATAAAAATGGCTTATTCTGATATCACGTCTACTTCCTTTTCTTTGTGTTGCAACAGTAAGACAAAACATGCATTACTGGTTTCCTTTCAACCTCTCTTCTCCTCTCCACATTCCTCTCTCTGTTTGTCCACATTGTACAACCACATTTGTAGACATCTTCCCTATTTTGACAAGACCTTATTCTTTTCATACTTCTTAACTTTCCAAATATACCAAAATCTTTAAACAAAACTATAAAACGATTTTATGTTAATGATTCTACCATCCCAATGTTCTTGAAACATTTGAGAAAATACTTGATCCTGTCAGGCCTCCAGTTTTCCTCATTTAATTTGATACACATAGAGTTTCTGAACACCTGCTATGTGCCAATTACTGGTAAGAGACCATTTGTTTCAAATGCTCATGCTTTCACAGGGAAGAGCTTGGCATGTGCTAGGCTCAATGTTTCCAATGCCTTTGTCATTGTGGAAATAAAACACCATTTGTTCTTAGCCCAAAAAGATAGGGTGAAAATGTCTTAGTCAAAATATAAAAATCAAAGGTGTTTTGTTTCCCTAAAAACTCTCTAGTCTGGAAATCTGAACACCTTACCTTCCATGTGCTGCTTCTGCTGCCACATGGTTTTGGGTGACATGATCATCCTTGCCTACTCACACTCCCTTGTTAGTTTCTGAAGATGAAATTTTATTACATGGTTGGACTGTCTGATAAGTTAGTGGTTAGGGATCCTTTGAGTGACCATATTTCAGTTCTACAACAGTGGTAAATCTGAGCCAAAGAAACAAACTGTAGGAGTTGCCTGAATCAGTCATTGTAAACCTATGTGTGACTTCCCATGAAAGACTGGCCCTTGAACTCTTTTTGTTGGGTGCAGCCTACAGATTAGACATGAACCTAGTGGTGATCAGATTGTAAATGGCATGAAGAAGGGCCTTAAGCTGCATTTTCTGATGCCACAATGATCTGGGATCCATCTGTCCTGACAGATGTAGGATTCCTTTGGTTAAAAGGAAGACTTCTTTTGTTAAAATGGCAGCTTGTTGGAATTTATGAGCTTATTATGCCTCTCCCACCTCCCCAACATACTCAGAAGAGATAAAGAGATCTCAATCCCATGGTGAGGAGGGAGCTGGCCAGATACTAAGGTGGTCTCAGCAGCAGACCAGAGATATTCCTGAAATACTTTGTGAAGATTCCTCGGAGCTTGAAGTGAGTTTACCTGTCACGAATGTTTAAAATCAGTATAAGGTTGACCGACAGATCTCACAAACTGTACAAAATATAAAATATCACAAGGAACAAATACTCATTTAGTCTATATTTTAAATGCTAATGATTGATACATGCAGCTATGTTTAGGACTCAGGATTCATAAATTCATTTTCAATAGTGAATATTACTGAGGAAAATATGAAGATAGTATCATGGAATCAGGAGATAGACATTAAGACAATATGTCTCAAGAGATCCCAAAGCGTTGTTCATCACCTTGTTAATCACATGTGGCTGTTCACTTAGAGTATTTTTAATAAATATCTTTTTATCACATATGCTGTCAAGTGGGCCATCTTGAAAAATGCCAAGATGTTAAGAACCGTTTTATACCTACACTCAGGCTTTAAGTGTTTAGATAGTCCTCCTAGAGAGTGTCCTGCAAAAGGGAGTTTCTGAGACAGTCCAAAAAAGCCTATCCACCTCAGACAGATGGGCTTTGCTGCACTTACATATTTTTTTCTCTCCAGGATTAATTTTTAAATGGATTTTATGACCTTTCAACAATGTGAATTCTCATCTGTTGTTAATCGTCATGCAGATTAATGGGCACTTTGACTTCAGTAGCCATTTTTCATCTTTGAAAAATGGTACAAGGGAATGGGGAGAGTGAAGGACAAAGAAAGGAGAAAATCTGTGAATTTTTACAAAGTAAAAATAAATAAATAAATAATGCTCCGAATGTGATTTTTGAGTTATCTTGTATCTATGTTAGGAAAAAATAGAATTAAATTAGTGGCTAATTTTCTGTGGTAGTATTTGTGACCGTCTCATACATTGATGCAATAAGAGATATAAGTAAAAATCCTGAGAAGTTGTATGTTATTACTGAATTCTACATCTCTTGCTATTCTCTGTTCTGGGGAAAACCTCTGTAATAAAAAGTGCATCAATGCTTGGTTTACTTGGTTAACTTAAAAATTGGATCAACATGAGAAATTATTTTAAAAAATGGCATGTATGTGTCTTATAGAATATATTTTAAATTAACATATATTAATGTAAACTAGTTTGCATACAATTTGTTGTAGGACTGCAGTCTATTTGCATATCTGTGTGTGTCTATTATAGATGGCATCTGCCAAGTGGATATTTCTGTCATCCTTTTTGTATAAATCATATCAATGCTTCATTATATAAAATCTCCAAATCTGGTTTCTTTAAAGGACATCTGGAATTTAAAGATAGTGGCAAAACCAAGTGCAAAACCAAGTGCAGAATTGTTCTAGATGTTTAATTTTCTCCTTCTCATTTAATCAACTTTAAATTTCTTTGTCAAGCTTTTTTTTCCCCAAAGCATTTAACTTAGTCTAATGAAAACATATTTCTTTTCACAAGAATATTTTATCACATTGAATACTTTTAATTTAAATCAAGTGATTAAAATAATAAATATACGCTACACCAACAACTTTGGAACGAAAAAAAGAAAAATCAATAGCTACCTTTTGGTGGGAAAGGAAGTGTGTGGACATTTAGTGTTCTACAGGCATCCATGAAGGCTCAGCGTCTTCTGGGGTGCTGGTTAAGTAAAGTCACTTAAGAGCTCTTCCTATCATGTCAAACACAGTATGTGAAGAGAGAGAAGTTTTTAAATGTACTGAGAGGAGCAAGCTTTGTAAATGGCAGTATTTTATCCCCCCAATCCAAAAAGGGAAAATTCTTCTCTTCAAAGATTTTATCATTATCTTGAATATGGGATTGTCTCTTATTAATGAACTGCTAATAAAACTAAGTGGAGAAGATCAAACATTGTTATAAGAAGTTTGACAAGGTGACTTAGCATACTAATTTAGGAGATAATTCATCTAAACTAATCTTGAACAGGTAGCAGGCAACCTATTGAATGTCAGTTACATTGTCTTTATAGTGTAAAATATAGATTTATCTATAGCAGTGTTCACTTTTCATCAAGCTGTGAATTCTTATTCATGGGAAAGAGTGACCCAAACATAAAGAGACCTTGATATAATAATAATAATAACAACAACAAAAACCACTTAAAATGTGAATACCATGTTGGGGCAAAAGTTAAGGAAAATGGCCAGAGTCACAGAGTATGGATGGAACATAAGTTGATGTCTCTTCCTAGAGGAAAATCTAGGAATGTTCATTTAAAAAGTTCAAAAGATATATACCCATTTATTTAGCTTTCTCATTCAAATTTATTCTACTAAATAAAATAATCAGAAATATACAAAAAGATAGATGCATTACAAAGTTCTCCACAGAATTATATACAAAAGAGAAGGAAGGAAAGAAGAAAAGAGGGAAGGTAAAAAGCAGTATGCTAATCTTACTGTAGAAGAATAGCTAATGACACATATCACTAAATTCTGACTCCAATCATAAACAAAATGGAGTCTGCTGGGAAGATGTTGGCAGCTCAAAAATTGTGGAGAAGCAAAGGTGAGGTAAGAAGGCTGGAATGTAGGAAAAACAGAGGTGGATCCATAGCTGAAATAGTCTGGAGGGATGATTGGTGGAAATGAATGCTCCTTAACATCTCCATTGCCATTGTCATTTGAATCAAGATTCAGATTTAAAGGAGAGAGAATCCCAGTCTTCTAGCTTGGACAGTGTCCCAGAAATGTCCATAATCTTACTAGTCATTTACAACCGTGAATAAACTCAACCATTCTAGGCTTCTGGGTTGTTGGTAATATGTTTTCTTTCTTTCTTTCTTTCTTTCTTTCTTTCTTTCTTTCTTTCTTTTTTTTTTTTTTTTTTTTTGAAAAGAGAGAGAGAGGTAGGTGGGGGGCAAGAATCTTAAGCAGGCTCCATGCCCATGCCTGATGTTGTGCATGATCTCACGACGCTGAGATCATAACCTGAGCTGAAATCAAGAGTCAGAAGCTTAACTGACTGAGCCACCCAGGTACTCCTCTAATAGTATGTTTCCTTCCTTTTTTTTTAAAAAAAAAAAGATTTTATTTATTTATTTGAGAGAGAGAGAGAGAGAACATAAGCAGAACGGAAGGGCAGGTGGAGAGGAAGAAGCAGACTCCCTGCTAAGCAGGGAGCCTGATGTGGGATTCGATTCCAGGTCCTGGCACCATGACCTGAGCTGAAGCCAGATGTTTAACTGACTGAGCCACCCAGGTGCCCAATTGTATGACCTGATGCTGGTTATTTAATTTCATTCAGTTTGTAAAACTTCATCAACTTCTATATGCATATATTTTTTCTGCATATGGAACATCCTTTTTTTTTTTTAAGATTTTATTTATTTATTTGACAGACAGAGATCACAAGTAGGTGGAGAGGCAGGCAGAGAGGGAGGGAGAAACAGGCTCCCTGCTGAGCAGAGAGCGCAACGCAGGGCTCGATCCCAGGACCGTGGGATCATGACCTGAGCCGAAGGCAGAGGCTTAACCCACTGAGCCACCCAGGCGCCCCTCTGCATATGGAATCTCCTTAAAAGTAAAATCTACTTCTAAGAATAGAGACAGCATAATATTTCACCAGTTTTTAAATCTGGCAACAAATCTAAACTCTTTGGGTTGATATCCCCTCTTCCTTTTGTTTTGTTGGTATTCCACTTAAATATTGCAAAACTTGGGAATAATGCTAACTTTAATCCCCATAAAACACTATCAATATGGGGTGCCTGGGTGGCTCAGTCGGTTAAGCTGCTGCCTTCAGCTCAGGTCATGATCCCAGGGTCCTGGGATCGAGCCCTGCATTGGGCTTTCTGCTCTTTGGAAAGCCTGCTTCTCCCTCTCCCTCTGCCTGTCCCTCTGCCTGTTTGTGCTCTCTCTATCTCTCTGTCAAATAAATAAATAAAATCTTAAAAAAAACCACTATCAATATAAAATGGAAGTAGAAATATAAGGGAAAGAGGAGATACATTAATTAACATATATAACAATTTTAAAAATCAGGAAAAAAACTTTGTGTATAGACTACATTCTTTATTTCTGTAGCCAGTCCTCTCTGTTATTCAGTCTATGTTCACCTGATATTTATCTAGCTTCTCAGCTGGCCAGAGTTCTTTGCCAGATAGAGTTATACAATCCTTACTTCATGAGGGAACTTAGTTCCTGCTGATTCTTCCCACACAGAATTGAAGTTTCAGTGACTTTACCACTGTCTGTGGAAATTAAGACACTCCCCAAATAGTTGGATCCAATAACATTAAGTTAATTATTATTATCAGCTTGGATCATGCTCCATAATTTAGAATCCAGAAAAGCCCAGAAGTAAGACAAGTGGTGGATCAAACAGAATAGTCACCTACTCAATGATGACAAGGCTTTTCTCCCAAATGCCAGATGTTTCTTCTATGATTCACCCAATAGGGCTTACTATAAGCTCTCTAGAGCATCTTAAACAACCACCAAAATTCCATTTTTCATTGTTTTGCTTAGCCCTCAAGTGTCAATTACTGTAATCATGTGTACTGAAGCCCTAGGTGAGTGAGAGAGACTTGTCTTTCTTAGTTTCTACTCAAGGCTAGCAGGATTTCAGGTCCCTTGGCAAATTATGTCTGGCAGCACACCAAATGCTTGTGTGTTACTAACCAAATCCAAAGACAGCAACTAAGAGATGTGCCTTCTTACAGGTAGGGAAGGCAAAGGGAACTTATGGTCCTTTATTTTAGAAGGGATATGAATTCCATTAGGCTACAGACTTCAGGACCCTCATAATTTTCAGAGGTCAAAGATGTTAGTGTTTTCTCTTTTTTTTTTTCCTGTCTTGCTTGTAAAGGAAAACAATGGGTTTCAATAAGGTACCTTGTTTCCTTGCTACAATTTCCTACATACTAGCAGCATGATTTCACCCACTTAGTGTAAAAGTGTGATGTGCTGTGAGACAGTGAGTGTATCTTAGCATAGATCTCTACAGTCAACACATGCATGACTTGAGAAGGTATATTGCTGTTCCTGTCAGATGTAGGCAAATTTCTTGGTTGTTTATTGTTGTTGTTGTTGTTGTTATAATTATTGTAAAGTGTGGGGGGAGAAGCAGTTGCCAGGTCAAAAGACATAGAACAGGTGTAAGGAGGTTGTGAATTTGTTCCTCCTTTGGTAAATATTTAATGTTTGAGACTCCTTCTTACCGAAAACTTACTCCTTATTCACATCTTGTTGAACCCAGGCACAGACATGTGATTTGCTTTGACTAATGAAGTATGAAGAAAAGTAAAATGTGTTACCTCTAAAAAGAAGTTTTAAGAGTCAGCCTGCAGTTTACAATATTCTCTTTTCAATGTCTCTGCAGTAGCCTGTGTAAGGACCCTATATCAGCCTAGGTCCCCAAAACATAACTTTTCTATAAATGAGGGAAAGAAAGTAGGAGTGAGGAAGGAAGTGTCTCAATGGCAAGTTCAGAAAAATTGCTTCGTTGACCAAGGAAGACTGTGTGTATTTGTGGGGTGTTTCAGAGGTGTTTGAAGATTTAGGGTGCCACTAAACTGAATTCTCCCAGATCTTTCCAATTTCATTGTTGAGATCCCACTCTACTCTTTATCAGTCAGAACATTCACATGAAAGATAGACTGGATTTTTAATCCAATAAAGGTTGTAACTCAGCAAGCCACAGGCACAATCTTAGCATGTGTTTTGGTGATCCTAAAGCTGTGGCTACATGGGTTGAGGGAGTCCTATAGCATAATCCAAAAAAAAAAACAAAAACGAATGAGATTTGATCTGTGCTTTAAAATAAGAATTTAGGTTTTGAGCTTCCTGTCTTTCAGTTACTCAGTGCTATTAGAAGCATCCATCCTACCATGCTACCATAAAATTCTACCCAAATTTTATCTTTTTGCATATAGCAGTCAACCGGTTTCCCAGTGGCTGGCCAAAGCTTTACAACGATTATAGGAATAATCCAATTATCTGCTTTACCGTAAAGTTTCTCAGGTTGCTAAATATATTTTCCAGAATGAAAAGAAGTTTCATTTTATATCTATCGCTAGTAATCCATTTTCTGGTATTAATATCTGTGTAAGTCAGGTCCTATGGTAGCAGGTAACAGAAGTTGGCTAATTTACACAAAATAAAGTTTATTGGAAAGATATTTTTATCTTAAGTGGGAAAGCTGGAAAACCCAGACAGCCACAGAGGGCTAGCCATTGGAACTAGGGGTATGGTATCTTAGTAGTAATCTCTGTTCTGAACATTATCACTGGCAAGCTCAACCATGCACGACTTTGTCAATCTGCTAAAATTCAGTGGAAGAAGAATCCAGGGGCCTTGTTTAGTTTAGGGCCTTATCCACCAACAAGAAAATGTAAAAGGCCTTGATGGATGGTTTTACCAGACTGTATACAAAAGGAAAAAGGTAATTCTTCAGGAGGAATTATTGGTACTCTTAGGATAGATGCTGGAGAGCTAACTTTTTTAAAAACACAAACATTAACAAAATAGCATAATTTTCTTGATATAGTGTTAAGCATATACAATATAGTGCATATAATAATGTGTGTATTATATTAGCCACAATTACCATGAGGTATTAGGATCACTAGTTCTTCTGTATTTTCTCTTTACCCCTTTTTGGATTTCATAAATTTTCAATTAAAATATGTACTGATGTGTTCACTTGAAAAAAAAGGAAACCACAACAAATATAAACATTTTAAAAATGTGGGGAGATGGAGTAGTAGTATGGATGACTAAAAATTTCATCATATATCAGTTTTCCTTATTTCAGATTACTTATTCCCTCTCTTTTTTTCCTCCAAACACTACTATTTCTGTTTCTGAGCTTTAGTACAAAACCTGAGAAGTGTAATAGAAAAGAGTAATAATTGACAATAAAAATATCAGCCAATTTTACCAAAAAATCATTGTGTACTCAATGTTTTGCCAAATGTTCCTAATGGTGTAAGTGTTATAATTATTTGAGGTCCAGGGATGGTAAGTAACTCAACCTAAGTGACCTGAACAAATTAATGAAATGATGTACCTTGCTATCCTTAGGATTTTTGAATGAGGAAAATAAATGTCTGTGCATATTGTTTAATCCATGATCCTTCATGTACACATCTGGAATACTTTTTAAGAGATATAGGAATGGGTCCTGAGCAAAAACTATTTTTCGTAGATTTCCATCTCTGTTATTTAGAGAGCATTGACTTTGTGCCAAGACCTCTAAAGCCTGTGCTCTTAAAGATAGACATGCTGCTTCCCTAGAAAAAAATTTATTCTCGGTCACCCCAATTATTTAAATATGGTAATGTTTTTATTTTAGATGCAGAAAAACAAATGTCACGAAAGCTGTGCTTTCCAGTCGAAATTTAGATTTTTTTTTTTTTTTGGTCTCATCTAACTACTCAAGATTTTCCATGAACCTGAAATAAGCAAAGTAAATGTATTATTCAGAGTAAGGGACAAATTTGGAATATACAGGAAATTATATCCAGAGAGCTATATGAGATATTTCAGCGCCCATACCTTTGCAAGGCTCCAGAGTCAACCTACAGTCATAAAGTCACAGCCACAATTTGGCTGGCGTTTTTCCACTTTCAGAGCAACTTACAAGGGTGAACTTTACCTCTGATTTCTCTTGGTCAGATTGCCACCTCCCAAACACTTCAGCACTACTCTCTATTTTATAAGATTCATCCAATTTTCCATGGAAATAAAAATTTCAATGAATTTGTGAGTTGACATTTCCACTCCTATCTTGGGATTTCACTTACCCCTGACATTTAGATGTTCCTTTGGTAAGAATATATAAGCAAAGCAATGGCTTAAGGCTTAATCCAGGAAGGAAGGAGAAATACTTCACTGAAGTACATGTCATTACCTTTAAGCTAAAAGATGTTGCACTGAGCCTAATTTTGCAAAATCCTGTGTTTTTTTTCCCCAAAACTGTCTTCCTATATTTGGGGCACAACAACAAACAAGCATGGAGAATCTGCGGTGTCCTAGGCGCTCTGCTACATGCTGGCTCTGCTCACAGTCTGATACAGAATGATACAATTCCAGTATCCCTTCTCATTCTCATTCTCTTCTCACAAGACCCACACTAGGAAATTCCTGTTGGCTACTGGGAAGGAGCTGGTTTAGAATGCGAGAAAGGCTGGAGCAGAGAAAACCAGTCAAGAACCTCTTGCAGTGGGGCGCCTGGGTGGCTCAGTGGGTGAAGCCTCTGTCTTCGGCTCAGGTCACGATCTCAGGGTCCTGGGATGGAGCCCCGCATCAGGGTCTCTGCTCAGCAGGGAGCCTGCTTCCTCCTCTCTCTCTGCCTGCTTCTCTCTACTTGTGATCTCTCTCTCTCTGTGTGTCAAATATATAAATAAAATCTAAAAAAAAAAAAAAAGAACCTCTTGCAGTAAAATCAGGGGCAAATTACGATGGCCGGCATCAATGTGATAACAGTAAACATAAATCGAAGGGAGTAGATTCAAGAAATGGTTAAAAGGTAGAAGTAACAGCACTTGGTAATTTATTTTGGGAGTTTGGATGAGAGATGGGAATAAGACCAGAACAAATCTCAGGTTATTTTTTGTTTGGGTTTTTTTTTTTTTGGGTCTGTGCATGGGTGGAAAATTTTGCCATTCCTTGTTCATCTTTATGCATCGTAAGGTTGAGTCGCCGGAAGGAGAGTCAAGAGAAGTTGCCTAGATGGCAGCTGGATTACTATTCAGAAGAGAAATTGTGCTAAAATATGAACAATTAACATGTAATGGAAATGAATGGATCCCCCCAGGGGAGTTTGTATAGCAATAGAGAGCAGAACTCAGAAAACACTCCAATGCCTATAAAAGTGTCTGGCATGAACATAGTTGTTAATTAACATGTGCATGAAATAATTAACCAATAAAAGGATGAATAGACATGGAGAGAGATCTCTTTTTAATGAAGAGATAGAAGTATAAACCAGTGAAGATCATTTCATGTGTCTAAATGCAGTGCCATAGAAATAAAGGTGAATGTCTCCTACAGTGACTTACCAAGTTTTACAATAAATACAGTAGGTGAGGCATGGAAGATGTTACTTTTATTCAATCATAATACAACTGAAGCTAAGAAGGGTGCTTTTGTCTGAGGCTACAAGGACACAATTCATAATGATAGAGCAGAGCCAGGACAAAATCCAGTGTTTTTTTTATATTGAATGAGGAGTTATTAAAATAGAGCTTTATTTATTAAACTGGGATTGGAAGAGAGCATGGGGTAAAGGAGGGAGAATTTGCTCTTTGGACTACCATGCAAAACCACGTGTGTGAAGGTAGTTCTACAAATTGAAACCATCCGAAGAAAATGGAACAAGAGTAGAGAACAATGGTTCTTTCTGACTTCCTCAAAGCCAGTACTACCCCTTTCCCTACCACCCCACGGAGGTCTCAGAATGGACTCCTTTCCTGCCAGGTTTACAAAGCCCTAGGTCTGTCCCCCATCAGCGCTAACACAGCAAGAATCGTATTAATAAACCTATTTCCCAAATGCATGACCTGAAATTCCTCTCAGATATTCAGGTTGTTGATGGGAATTTTGTTTGGAATTTAAAATGCATTACAAATTGAGCCTCCCTCCCCCTCCACAACCTTTGCCCTCTTAAATCAGAAAACCTCTCTAGAGTGGTTTGAATTCTGAGTTGCATTAATGACTGTTTTAACATGTTGGGAAGGCAAATAGACTTAAAGCAAGTAATTATTCTCTTTTCATCTATCAACTAGCAACTCATTCCCAAACATTTGTTTTGCTTGTACATGTGTGTGCCTCTCTACACCTACTAAAAGAATGTGGGATTAGGTAGAGGGGGAGGAACCATCTCTTAGTCCAATCAATCAATCAGTCTGCCCCAGGGACCTGTAAGGGGTTAGGTTACATTGGATTTTAAAGCATATTTCTCTTCTGTTCCAAGAGGAAACCAATTTTACAGAGAGTGAGAAAGACCAATGTTTCTATCCCAGTGACTCTCAGTGTGAAGTCATTATGTTTTCAGGAATCCTAAGAGAGGGAATCTCAAGTAAAAAAAAAAAAAAAATCAAACAAACTAATGATAATTTCACGATAAATTACTGCCAAGGGAAAAGAATCTTTAAAATGGAGTGCTTTCATTGACACTGTTCCAGTGGTCCAGGCTAAGGGAGAAGGTACTTAGATTTGGGGAACAACTTTCAACTTGCAACTAAATATCATGAGATATTTATGTAGGATCTTTGCTATGGAGATATTTCTTCAGAACTGTATTTCCCCTTTTACCTAGTTCTTGGTGCAACAAGCAAGTCTCTGATAATTTCATCTCTTGGGTTGCCCAGTAGGGAAGGAGTTTCTTTGAACAAATGATTCAGGCCAGTTACCTTAATAGATACATCCTCCAGTGTAAGTTAATATAGACTCTTAATTTATTCATGACTGTTGTGATTGAATTCATATCAACAAATTCAGAACCTAATAAGCACAGGATGAACTGGCAAAATTGAGGTTTTTAGCCAGTAAATCAGTGAGCCAAACTTGGACCTTGGGCCATTAGCTAGAAGTAGCATGATCCCTTTTTGCAAAGACAGTGGACGTTAGACCCAAGCAACGGTGGTTGGAGCTTTCTGTTTTCTACTTGGCCAAAAGTTATTTAACCTCAGTGATTCTGAATTTCTTCATTTAAATAATGCAGATAATATCCACTCTGAATGAAAGTTTTATATAAGAATAGAGGTAATGTCCTGAAACCATAAAAGTCCTGGCAGAAAACACAGGGATATAAGCTCCTTGACATTGGTCATAGTGGTGATTTTTTGGACTGGACACCATTTGTCTGTACTGTCATTTGCAAATATCTTTTCCCATTCCGTGGGTTGCCTCTTTGTTTTGTTGACTGTTTCCTTTGCTGTGCAGAAGCTTTTGATTTTGATGAAGTCCCAAAAGTTTATTTTCACTTTTGTTTCCTTTGCCTTTGCAGACATATCTTGAAAGAAGTTGCTGTGGCTGATATCGAAGAGATTACTGCCTATGTTCTCCTCTAGGATTCTGATGGATTCCTGTCTCACGTTGAGGTCTTTCATCCATTTTGAGTTTATCTTTGTGTATGGTGTAAGAGAATGGTCGAGTTTCATTCTTCTACATATAGCTGTCCAGTTTTCCCAGCACCATTTATTGAAGAGACTGTCTTTTTTCCACTGTATATTTTTTCCTGTTTTGTCGAAGATTAACTGACCATAGAGTTGAGGGTCCATATCTGGGCTCTCTACTCTGTTCCACTGGTCTATGTGTCTGTTTTTATGCCAGTACCATGCTATCTTGGTGATCACTGCTTTGTAGTAAAGCTTGAAATCAGGTAAATTAAAGGAAATAAAAGCAAAAAGAAGCAACTGGGGCTACATCAAACTGAAAAGCTTCTGCACAGCAAAGGAAACCATCAACAAAATGTAAAGTTAACTTACTGAATGGGAGAAAATATCTGAAAGTCACATATCTGAAAAAGAGCTAATATCCAACATATACAAAGGACTCATACAACTTCATACCAAAAAACCCCCCAGGTAATCCAATTAAAAATGGGCAGAGAATTGGAATGGACATTTTTTTAAAGAACATATACAGATGGCCAACAGGTACATGAAAAGATGCCCAACATCACCAATCCTCAGGGAAATGCAAAAAACAAACAAACTAATAAAAAACAATAATAAAAAAAACCCAATGAGATATCACAACACACCTGTTAGAATGGTTATTAACAAAAAGACAAGAAGTCATGAAGGTGGCCGAGGTTTTGGAGAAAAGACATGTTTGTGCCCTGTTGGTGGGAATGTAAATTGGTGTAGCTACTGTGGAAAGCAGTAAAGGAGGTCCCTCAAAAAATTAAAAATAGAACTATCATATGATCTAGCAATTTCACTTCTGGGCATTTATCCAAAGAAAATGAAAACACTAATTTGAAAAGACATCTGTGCCCCCCTGTTCACTGCAGCATTATTTACAATAGCCAAGACATGGAAACAACCTAAGTGTCCATCACCAAATGAATGGATAAAACAAAATGTGATGAAACACATATATAAAACTGAGCCATTAAAAAAGGAAATCCTGCAATTTGCAACAACACAAATGGACCTTGAAGGAATTATGTTAAGTGAAAAAAATCAGACAGAGAGACAACTACCATATGATCTCACTTATACATGAAATTCCAAAAAAAAAAACCAAAACAAAACAAAAAACAGAACTATAGATACAAAGAACAGATTGGTGGTTGTCAGAGGCTGGGGTGGGGTGAGCCAAATGGGTGAAGGAGGTCAAAAGGCAAAAACCACCAGTTATAAAGTAAAGAAGTAGGAGAGATATACTGTACACCATGGCGATATACTTAATAATACTGTATTGTGTATTTGAAAGCTGCTAAGTTAGTAAGTCTTAAAGGTTCTCACCACAAGGAGAAAAATTCTATAACTAGGTATGGTGAGGGATGTTAAATAGACTTATCATCATGGTGATCATTTTGCAATATACCCAAAATATCAAATCATGTCATACACATGAAACTAACATAATGTCTATTATCAAATATATGATACATATATATGATAATAAAAATAAATGTTTTCTAAAAAAAATTAGAGGTACTGTATGTGAACTATCTGGAACCTTGTAAGTACTATTAGTATCTCAATTGTAATATTGCCATTTAATCTAGCAAGGAATGTGTCTGCCCAGAGTTCTTGTCAGCCTTTGTTTGACAATTCTTCATCTAGAGTTCAAGGGTGACAATGTACCTTCCCTTTTCCTGCAGGTGTCCATCTGGGTCATAAAAGCAGCAGCAATGGCCACGAAACTTAAATCCCAGGATTTCAGAATATTCATTGCCTCCTAACCAATCTGCTGGACAATCCTCTGGGCATGCTGATATCATTGTATTTCATAAGCAAAACAAAATATGTGGAGACACTTCTGGTAGGAAACAGGCAAGAGGGAAGCTGTGTTCTCTACTCTGAATTGTGGCTGGTTTCTCCAAGCTGGTCTGACACAGTCTGGAAGCTAAGGATCTTCAGTTAAAAATTGGAGTGAGGGGCACCTGGGTGGCTCAGTGGGTTAAGCCTCTGCCTTTTGGTGCAGGTCATGATCTCAGGGT